>NC_136613.1:26054642-26329642 GCF_933228915.1 Telmatherina bonti | reverse complement strand
GACATGACCTGCAGTTCATGTTATTTATCCATCCTCTCACACTTACAGTGAGAACATGCATGCATCCTGCAAGGATCTTAAGAAACACATTGTGTTCTGCAGGACCAATTTGTTTCCAATTTCGAAATAGTTCAAATTGATACTTCTTACTGTCAAAAAAATGTGCAAGTTTAACAAGACATTTTAAGCTCATGTGTGGAGTGAGTGATAGCAAGAGTGGTTGTTATTGATCTGTTTGACCTGCTCAAGACACCTGGGATTTTTTTAAGATTGGTAATAGAGATCAGCAGGTCTTCCGATGTAGACAGCAACTCTACAATCTTGAATAAGATAAAGGTGTACAAAAAAAACCTAATTAATGTAACAGAACATTAGGGCTCATGCTTTGGTTATAGATTCAACATCTCACACTGTCCAGACAATACCTTCGAAAGTAAGCACGTTGCTATGGTTCGAAGTATTTTAAGCAAGCTGAATCTGTCTTTGAACAAAATGTGTTTGCAAATTGATAAATGAAAATAACTAATTAACAATTATTCTGATCAATGAAGCGCATTCAGAACTGTCAGCCCAGCTGTTATGCAGCCAGATGCAAACATTGATGGCAAAACGTCATTAATCGATTCACTGTATCTACCCTGCAATCCTTCACATGACGTAAGTCAGCTTCTCTGACAACCTCATATACAGATACAAATAAGCAATACAGTGAGATAAGCAGCAGAAAAATTGCCCAGCTTTGAATGTGCTTGGCTAAATCTACATACACAATAATATCACAATGTTGGCATTGCACGCAGGCCAAGATAGAAATGGGGAAGACTCTAGTGGCGAAAGGTGATGAAGTTTATGAAGAAAGGGCAGTGACAAGTAGAGAATAACACATTGTCAGTGTTGCACTGGCTGTAGAGGGGAGCAAAACAAAACAAAAATGGCTGAATGTTGGTGTGTAAGTGTAATTGTGTACAAGAGGTCACAGCAGTAATTGTACACTTTTTCTTGTAAAATCCTAACAACTTAAACTGTCACCTTGTACGGCACTCAAAATGCACTAGATGAGGATTTGCTTGTATAAATTTAGCAGTAACAAGGCTCAGGTTGTTTTGGCTAATGAGATTCTAACTATAGATGTTCATTATGAGGTAATTCTTAACTACAACAAATACACAGTTTTGGCCTGCAAAATAGTTTGTTTTTGTTTTTTTTCTAGTTCATTAAAATGTTCCCTGGCAGATTGTTTATCCTCCTGAAATTGGCTGTTGACCTGCTCTGGGTGCTGATGTGGCCTGCCTTCACAGCTACAACTACATTGCTGCACCAAACATTTTTGAGTGCCTTCTTTGCATAACTCAGCCTGTCTATCTTACATTTGGTATTGTTGACCTCAAGCTACTGTCAGAACTGATTTGATTCTCAGAAGATACCTCAAATTCATGGGTGATGTTTAACATTTCTGTGATGAAAAATGGAACAATACCTCTACTCCCATCAGGGCAGAGATTTGCGTTATTTCCTCCCAGTGGTGCAGAAAAGTAGTCTGTCAGATAATTTATGAATGATTTTTTGAACTAAGATAATTGCAAGGCAGGCAGGGTTAAATGCAAGTCAAACTTTCAAGACACATACAGTAGGTAGACATTAACCGTTTTTGCACAGTAAGTTTGCTGAAGTAGTCGCTTTACTTAGACTGACAGCTACAGTGCACATGGCTGCTGTGTTTCCTGTGTATTGTTAGGATGTTAATTGGAATGTTTTATTGCTGTGACAAAAATTTAGAAAATTACACTTTTTAATTTTCTCCTTTTTCATAAAGAGGAAAAAGCATTTTGGAAAAATATTTTTTTATGTTGTTTCAGTTTTTTCAGTTTCTCTTGGGCAGGTCCAAATTCTTTGATTATGTCTCTTGTTTCCAGAATGTTAATAAACATTTCCATGTTATTGCTAAATTAAATCAAAGATAGCCATGCAAAAACATTGGTAGGCTCAGGTAACACAAGAGCTCCTAATAAAATGATGCTTTCATCTCAATATGATTCATTTAGTTTACTTTCACAATCTTTCAAGTTTATAATAACATTTTACCCATAATATTTCTATAATCCTTTTAAATGAGTTTTCCAATAACTTTGTATCCATTATGATGCAATAAACTCACTTGTAATTCTAGTGATTATTCTAATTGCAATATTTTGCTGCTGTTTACAGAGTTGGATCCGTTGCTTCTAATCCCATTTCCTAAAAACAGGTGTTTTTGGAGTGACACATTATTAATACACTCCATATATTTGTGTTTACTTTTGTATTTATTGCATTATTTAAGTATATTTAAGTATAAGTTTAAAGAGTTTTATTTACTAGATTGAACATTCAAATTAGAACAAACATATTTTGAAATGTGGCTGATATTGTCAAGGTTTGTGGAGCTGTGTGGACCCAAATGCAGGACGGAGAGGCAGGAGGCAGACCAAATGCAGGAAAAAGGTTTTTAAACTAAACTTAACAAAAAATCAGGACAGAGACAAAACAGGCAACTACAGATGAGCTAACACAACACAATGATTGAGCAAGTGGGAAAAGAAACTCATTCATTCACTAGAATTGTGCTGTTATTACATAGCAGCAAGTGTGAATGCGATAATGCGTAATTACTGATGTACAATGCAAAATAGCTAAGGATGTTACTGAAGTTTGTGAAAAACCTGTACATTTTCAAGTGGTGAAAACTAAGATGAATTTGTCATGGATGGCATGATGTGATAGTTTTAGGGTGATCTAGTGGCAATTTAAGGGAGCACTTTTAATTTTTTGAACTGCTCATAGAGCATTGGTGCAGCTTATTGAAATTATGGTGTGGAATTGTAATTTTTTATTATGATATGATTGTTTTAGGTGTGTAGAAAGCACAGCATAATTTTATTATCACCACCGTTGTACGGTAAATGAACCACCTTATACATAAAGAATCTCTGGATGTGCTTCCTTCTGACAGAGGACACTGCAGCATCCCATGCCAGCAGCTAGCAGACATGCAGTATTTTTTCCAATCTGATAAAGTATTACAAATAAATCGAAAGAATGAAAAAGTGAAGTAATAAAAATGTACAGAGAAGAATGCTTTCATAAAGATTAAAAAGAGAAAGGAGGTGGGAAGTTGTATTGAGCAGACATATTAGGCATATTGTGGAATTTGAACCTGTGACTTCCAAAGCCATAGTCCTGTCCCATTACCACTAGGCCACCTCCTATAACATGTATTTACGAATGGGAAAAGATACAAATCTTCTACTGGGAAGAGGATTCATTCTATATTAGTGCATGTGGAGATATCGTAGAAAAAAAAAAGAAAATTTGAATATAATGCAAAGGAGAACTAAAGACAGTTAAATTATTTGCAGAAATAATCATCATCATCATCTAATCTAATGAACGTCATCTAATCATAGAATTATTATGTTTGAATGTTGCATCAACCATTTGCCACACACTATTTAACTTGAGCTACTACAGAGACAGATCTGTTGATCAACAGAAAAGCGCCATAGACTGAAGAGCACGCAGTTTCATTTGATTTCTGGTCTTGGAGAGCCATCTAGTGGTTATATAAGGGAACACTTTTCAATTGTAGGAAGGAGCCAAAGTGTTGCAAAAAAGACAACTAAGTCAGACCATGATGTACCAGATACTGAGAAAAGGTCTTGGCTGCAGCCTGGAGAATGAGGCGGGGCTGGATATTGGGCAAGGTTGGACATCTAACCTGCCTCCTTCAACGTTTTGATTGGATTAATCCTAAACATATTGCTAACCCTAACCATTCCCATTCGGCATCCAACTCTGCCCATTTGACATCCAACTATGCCCACTGGACCTCCAAGCCCACCCAATATCCCACCCTGCCCCATTCTACAAGCTGCAGCCAGGGGTTATTGGATACTGAAGGTGGTAAGTTGCTACAGCATATTAGGTAAAAGAGCTACAAATTTTTAAGTGTTGCAAACTACGAATTTCTTAAGAATTGGCAGCAGGTATGATGTCACAACAGTTGTAGGGCAGATCTACGATCAAGGCTTAAACACTCCCCTCTGGCCCACAGTCTTACTTAACCTCCAGGCCACTAACATTCAGATAAAAAAAATTTACCACAGAATATTTGATTTTTTTTTTAAATTGTCTTCATTTTTCACCTTGAGTGAAACACTCTTGGTTTTGCAAATATTATCCACATTGGTTTGGAACTATGAAGACTTTGTCTTACTTATGCAGTTTTTCAGACTTTGCTCAATGCAGCACAGGTGCAGGCGATAAAGTAAACAAAGACACGTGCAGTGCTCTGTATGGCCTTTCTTTTTTTTAAATAATTTGCAAAAAGACTTAGCTGACACCAGCTATGCTCATTTAGATAGTAATAAACAGACACTGCTGGTTGAAGAACTCAGCTGGGAGCAATCATCTAACTTGACATAGTGTGAATGGAAGCAGCTTCAAAAAAAAAAAAAAAAGTGGAGTTCCACCATGAATTTATAGATAACTTGCTGGTTTCAAAGCAGCACAGATGAGAGTTAGAGGTAGGATCATCTCTATTTGTACATGGTTGTTGTGAGACCCTGCCACAGAGGCACAAGCTGAAAGTAGTCAATGTTATATGGCTGCAATGTCCCGGATACTGGAAACTGGTGCAAACAGCAAGAGAATCCACAAGGCATGCTGGGAAGCTACACCCATCAATCCCTAACAGGCTACCACTGAACTGACTTGACTTCTTCCTTAAATTGCAAATTGCAAAATCTTTGCTGATACTAATTATGCTGATGTTTACAACAGTAACAAACGGATTCTGCTGCAGCTCCCAGCTGGGAGCAATTAGCGCAACCATGCAACTTCAATATAACAGAAATACCACCATGAATTTATGGGAAACTTGCTGGTTTCAATGCAGCCCAGACAAACATATGTAAGAACTTCTCCATGTGTACATGAATGTCATGAGACACTTCCACAAAGGTACAAATAGAAGGTTTTCAGTATTAACAGGGCTGCCATGTACTGGACACTGGTGCAGAGCTCTGAACCCTGCTGAAGCCCTTTGCAGCTTGTGATGCAAAAACTGACCATTGGCAGAGCTTTGAAGACTTGTCATCCAATCACAAGTTTTTGTTTTTTTTTTATAAAATGTTAAATATCTATAAAAAAAATAAAAAAAAATTAAAAAAAACACACACACACACTACAAAAGTTTGCAATGACAAAAGTCAGAGCATAATTCTCCTGAATGTACTAAAGAGAATATTATTTGGATGGCTGAATTGGCACAAACGGTTGAAGAGGAGTTAAGTGCCAAAAGATCTCCAGTGGTGCTTTAGATCTGAGTTACTTGTGGCTAAACAAAGTGTTGAATTCTTAAAGTCTCTGACCAGCCTGTTGCACAGGA
This sequence comes from Telmatherina bonti, assembly GCF_933228915.1. Taxonomy (NCBI): domain Eukaryota; kingdom Metazoa; phylum Chordata; class Actinopteri; order Atheriniformes; family Telmatherinidae; genus Telmatherina; species Telmatherina bonti. The sequence continues at coordinate 26,324,217 of NC_136613.1, read as the reverse complement.
GGACCACAAACTGTGTTTATTGGGTCCCAGCTCCCAGTTGCTGGCTATCTACCAGATGCAAAATAAATACAGGGAAACAGAACACGACACAGGTGTATTGAATGAACTAATTGAGTCCAGGTGAACTTAATGAGTGGGAAGGCAAAACAGGAAACATGACGTGAGGGAACTTAACAAGGAAAACTATTAAATAAAACCAGAAACCGGAACTAAAGGGACAAAACAAACACAACATCATGCCATAAGTTTTTGTCTTTGGTCTAAAACCTTTCAAATATGATGCTGCTTTTATTGAAACCTTACAGCCCCTGTTAACCACATATAATGTAACATGCATTATTTTATCTTTAATTGCTGATAAAAAAAATTTTTAGTAAGAATTTTAGAAAAGTAAAAAGTCTTAGTTTGTAATGAGGTATTGAGTTTTTTTTTTTTTTTTTTTTTTTTGAGTCCTAGGATGACATCAGCTGTTCCTCTTATGGTCATATTATCTTTTTAAAGGCAATATTAACTTTTTAAATTGAATAAAATAATTCATTAACGACAATGCAATGAGCAACACTACTAAACTTTAGCAGCGTTTCACTCTTTGGCATCCTGTAATTCTACATGTTTCTTGCATCCTGTCTCTTCTCTCAACTCTACAAGTCAGTCCAATGTTGACTTATCACCTTCCCTCAAAGTTTTGATTTCTTTTCTTTTCTTTTCAGGACTATCATGCATGAATGTCAGTATGCCATCAAATAAATTTGAATAACAGTTGTATGGTCAGAAACTTACATAGTCTTCCTTAAAATAAGGATTTACAAGAACCGTACATCATCTCATTACTGTCTTTGGTTTCTTCATTTTTGCATTTTCTTTTTGTTTGTATAGTTGATGAAGAAATCCTCAGCTTCATGTGTGTTATTCAGCGATGGAATACAGACTTTTTGGCTTTTTGCATATCCAGCACTTGGAATTTGTGTTGTGAAAATCTTACAAAGTTTTTTGTAGAGGCATTTTAGTAGATATTTTAATCTTGATCAAGTTCTGTGATTTTAAAAAGTACAACACTGCAAAGTGCGATCAAAACCAAGAGGGGAGGAACGTGCATTGCTGAAATACTTAATGTTCTTGAAACACGAGTAGATGACTATGACACACCTGAGTAGCATGTGAATGTTGCCATGACAATACTGTGTGCAAATCCACAAGGGTAAATTAACCTTGAATTACATAACTGGCCTCTGTCTGTTGAAACACCCTGCACATCATCTTTAAGATCAAATCAGTGAAGTCAAAGCAGGAAAAGGCCTTCAATAGCTTGAAGGACAAATGTAAAAACCAGCATCACGTTTTTGTTATGAAGCTGAGTTTGAATGAACCCTGCTGGAAAAACTGGATATTAATTTAGCAATTACTAGGAGCTAAACAGGATGAAACAGGCGTATATGACAATTATAAGAAATGAGAAAATAAATGTGCTTGTGTATGCTCACAATGTCTTCTTGCATTACTGTATGATCTCATTATACACACAAGCTTGCATTTGCATGTGCCATGTGTTGCCTTTGTGCATACAGATTGTTTGCCTGCATCACCCAGGTGTTTCAACACCTGTCCCCCCGGGTTACATGTAAAGATGAGAGACAGCATTGAAGACAGAAGCAGAGTTGTCTATTCCCGTCACAACCAGCCATTCCATCTGACATGACTTTACAGACTTAGAGAGCCCATCAAACAAACACAAGATACACGTGGCTTTCCCCCACCAGCGTTTGAAGGGAGATATTTTGAGGTTGCTCTAAAATTCCTTTGATCTAGTCGGGAGCTGCCCAAAATAAAGAGGAGACATAACAACATGGATAGGAGAGGAGACATGTGGGAGGAGGAGTGGAAGAGGAGATAAGGGATGTCTGAGTGTGGGAAACAAGAGTTGAGAAATACAAAACCCAGCTTGATGCCAATCACTTCATAAAAGTGGATCGCCTTTGTTTTCCAGACATGGCTCAATATTGGTTGTGTATTTTGGATTTATAAAGATAGATACTGGTTGGTTCATGACCTGGGCACTTTTCTTTGTTTTTGAGTAAAAATTTGACACACACAAACATTTAAAAAAAAGGTTCCAGGATGGTTTTTGTGTTGTATCTAAAAGAGGAGGTTCACGCCTTACCATAAAAAAAAATTTAAAAAAAACTTATTTTCCTGCAGTGTGTAATTTTAATATGAATGGAAAAACCCCAGCTACAAACCCTTCTAAAGTTTCACAGTACGCTGCAGCAGGCAGGCCTGCTTAACATTTGATATTAAACACTATCCTTGGGTTCATTCTGTATTTTGCCAGGAACAAAGCAATTCAAGGCATACAGAGTGTGATCCCGGCTCATCCTGAAAGTGAAATGATGAAAGAACTTTCATTCATCACTGAGACCGAAGCTGATCTAATCAGCACCTCTGCTGTACTGCATGATACAGACTCACACACAGCAGCCCACAAATGTGCACAGGGTGAGAATGCAGTGTGTGAGAAGTCGGAAAACAAATGAATGATTCTCTCTCTGCTGACTGTGGTGAGCTTGTTTCTATCAGAGCTGCAGATCAGCTGCAGATCAGCAGCAGCTCTTGCTGCGTGCAACCACATGGAACAGAGGAGTACCACTTGTGTTTTATCTATATGTTTGGATGTCTATCTGTAGATAATTACCATTCTATTGCTTTTTTGCTTTTTCATGTATCGTATGACAGTAGTCTAGAACTTGGTTTTTGTTGTCCCAGTGCCTGTGCCAGTTATGCTGTCATTTGTATCTTCTGTTGAACCATCTTTTTGCTTCTATGTCAGCCTGGGGCAGTGATAAGCATGAAGTCATATAATCATATACTCAATATACACTTTTAGGTGTTTCATTGATCCACATTTGTCATGTGACAATGTTGTTATCTGACACTCACACACTGATTAGGACAAAAAAGACCCCTCATTAACAACAAGGTTAGGGAAGTCCAATTCTTCAACTCTGTTGTGTAACCTTTGTTTGCTTCTCTGTCTGTAGTTATTTTTCAACTTCACTCTCACTTTATGACAGTCAAGACTTAGTAATCCACATTGTGGGCTGTTACGCTACTTGACACACAACCTTTCAAGTCTGGATCATTTAAAGTTACTACATTTGGAACATTTATTTCCACTAATTTTAGGCCATTTTTTATCTTTTTTTTCATTGATAGTCATTTGATTCTGGTTTTCATCTAAAATACTGTGTGTTATTCGAAAAAAAAATCTTGTTTTCTTGTTATTCCCCTATCTGTGGGTTAACAGAAGGTTGGGAACTGCAGTGTCTGTTGTTGAATAACCAATACTTCTAGACAACAAAGCATGTCACCAAAAATGCTTTAACCCTATCAGTTTCTCTAAGTACAGAAACATGTCTGTGACTAGTGACACTTGTACCATAGATGGAAGGATTTACTTGCAGCCATAGCAGCAGATACATCTTCACTATTAAATTAAATTAACCAAAGTTATCATTTTACTATCCCTACATCTCACTCAAAATCTGGTTCTACTTTATGAATACAACACAATCAAGTGATTTTACCTCCTCCAATTATTATTAAATTTAGTGGCAATTTCCTTTTCTCCTGTTGTATTTTATCTGTGCAACTGCATTACTATTATATAAATATAGTTAATGTCCAAGACTTCTTTTTAAATTTTGTAAATCCTTCAAATTTTCTCTAACTTTATCTACAAGTAAATACTGCACTCTTCGATGCAGCAAATATGAGTTCATGCTAAGCGCACATCACTTCACATGAGAGTGTGGGCCTGACAGCTATGAATATAAAATGTAGTTCATGCAGTTGCAAAGCATTGTGTACACTTTTGTGTGTGTGTTTGGGATACATTGTGTCATGCTTTCATGCATCCAGGGTCAGTATGTGGACGCACTTGCTTTAACCTTACAGTCACATCAGTATGGATGTCAGTGTATCAGTCAGGGTATCAGCAACAGAAGACACTGTTGTGGACACAAATATGTCTGTCTGTCCCCTCCTTATATTTAACAGGAACAAAATTTATTTGATAGATAGATGGGTGGATAGAGTTAGATAGATAGATAGATAGATAGATAGACAGACAGACAGACAGACAGACAGACAGACAGACAGACAGACAGACAGACAGACAGACAGACAGACAGACAGACAGACAGACAGACAGATAGATAGATAGATAGATAGATAGATAGATAGATAGATAGATAGATAGATAGATAGATAGGCGAGAACTCCTGATGAGCACCTCTGCAGACCATACCATCCTTTGCAGCGACTTCCTGTCTGAAGCCCTGTAGCTGCCAAACCAGATGGAGATGCGTCTGGTCAGCACGCTCTCTATTGTGCCTCGGTAGAAAGTGGAGAGGATGGAAGGGGACAGCTGTGCTTTTCTTATCTGTTATAGGAAGCGTAAGGGCTGCTGAGCATGTTTGACCAGAGATGACGTCTGTCGCAACAAGTCGACACTATCTGTTATGTGAACCCCCAGAAATTTGGTACCTCTGTTCTCCTCTACACCTCTACTGTTTATAAAGAGTGGTGAATGGCCGAGCTGAATCCCTCTGAAGTTGATGATATTTTCCTTGGTCTTGCTGGTATTCAGGACCAGGACTATGGACCAGGATCATGCATGGTGTAATACAAGCTGATTGAATCTTCCTTCAGCTGAAAATGTCATTATTTTAATAATGGTAATATAGATCAACTTAGTTGTGTTTTTGGCATCTTCCACAGACTTCTCATGAGATATCAAGTAAACTTGAACAAAGTTTGTCATATCATTACAGTCTACTTTCTAAAAATAGCAAACATGTTTCTTATAGAGTATTAATAATCTAAAAGCCAATTAATCGCTGTCTTTTTATTCCCTAAGAATAAGTACTGATATCAATTTGCACTGCAGGGGCTCCTCCAAGTGAAAACAGCCACATTACTGTTATAAAACACAAAGAGATGAACAGTACTGTTCCGAGGGTGATGAAGAGAAGAAACACAGATGAACTGAGGCATTTATGCCAGTTCAGAGAATTGTGTGGAACTTTAGTCTTTTTATTTTTCCAAAGATCATTTAGAAATAGACGTATTTTTTCTGAAGTGCTGCTGTCTAATTGGGCTTGTCCAAACAAGGATTTTTGCCTGTCTTAACAAGCATAACTTCTACAGTAAGTTGGTGAGACAAATCCAGACAGTGCTATTGATGGAGGTTCTGTAACTGTTTTATCAATACTGAGGACTTAGTGGCCAAAATTGAAAAACAGCAAAGAGCGAGGAGACTGGATTTAGCACCAAGTGCAGATATTTTTTCGAATTTTTGCAGCAGGTTGTGTCCACATTTGGTGCCCTGCATGAACATCTTCAACATATATACCTGAATATATAAAAATCTGGCAACATAAGACAGTGTGCTCACAGTGTTTGTGACAGGGTTGATATCTCAAACACGATCTAGATGTGACTCCTTTTTTAGACTATTCCTATAAGAGCAGAGCATTCCAGTACTGATGTATAGATTTAAAGAAAGAAACTGATGTTGGGATTCAGCTTTGTTGTGCCACAGATCAAATGTAATTGTTTTCCCATAATTTAATCTTAGCTTGGCAGTCCTGCACTGTTTATACCAGCTCCCTATTCAAACAACAGAAATGGCAACCATGTATAAAAAAAATTGAACTACTGATCTTTCTCTGCAAGAGGCTACACAGTAAATGTAAAGAAGGTAAATGATGGGAAAACAGCAGCATCCATTAGGGATGCATTTCTTAATAGTTTCTGATTCTTTTATTGTAGTTCTCCTATTTTTAACTGTACTTGAACATTGATGCATTTACTAACATAAAGCAGTTGTGAGTAAGCAAGAAATAAACAATGATGCAGCAACGATGAGCACATTTAGGACAAGGTGAAGCCCTGACAGTTGTCAAAGATGTGTTTTTTTTGTTTTTTGTTTTTTTAATAGTTCTCAGCCCAGGTCACATGAACGCTGGCTGCTTCTCATTATTTAAAACATACAGCCAGAACCGCATTCTCAAGAGGACATGAACTACAATTCAGGCATTGCATGAGATCAGTCTAAATGAGAGCACAGTGATGGAAAACGAAGTGAAACAAAGGTCTGTTTAAAAGCTCACTTGCTTATATTTGCACAGCATGCAGTGAGGCAGGCAGTCTGCTATTGCTAAAGGGACAAAGCGTTTTCAAAGCCCACACAAAATCGAGAGGCGACTCTCATTTGCTGTCTCAAGCACACTTACACACACAGACAGGTCGTAGTATATGACAGCACTTTGCGTTTTCACACAGCAACTCGCAGATGTTTCTCACACATTTCATACTGCAGCTAATTGTCCATGTTATGTGTTTCAAAGGATTCCGAGGGTTTCCGGAAAATATTGAAAAAGCAGATAGCACTTCAACAAGCTGATGACACTTCAAAGTATTGCATTAAGGAATCTGTTAGAATGTGGATTACTAAAACACAAATCCTGTGTTTCACATGTGGTTTAAAGAACATCTCCTCCAGTTATTGCCTTTGCCTCATATGCTCCTCTCAGCCTGACATCAACTCCTCCTTAATTGATCCCACAATGTGGCTTCTGACAGGCAGCCGACACATGGTAATGTGAGACTAGCTGGAAGCCAACCCACTGAGTCATCACACCCGTAGAGAGCTTGTGGGGTTGCTAGCGAGGGAGTGAGGTGATGTCATCTTTACAAGCCAACCTATTGTGCTATCAGAGAAAGGAAAGGCTTAAGCTCCCAACCTTTCAACTTTGAATATTATTGTAGTAAATACAAGTGTGAGAAAACCGCAATCCACTGCTAAACATCCACTGAACTACAACCAATTGTTTCAAAGATTTATGCATGCAGGATTCATCCCAGGGAAGTCTGTAAACCTGATGATAGTCTGTAGAAATCTGGTACCAATCCATCAGGATGGATTTAGGGAGCAGAAGTTTCTCTGTGGAAGTGAAAACTTGGATCTGTTCGCAAGATTAAATGTCCCAGTATGCAAACCTTTATATAAGTCATTTAAAGGTTAATTCAATTCATTGGTAGTGAACTGTTAAACACTTAAGGATGAATTTTTTCCCAAGTGCAACCTGTTAAAGTTGCTTTGTGAGCGCCACAACAGCTGGCTGCGAAATACAGCACAAAGCAACTAAACTATTTATTAAGTTAATCATTTTTATATCATAATGGACACAGAGGGGATGTTTTTTTTATTTTTTATGAAGACTATCTTATTTGAATTGCATTTGTGCTGGTGTTATGGGTAATCGTACATCTACTATTGAGATTAATCATTTATTACAAGAGATTAGAATTATGATCCAGGTTAAGATGCCCTGGCAGTGCAGCTTTTAACAAACTCCAGATTCAAATATATAAATAATCTTAAAATCTAAAGTCAGTAATTAATAGTCTAATACTGATCTGCTCTCAGAAATGATCCGCAATTAAAAAAAAAAAAACAGAGAAAATAGTTTGAATCTTATCATATTTTTTTTTTTAACATACAGAGTAAAGAAATGTGTGTTTGGTTGATTATTTCTCTCTTGTTACAATTTTTTTGACAATAAATCCTATACCCTGATGTAAAGAAAAATATTTGCCGGATAAGCAGCAGATTTGAGTTTTTGTATATGAAAAAAATGCTTATTCTGTTGTTGCTGCCACCAAATTCATGCTTGGTGCCATTTAATTGATTCCATGAGTGAAGTCTGAATATGCAAATCAAATAGGCAATTGCTACATTTCACAAAAATAGGTCTCAGTAGCCTGTGAAAGAACCATACACAGCCTCTTCATACTGCTTACAAGCTTGGTCACACATTGCTGTGGGATAACATCTCACTGCAGTATGTGTCGCAAGTCAGCCAATGTGGCTAAGTTGGTCCGTGCCCAAGTATTATCCTTCATTTAAACAATCAAATGTGGCAAAAAAAAGTATTGAGTTAAAACTGGTTAAAACTGTTTGTTTGGATTTAAAATAAATGCTGTTTTAAAACCAAGATATAATCAATACATGTAGAAATAACCACTGAATATACTTTATTCTGTCCGCCAATATTTAAGCCCACATGTTACAGTTTTAGCAGCAGCAACAGTCTTCCCTTTCTATTTTTTAATACCTTTTTGTGTTGCCTCATCCTTAAATAAAAACTTCTCCCTACAACTGAGTAAAATAACTAGCTTTTTGTCAGTGGTTGCCATGGTAAATTCAGGTATGAGGGCTCCATAGATGATGGCTTTTTGGTGTTCTTAACTCTGGGTAACGATACTCAGAGTTGACTGGACCAACTCAAGGCAGCTGATCTGAAACTGAAAACTCAGTGTTGTTCATCTCAGAGTGAGTTAACCCAGAGTTTCTGAATAAACTCAGAGTTTGTTAAATCTCCTTTCTGGAACAGGCCCCTGGTTTCTGTCATGGGAATTGAATCCTATGCAGACCTCTTCTTTGTTGCTTGATTGGCCCTTATGTGTCCTTTTGTAAATAAATATTGGATTCAAACAAATTGAAAATTACTTCATTTTTATTTTATTTAAGTTTTTTAGATGTTTTGTAGATATTTTGTATATTTATGTTTTTTATCTGTCAGAAAAAAATATTTATATTTAGATTTATTTTCCCATCATTTCACTCACCTCTGTGATTAACTGTTTATTCAGAAATCCCAATCATTCATATTCTCCATGGTGAATATGGAAACCATCCCTTTTCATTTATTAGAATTCTACAGGCAGTTCTCCACTTTAGAGAGGTGATGGGGTTAAAGCAGAAGTGACACATGCAATATGAATTAAGTCATTTAGGGAAGACACATCACCAAATGTCATTAAACAAACTATGGTAATCCAAATTGTTTAGAAAAGCTTCGTTTTTTTTTAGATTAAGAAGCAGCTTTTTTTTTTTTTATTATTAATTTACTGACATGGTGCCATGGATAATATCTGACACTCTGGGCTACGTGGTATTTAGGAACATTATGTTTGGATGGTTTGGACACTTTACAAAGCATGGAAACAAAATCAGCTTTAAAACTGAAGAAACATTGTGACATCTGGTGGGAGTTGATAGGGAGGTGATTTTGAGAGGAGTTCAGGATATACCCCTTTTGGTTACACATCATGCATATGCATGTTTATAAACTAAGCATATGGAAATAATGCAAACTGTGTAGTAGAAACAGACTGAGGAAACATTATACATCATTACAGGATAAACAGATCTAGTTACGCCAAATCTTGATCCTTTAATCATCACATGAACCCACATGCTCACTATTATTACCCACTGAGGCCTTCTCTGTATACTGTCTCATTTATACTCAAATTCAGGGGATACAGCCTTCTGAATAACACATCCAATATTTATTTTTGACTGAATATTTGAGTATTTGGATGGTTTTAGGGGGACTGTATGATTGTAGCTGAATTTTTACATTCTCAGACATATAGATAAGAATTGGTTATACTGAAATGTCGCAGCAATAATTAAAAAAAAATACAAGTATTTTGAACACAGGACTTCTTGTGGTTTCCTTTAGACTTATGTCTTAATATCCTAACACATTGATTTGCACTCAGTCCATATGATTGTGTTACAACACTGCAGTTTCAGGTGAATATTTTTCTTTGTTTCCACCTTCTAACTGTAACACAGCAACAACTCATTTAGCTAATTAACATAAACCCATCAATAGATTGACTAAGTTTATCTTTAATCTCTGTGCCTCACATTTCATTCTTTTACACTCTTAGTCTGAGTGAGATTTTACTCAGAGCTTGCTGCATAATCACCCAACAGCATTTGCTCACACAAACTGAGCTAAGCATTGTATGTGCTGTGTATATTAATGCATATAAATACAGTGCAACATAAACGGGGTTATGGCATCTTCCTACACCATAGACAGAATTCACAACTAACTCTGAGAAGTTTTCCAAACACTCCCACACAAACTGCACTGGCTGACAGAATTATATCCCCATTAAAATGTGGAGATCTAAAAATATTTGGGGAAATAAATGGAAGGTTAGTTTTAGTTGTCCACTATGTATCTCTACACTGAGCCTGTTTTGAGAAAAACCAAATGTTATTGTTTGATTTAAAAATTTTAATATCCAATTCCAGTCAAGACAATGAAACATTGATCATCTTTGTTTATTCTAACATATACTTGAATAAAATTCAACCTGAATTTAAATAATTTTTGCTTTCCATCTTTGTGAATGAGGAAAAAAAAAGTCAGAGGAGACTAGAGTTTCATGTTTCACTCATTATTTGGTTCTTAGTGCATCTGTCTGCACACATCTGTCCAATGTCCCACCGGCATGACATAAGGAAGCAGAATCCTTGTTAGATGGCAAGAAAGGATAAGACAGTCTTTTTTTTCCCTGCTGCCTCTCCCCCCTTCCCACCTCTCTCTCTCTCTTCTTTTTTTTTTTTTTTTTGCACATTCATTCTTCAGTGTTCAGTTCATTGAAATACTGACTCATACATATTCCAGAAATGCCTTATAGTTTAGTTTTCTTTTATGCAATTTGTGTTAGAAGCTGAGATTACACACATACAGCTTCTTTGTCTGCATGACAGAGAATATTATTATTCTCTACCTATGTCTGTGGTTCTCACACACCCTTTCTATACACACTCAGAAAGAAAGAGAGAGGACAACATTTGCATTTAACCTGCAACTCTACAGACTCGCACAAAAAAATACAACAGAAACATGCCAGATGTGGGGACATAATTTCACATTTACAGCTTCCTCCTGAGAAGTTCTGTCAACCCAACCAGTACTGAACCAGTCGATGGGAGGAGCAGCTTCCTGCATGGGACCAGGCTATCATGCTGTCCTTTTCTAGCAATTTCTGCTGCTTGCTATAGGGTGCTCTGCAGCATCCTCCTCAGCTTGTGAATCAACCTCCCTCCTTAGTCTCCTCGAGTCCACTCCCTCCCGGACCAGTCTCACTCTGCCCAGTATTTATACAACAGCTCTACAAAACAACCCCCTACACTCTGCCTTCTCAATGAATTATTCACAGCCAGATCCACAATTTACCCCCGTTTCTTTAAGGGTAAAGAATAAACGCTGCGGAATGCATTCAGAAAAAAGGGGCTGCAATGGGAGGCAGTAGCAGCTATAAATACCTCCAGCCCCCCCTCCCTCTCCATTCAGCACCCCTCCCTCTTTCTCTCCCTCCTCCCCAGTGAAAAAAGCGCATCAGCTAGGACAGCACTGCAGGGCCTTTCCGCTGGATTGTTGTGCACTTTCTCTCTCTCTCTCTCTCTCTCTCTCTCTCTCTCTCTCTCTCTCTCTCTCTCTCTCTCTCTCTCTCGTTTTTCACAATGCAAGGCAGGGACACCAGTTATGTCATCGCCCCACCATTCGTGCCCGCTTGCTGATGCAATGAGAATGCTGCTATTCATTGACTTCCCCTGCACGCTGTTTGTAGCACATGTGCGCGAGCTACTGCAGTCTACAGTATGCTGCTGTGGGCATACGCTGAAGCCGTACTGCACATACCAATAAAGTCTGCACACACACACATGCGCGCACACACACACACACACACACACACACACACCGATGTTTACAAGCTTCACCAGCTGCAGAAGCATGTCCGGGAGATCAGGGGTTCATTTATCTGAATGGGGGTAATAGTCATTATTTGTCTTTGAAAATATATCAATAACTTAAAAAAATAAAATAAATTAAACAGAGTGATATGCTTAGGAGACAAAGATCTGGGAGCTCTCTATTGTTTTGTTTGGACTTTATTCTTTGCTTTCAGGAGACTTGAGAACGAGAAACTATTCCTGGTGCTGAACTTTCAAACATAAGGAACACGAGGTCATCAGATGCAACTGCACAACTCTCAATCAATTTAACTTTTACAACCCTGCACTTGTGTCATTATTGCTCAAAATAAGCTCCTGCAGACACTACGGGGACTGTATCAAAACGGATATTGCAAAGCAAAAGCAGAATGTAGGTGCCGCTATTGACTGTTGGATCAGGGAATGTAGGCCTAAAAGGAAACACAACCCTCTCTACCCACCTTACACAACTGAAAGTTTTCTGATATTAGCGTCTCCTGGACATCGATTTCCTTGGGAGTCGGCGCCGCGGTGGGAGTCCCAGCTGCGCTGCCGCACGATGGAGATCCAATAGTCCCTCCCGGGGAGGAGGTGGTCAAACCGTCCAAAACCTTCCGAAACTTTTTCATCTTTTATTGTTCTGTTCTATCTTTTAAGTGATGAGATGGAATGAAAGTGGATAAATATACTTTCTCTGTTTTCCCCTGTGCCCACTTAAGTGCAAAAATCCCAACTCGTTTTGAAAGCTAAAGGCAAACAAAATCGCTTCACTTCACGCAGAAGCAGCAGAGTTAAAGAACAAAAAAGGTGACAAAAAAAAAAGAATAGACCAACTGTCCCTTTTAGGTGCAATTTAAAAAGTCACATCGGCACCTCATCTTGAGCTCTGGCTGTTTACTCCCAAGAAATGAATGCGTCCGATCCACGTTGATCCGAGGATTTCAGCCAACGTTGCAGTTGCAGCTCGTCTATCTCATATCAGAACATGCACCAAAAGCTACTGAAACTACTCAACTTCATCTTCCACCTGCATCCTGAAGTAGCATCCTCTCCTGAGCTTGGCAGAAGAAGCCCACACTTCAACATAGTCCAGGAACGAAGCAGCGATGTTGAAGCAAACACATGGGAAGTGGACGACGAGGGGGAGAAAAAAAAGAAAAGAAGAAAGGGATGAAAAAGAACTTAGAGTGGCTGAATCCACTCTTCCCTCCGACAAAAGCACTTTCAGATCACTGTGGCTGTAAGTAACAGGAGCAGAATGAGGAGCCAACAGAGGCAGAGCTGCAGAGGCAATGCAGTTGAAGGAGGTTGGACTTCTTAGTCAGGCCACAAAACGAGACAACTCAAACCATCCAGAAAAAGGAGGAGGGGGTGAATGAGCGGGAGAGGAGGTGTGCGCGTACGGTGTGAACTCGGAGTTAATCTACGGAAAGATGAGTCGGTTTTTAATGCGATCCAGCGATGTCTGTCCGTCGCTTCCGTGCAGTCCACGTTGAAGTGAAGGGAGCTGTCCGCGGTGCTGAAAAACCATAACCAGGCAGACCCGCGCACCGCCCCGCCTCCCACCCACTACACACACACACACACACACACACTCTCTCTCGCTGTTTCTCCTCCTCTCTTCTCCTCAGCGATTGGTTACAAAGCTCTAAATCAGAAGAACGGGGAGATGAAGGTATGAAACAAATGGTACTGCAATAAAGGAGTAATTCAGCTCAACATGAATAGAAATTGGCTGCACGGTGGCGCAGTGGTTAGCACTGTGGCCTCACAGCAAGAAGGTCACTGGTTCAATCCTTGGCTGGTTTGGTCAGTGGCCTTTCTGTGTGGAGTTTGCATGTTCTCCCCGTGTATGCGTGGGTTCTCTCCGAGTACTCCGGCTTCCGCCCGCCATCCAAACACATGCGTGATAGATTAATTGGTCACTCTAAAATGCCCCTAGGCATGAGTGTGAGCATGAGTGGTTGTTCGTCTCTCTGTGTGGCCCTGCGATGGACTGGCGAGCTGTCCAGGGTGTCGCCCAAAGCCAGCTGGGATAGGCTCCAGCTTCCCCGCGACTCTGACTTGGAATAAGCGGTTCGGAAAATGAATGAATGAATGAATGAATAGAAATTGGTTCACCATCCAAACATGGAGAACTGTATGAGCAATGGGTCGGAAAGGAGGACTACAAACACCTAAGTGGGGTATTGTAAGTCATGTCTTTATTATTTTTCTTATGTGTTTCCTTGCCAATGTTTTGGAGACTTCTGCTCTTAGAAAAAGTAGATCCTCAAGCAAAGAAAAGAGTTCTGGATTGTCCCAAACCACTGAAGCTGTTTTCAGAAAGAATAGAAACACATTTACTTGTTAAAACACTTGGATTGGAGAAGGAAAAGATATAGGCCATATTTTCATTTTAAGCAGAATCATCAAATTTAACAGTTTTCCCTTTAAATGGTCATATTTAGCTTATTTCATAGCCCTCCCTTCAAACTTAATTAAATGTGGGGTTCTGAGCATCAAAGTAAGTGCTGTATATTGTCAAGTAAGGTCACTTTTGCCAAATATCCCCCTGATGTTTTTAACTGACACTGAGGGCATGAGACATGTACTTCTTTCTGTCTAAGACTCTGAAAACACTGAATTATTCTGCTCCTGGCAATATGAACAATATAATTTTTATCACTCTATCATTTATTCATTCTTAGAACCCATGAAATCAAATGTGGGGTTCCTCAAGGATCAGTTTTAGGCCCAGTATTTTTAGTTTGTACATGCTACCTCTTGGGGACATCATCAGATGACATGGAGTTGCTTTTCACAACTATGCTGATGATACGCAGCTTTACATCACTGTGTCTCCTGATAACCTAGACCCCATTAGTACCCTTTCAACTGCATTTTAGATATGAAGTCATGGATGGTAGAAAATTTCTTACAGCTCAATCAGGACAAAACTGAGGTTTTAATTATTGGTCCTGAAGACAAGAGAGAGAGATTGTTTCACGTAAAACTTTAAACCTTCTAACTCTGTGAGAAATCTGGGTGTTTTATTTGACTCTGAGCTTAATTTTATTCCACGCATCAGAAGTGTCACAAAAACTGGATTTTATCATCTAAAATCCATCACCAGAGTCCACCCATTTCTCTCTCTTGCCAGCACAAGAATGCTGATGCATGTATTAATTTCTAGTAGATTAGATTTTTGTAATGCCCTGCTCTATGGTCTTCAAGCCTAGAATTACTCCAGAACTCAGCGGCAGGAGTTCTGACAGGGAGCAGAGGGCGGGAACACATTACTCCAGTTTTAAAATCACTGCATTAGGCTTCATGCTCCGAAAGTGAGAACCAATACTTACGGCAAGGCCTCTTTCTTCACTATGGAACAGCCTGCCAGAGAACTTCAGGGCTGCAGAGACTATTGATGTTTTAAAAAAGAGGCTCAAGATCCACCTTTTTAGTTTGGATTTTAGGTGATTTTATCAGGTTTTTAGTTGATGTAAGGATTATTTATCTATTGTTGTTGTTCTTCTTATTGTTGTTCTATTGTTATTCACTTGTTTATTTTTACCTTATTTTATCCCTTTATTATTTAAATATGTTATTCTTATGTTTAATTCAACTTATTTGTTCAGTTTTTTTGTTTGTTTGTTTGTTTTTTTGTTCTTAGCTGTTGTTTGTAGGTCTTAGTCTTGTTTATTCTTTTAAGTTTTGTTATTCCAGTGTTTTCCTCAAGAGGAGCCTTTACACTGAGGGCTATGCCTACTAATTTTGCTGGGTCGTTGCCATGGTGACAGCCATTTACAGGTTGACCCTTGCATTGCAGCCATTTGGCTGTGGTGAGGATTTGGGCCAATCCTGAGTCATAGCCGTTCCAGTGGTGACGCTGTCCATGGCTGAGATAGCCCCTGGTATGAAAGGATCCCCAGCATCATCTTTCTTCACAGTTTGCCAAGCCAGATGCTTATTCTTTTATTATTATTATTATTATTATTATTATTATTATTAATATATATATATATATATATATATATATATATATATATATATATATATATATATATATATATATATATATATATATATATATATATATATATATATATATATATATATATACATACATAAAGCACTTTGCGCTACTTTATGTATGAAAGGTTCTGTACATATGAATTTTGGTTTGATTTGATTTGATTACACTATACTCTTCTGGCTTTTTATACTATACTATACTATACTATACTATACTATACTATACTATACTGTAGTATTGCCTGAATGGATGACATCATCTAGAAGGTCATAGAAGTGTGCTTGTGCATTCAAGCATTCATTGAAATCATTTAGTAAAGTGTCCTTGGCTTAATCTCAGCTTCATTCAAAGGGAAACATGTTTCAACAAGAACATCACATAAGATATGGTAGAGGTGGGTTATGGCCAGAAAGTCAGACAAACAGATATAAATTCTACAGCTAACTAAAGGAGGTGTGTACCTTTTCTTTCTGTCAACAGAGCAAGTAGATTTAGTCTGTTGCGTCTTTTCTTGAATCTTTGATGTGTATATCAAAAGTAATCACAGATATCAAAAACAATGTACAGAACACAACACCTGAATATTAATCATTCTAAGAAAACTTGACAATTAGGTGCAGCTTATTAATTAAAACAAAATGTAAAAAAGTAATATCCTGCACCTCTAAACCTTGAATAATTAAAGAAATTGATTTTTAAAACTCAAATGAAGATTAAGGACCTCAGGTTTTTACAGCACTCAGTATCTTGTATTTATAACGGGAGACATGGGTAATGGTATAAAGTGTTCTCCACTAAACTCCAGCGTGTCAGTGGGGTTCAAATCTGGACTCTGCGTTGGTCAGTCCATGTGTGAAAATGAAGTCTCAAGCTCCATGTACTGCAGCTTTTGCTGGATGAATCCTGGCACTGTCCTCTTGAAATGCATTTGCGCAATTGTGTGAAAAAACAGGGAAAAAAATCTGCTGATGCAAAAATTGGTTATTCCATCTATCCATCCATCCATCCATTCATCTATCCATCCATCCATCTATTTTCAACACTAATATGGATCTGAAGAAACAAAGAAACCTCAGATAATTAACAGCTTGATGACCCTTTTAGCCATACTGTTTGGTGTGGTGGTTTCCTCTTTCACTTTGTAGTTTTTTGTGTTTAGCCTTGTTTCTGTTAGTTTACATGGGTTCATTTATTTCAACCATTTCACCTATGTCTTGTTGTGTTCTCTGTATTTATTCCCCTCAGTTGCAGTTCTGAGTTGCTGGTTCATTATGTTGTTGTTGCCTTCCTTGGTTTGTTTATTAAAACAAGATTCTCAGCACCTACTCTGCATCCTGACTCCCATCTCTGCATTTGGGTCTCTACATCTCCATGGTCCCCTTGACACACACAGTGTACTTTTATTCTAAGTTAGATGTGTATGGACACATTCAGGCACAGTTTGATGGAACATCTACTACAGCTGCGCTTGAGTTTGAAGAAAACTGATCAAAATGATTGGCTTGTATGGACTGGTCAAACTAATATAAAGCAAGCATGATTATGGGTGCAGAAATGGTTTTCCAAGTTTGTGTAGTTCTAAAAACACTTCACATATTCTAAATCAAGTCTGCTCCTTGAGCTCTACAACTATTGCAACTTGTAGATGCATTTCTTCTCCAAAATACCTCATTCAAACAGCTGAATTCATTTTCTGCATGTCATCCAGCTCTGCGGAAGCCTGCTATTGAGACATTCATTTGATTCAGGTGTGTTGGACAAAGGTTGCATTTAAAGGTTGCAGGATGGTAGATGGTAGGATTGTTTTCAAGGACCAAACTTGGGCACCCCTGTTCTAAATAGTTCTGACACTGCATTATATTAACTTTACATTCACTTATTAACAAAGATTGCATTTGTTATTTCCCATGCAGGTGTTTTTTGTTTTTTTTTATCTTTCTGAACACAACAGAGATTTAATCTTTAAATATTGCATTTCAAAAAGTATTGACTATGAAATTTAAGAATGTTTCTCAACTCTCTACCAAGTTTCCTCAAGTTTTTCTTTTTGATTTTCGTTTAGTTATGCAAAAAAATAGATGGGCAGTAAACAAACATGCTGCAGTGATCGCATACCTGTGCATCTGCTCGAGCCTCAGAGGAGGAACGAAACATCAACCATACTTACCTCACTCAAATGTTCAAGACCAGTAGTGTTGCATAAGCACTTACATCACCAGCCACTGCCTGCAGGCTATACTTGATATTATAGTCAGAGCGCAGCGCACGTGGTTGAGCAGCTATAGTCTCTAATCAAAGGCTGGGAAATAAATATCCGGCATTGTGTGCACATTCTGCAGATGTGACACAATTTTGTAAAGGAACAGTCCTAGCTTTAAGATAGTTTTGAGTTTTGAGTCCATTCTGCCTATTTTTTTTAATCACAATATTGTAGAACACTTTGCGCCATATAGATGAAAATGGCAAAGGTTTGGTTTTGCTGAGATAGAAAATTGATTTGCTTTCAGATGCAAAAAAATGGGATTCCTATAGTTGTCAAGCATAGTTATAAAACTCTCAAGAGATTTCGCTCCGCTGTAAACTGTAGTTGTTTCAAGGTGCTGAAGCAGATCCATCCTAGGTATATATACCAAATGATGTTAATTCTAAATCCAGTGTAAATGACTAAATAATCTTTTAACTGTACTCAAACTTAGCCGACAATCAAAAGTGGTGCAAAAAGGCAAAACTAAATAAAGTGATAAAATTCTTCATCACACCAGCAAAATTCAAAACCAGTGCACAGAACTGCTAACCAGCATAAACACCTTTAACAGCAGCAATTCTGCAAACTTGTAGACATCATTAATATTCTGCAGTGTCTAATTCATGAAGTATGTTTTATCAATGAGAAAAGATTAATCACTAAATGACAGGAGCATTTTTTTTTTTTTTTAATCAAGATGAATGATAAGTGTCCTTAACGTTGCCAGTCCCCTGTTAAGAAGGGGGGGGGGGGAACACTGCTAAAAGGGCTATTTAAAAAGAGTTATGTGATGGACCAAGCAGTGAATAGACAGTCAGGCACAGACTATGGTTAAAAACAAAAAAAACTGACCTCTCATTGTGAGACAAGGGGGGAATCTTGAATGGTGGCTGATCAGCACAGAAAATACAAAAGGGGTAAAAGGTTAAAACACGCAAAAACCTGAATGACACTAACACAAACACAATCTCCTCCATGATGTTGAGCTTTGGTATGGTCCAGTTTCCTGTTTCATCATGTAGGCCCTGCTCCACCTCTTTGTCACCTTTTAGTCAGACAAGGTTCTGGAGCGACTGCAGCTAATGTAACAAAAAAAGAGAACTAATAATTTAAACAATTACCTTAAATATGACAAAGTAAACTAAATTGTGTGCACTTAGCCAAATCCAATTATTCATTGTGCGCAAACACAAATTCTTTCTTTATTGCACGGGTGCCCAAAGTCGGTCCTCGAGGGCCGATGTCCTGTGATTTTTGATGTATCTTTGGCCAATGAAGTTCTGCACAATGAGTGATTAGTTTGAGTCAGGTGTTAAATATTGTTTATTGCAGATGTGATGTTTGATGTGAGTTACCACAATCATGTGGCTGTTGATGCAGCGTGTACAACTTCCTGAGCATGTGCAGACATGAAAATGCACTACTAGGCTTTGTTTATAGTATTCTGAATAGATATGAGGTGCAGGGTTGATGTTTTTTATGTGTCTGCATGTATCTTGAGATGTCTTGGACAGCTACATAAACATACCAGTCCATTACATATGTTCCATATTAGCTTAACTCCAATGGGACACAACATCAGGGGGTCTTTTCAAGTGGGATTCAGATTTGTCCATTTCGACTCATTGTGAGTGAGGTAAAGAAATACAAAGTGTTTCTGGGTGCAACATGATTGTGTCCTGTTTATAAAGCCTCTAGCGATGGGAAGTGATTGTGCGGTAGGTTCAAAGACAATAGAGTACACAAACATGCACCCACAGAGAGATTGGTTTTGGATGCTGCTGGTAATTAGACTGCTTGCTAATTAAGGGTCAGGGATAATTTGCAGCCTTCTAAAAAGATGACAGGAAAAAAAACATAAACATACAATGGGATTACTTATTATCTTGTTTAGGAAACGATGACAAATAGGCTGGAAATTGTCCCATTACAACATTACCTTTTCTTTCTCTTCCCAACGTGATGTATGGCTGCTATCAACAGCCATCAAAGGGTATCTAAAAGACCTTTATGGTAATTATAACCCAGTGCCCACTGAGCAAAAAGGGCAACTCTGAACAATGATTCCACGCTTGGCTTCTGTATTATTGAGAATATTGCCCTCGTGTTCAGTCAGCTTCACCTCAGAGATGATTTGTCGAGGCTGATTAATTTTGAGGAGCAGATGTAATTAAAAGTCAGTCCAAGTAATTTTAGCTTCAACAGAAATTGGGCAAGTTCACACGTGAATGCACACGCAAACACTCACACACAATATACAAGGCCAAGAATAGAATAATGACTATTGATTAAGGCCAACTTGTTTGGTGATCGCATATGACAGATACGCAGCTGATAAAGCAATGTGTGGGAGACCAAATACTTTGCACAGAATATGTGAGGTTACAGTATTTTTAATTTTTTAATTATTTATTTTTTGTAATCTTTTCTTATTAAATTGAAACTTAAAGACAGGTGGGGAAAGTACAATTAAGCAAACTAACTGCCTGCTGTGACTCCAAGTGACTTGGAGCAGTGATCAGACATACATAGAGCCACCATGAGGTTGGTGTATACAGTTGTGAGTGAAACTGGCACATGTCCCAGTCCTGTCTACACAGCTGACTTTATTTTTGACCTCACTAAACAAGTCCTCCTTGACATTTAATTTTATGACATTGCATTTCAAAAACGATGGATGAATTTATCTAACAATATGAGCGTGTGGGCTCTGCTGGAAACATTCCCCATCAAGCCACATAGAGGACTCCCAGAATGAGACTGTCGCTGTTCACTGTGATGGCCAGCACAGTGCGGCAACTTTAAAGTAGATTGGCACAAATTGTTAAGAGGGCATAAGGGATTGGAATGGAATCTGATTGAATTATTTATGTTTGTTTTCATGATGAATTGTGGGGACTTTGCTGAGTAAATTACTTTTATTGTAGCACCACTACAGGGTCAATATATATATATATATGTGTGTGTGTATATAATATGTCACATGTATGCCAGGAGTATAAACCTGCTATAAGACTCCTATTAACCAATCAGTTGTTTTCTTTTATTTTTTGTTTATTTTTTTTTTTGTTTTTAGTTAGATATATATAACAGATAAGCATTGACATTTTAATCATTGGCAAGTTTAAACAAAGGTCAGAGCAAACTCATTTTCTGCATAGCAACTTTGATATAAGCTTGTTCAGTGTAAATTCATTCCACAGCTTTTTTTATTTTATCTATGTTTAATATCCCAATACCTCAAATGTCCTAATTGGAGAATGAAACAAAGGACTGATCTTTTTGTTTTTTTTTCCTCAGGGCAAGCACTCATAACATCATTGCAGCTATCACCAGAGCTTGTACTTTATACTATGAGGCCCATAGTATATGAACACATTTATTGTTATTGATTCTATCAAAGGTTTGTCTGTGAAGTAAAGGATGCATTGGTATTTTTGAAGTGATAGCTTTTTCCACCACTGTGTTTTAAATTTTTGATTATAGGCAGGGCTGACCTTTGGTTTACATTTGGATCACAGATTGAATCTTTTAATTATTTATGTCTTAACCTGTATGCGGCATTTTAATTTTGCCTTTGTGGTACTAAAGCTAAACTAGCTTGGACAATGTTAGCACACTGTGTCACAGAAATTTTTATTTTTTTTGTGAGATCACATAATGCATTTTTATTAACATAAAAGTGACAAGAAGTTTTCTATAAATATAACATAAGAGCTTTAAATGTACTTTTTTTTTTATACACACTTAAAGTGTAAGAGTTCAGCATAAAATATGTGTTATCTGTCACTATGATACAGAAACCAAATGGTGGTACGTGTCATCTAACTCAGACAGGATGTTTTCAGATCTCTTCCTCGTTGACTCAACCTCCCATGTGCTGTTCATTCATGTTTGCGTTTGGACATCATAACTATTTGTCCACCTGTCATCCATGATTCCCCTCACAAGGCTCTACTAGTGCAAACAATGTTTGTGAAACTGGTGACTGCAACATACAACATCACTGAGTGCAGTTTAAAGAAATACCAGGTAGGTTTGCAAATCTCAAAAGTGTTTTCTTCAACTTTTTTTGTACAGAATAAAATGACAACTCCAGGCCTGAAACTGGCCTGGAGCACTTTGGGGGCGGATACATCAAAGTTTACAACATCCCAATGTTTTCCTTGTGTGGTACCACACTACTTACTAACATAACCAGATAAACTAAAACAGCAAAAGAAACAAAGGAAAATGGAATGAACAAGCAAGACAAGACTGGATTAAACAATAGATTAGATTAAACTGCTACAGATAGCTCAGTAAGGAAGGAAAATAAAGATATGGCTGCAGAGCTTTGTTGTTAATACTATGTAATTACTAATCTTCTTTCCTGTTCCTGGTCTCATTTGATTGGCTTGCCTTGTTTATAAATGAGTTGATGCATAGGTTTAAAATCTAAATTTGACCATAATTGTTTTTCCCATTTGTAAATTATACAATAGAAGGGATTGTAGCTGCTGATTTGAAACTATTTAAACTAGTTAACACACTCAGACTTGTAGTATACTAATCTGTATCATGCCTGTCAGGAAATTACACATTACAGCAGCATCATGTTTATTATTTATCAGAGATTAAACATGATATAAAACTTTATTGTTATCATGTCTGCCTCACAAAGCCTCCGTTTCTTGCTTCAGTCCATGAATTTTGTGCCTTTGCAAAGCTTGTTGGCTCATTTGCATTGCATGACATTGTAATCTATACAAAGGGAATATTTCAAATGTATTAACACATTTGCCCTACTCAAAAGCATCAAACATAAAGAGTAAGTCAGTACTGAAACCAGGACAATTGTCTTTTTCTTTTTTATCATGCAAAATTCAGCACAGTACTCTGGGTAGATCTGAAGAGCCCATCTCATGTAAAGCTTTGTTTGACAGAGAACTTTTTCAACAACCAAAAAAATGTATTGTAAACATTTTAAATAAAATATCATTTATTTTTTGTGGTGGAAAAAAGAATATTTGGTCATTTCAGCTCATTTTGTTCGATTTTATCGAACAAAATGTGAAACAGCATTTGACAGATTGTTACACAGAAGGTCCCTGGTGGGTAAAAGACCCCTCTACTTGTTCTCCTTTAGACTTAGACAGCACAGACAGAAAACAATCATACATCATGCAGATATAAAGTGATTTATTTTTGTTTTGGTTTTTGTTTAAATGTTTTGCTTTATTCATCAAAATTTGGACTAGTTTGCATCTCTTAGTTATTAATATTTCTTATTCACATGAGTCTCGAACCATAAAGTTTTCCTAAAGCAAACAAACAGCATGTCAAGACAGTTGTAAACTATAAAAGTACAGCTCATTATGATGACATTTTAAAAACTCGCCCATCACACCTACATCACTTTTTCCCTGTGATTGGTGGTATCCGCCAGCATTCTTACATAATTAATTCCTTGTTGCATGTTTGTGCACAATGAATGGCTCGGATACCTGCTTGAACTTGTACCTTATGTCTGTGCTGAGACACCAGCTTATTGTTTTACGATCAAAGGATATGTTGTTGAATCCAGTAGTTTAAAGCCATTATGACAGATTTCTTCCCTGGTTTGAACAGTTTTGTGTGCTTCATTGACACTCCTCCCTCACCCCATCTCACTTCCACAACCACCTACCAGTCCACTGAGTTACTTTAGTCCAATTAATACCTGCTGGGTGATTTGATAAAAGAGCACAGGAGCAGAGTTTGGAGGCAAAGTGCAGCTGCGTAAAGTTGTTTCTTAAATCAATTTCCAATTAAAAAGCTTCCCTATCTGTATGGCCACTTGTAATTGAGTTGAGGTGGAGGAAGTGAAGGCTTGGGATGTGGCGCTGATCCTGCAGGGATTTTTCATTTCCATATAAATGAGCTGCTAAATGCACACCTGATTTTCAAGATTCATTATTGACCAATAGACGAATATAGGTAATGACCACTTTCCGTTTTTTACTTTAGCACTAATTTTTTAGATTTCAAAGCTGTTAAAGTCCCGTTTGATGTTTCTCTTGAGCAGTATGTTAATGGTGCTTGGCTTATACCGAAGCTAATGCGATGCAGTTATTCACCACCCCTAAGCAAACAAAAACCTTTATGGAAGAGATAACGAGTCACCATGGTTCTCAGGACCCAGTGGCATTTCCTCGTACGAGCCATCACGTTAAATGAGTGTCAAGACATTTCCTCATTTCTCAGCTCGATGGTTTATTCTAAATATTAGTCAAAATGCACACTGTGTTCGTTAGATGACCATTTCCAACAATTGATTAACCATCTCTATATCTATCTCTGCATCAAAAATGATACTGTTATTCTAACCCTGCTTACTCTCTAAATAACATGTGAGTTTTAAAAAAAACAAAAAAACAAAAAACGTTTTTCATCAAATACACAGTGCAATATACCTCGTATTATTTCATTTTCTATAATCATATTTTCATAAGTGTGGTTTTTTTTTTCCTTTAACCTGGTTCTAGTTTTTTATTGTGATAATTTTATGTGAGCTGCGTACATGAAACATTGTTCAACAAATGCATTTGATGTTTTTCACGGAATGACAATAAAGGTTTCTGATTCTTTTGCTGCTTTTAGGTGCCTCTGAAGTACCGTGTCTGAGTGCAGCCAATCAAACACCACATGAGGTCTTATTGACATCTTTCTCCCTTGGAATTGCTTCTAGATTAAGTACATTGTGGGTCTTCAAAGCCAAAAATTCTGGGGTTCCAGCTATGGGCAACTGAAGCGCAGTATAATGATTTTTGTATTTTATCTTATTGTGGATTAAATGAGAACAAGTTTCAAACCTAAACTACTTTGACTCCATTTATATATGTCCTGAAAATCCATGTCAACAAGGAATGTTTCTAGTTAGTTACACTTTCATTTTGAAACAATGCCATTTTGTTTGTGCGTATAAAGGAAACAGATGTGTGTACCTGCCGTAACAACAATGTTGACTTAACTGGTGACTAAGGTCAAAGTCACAACAACTAGAGGTTGTTCTTTTCAATTCAATTCAACTTTATTTGTATAGCGCCACTTCACAACAATGTTGTCACAGGGCACTTTACATACACGAATCAACATACACATTATTTCGAGCCAATTCATACATATCCTATAATAGAAACCAACTGATTGCATCGAGTCATGACTTCGATCCAATCCCCCATCCTGAGCTGCACGTGGCGACAGTGGGAAGGAAAAAACTCCCCTTTAACAGGAAGAAAACCTCTGGCAGAACCCGGCTCAGGGAGGGCAGCCATCTGCCTCGACTGGTTGGGGCGAAGAGGACAGGAAAGACAGATCAACATGTACAATTGCACTTAATCAGGAAGACCTGCTGAAAAAAGGAGAAATAAGTTAGAGATGGCAATATTGGCATATATTTATACATGAATATATTAGAGAAATAGAGCGAGGTACTTCTCGGTGCATCAGGTAACATCCCCATTGCTACATGAGTAAAGGTTGGCTAGACTATCCATAACTATAAGAGCAAAGAGCATAACCTGGATAGTTGGGTCCCGTACATGTAGACTCCAACTCAGGAGATGCTCATATCCTAACTATGAGAATCATGAAAAAGGAAGGTTTTCAGCTTGATCTTAAAGGTATGGAGGGAGTCTGCCTCCCACGGTGGGAGCTGGTTCCATAAGAGAGGAGCCTGATAGCTAAAGGCCCTTCCTCCCATAGTCCTCTTTGAGACTCTAGGAACCACCAGTAAACCTGCAGTCTGAGAGCAAAGTGCTCTATTTGGAATATATGGAACTATAAGATCTTTTAAGTACAATAGAGCTTGGTCATGGAGCGCTTTATATGTGAGGAGAAGAATTTTAAACTTTATCCTGGATTTAACAGGGAGCCAGTGTAGAGAGGCTAAAACTGGTGAAATATATCTCTCCTGCTAGTCCTCATCAGAACCCTCGCTGCAGCATTTTGGATCAGCTGGAGACTTTTCAGGGCATATTTGGAACAACCCATAAATCAGGATGATCATGGGTCACTGTTACAGCAGAAACGAAGGACCCATCAAGTCATATCTGATGGGATAGCAGCCAGATGAGACAGTTGATGCTGCATTATCTGCAGAAGAGAAATTATTTATTAACACAAAAAGCGCAAAATACTGGAACCAAAAACATTCAGGTCACATATGACACATATTAGGACTCCTGGTTTTACTGAACATAGAAAAAATGAGTGTTTCAACTTGACTGATGAGTCACATTGGCATTGAGTAAAGTCTGTCAGATCACAGGCTCTTTATCTAATGGAGTGAGATGAACAGAACGGATCTGAGGGTTAATGAAAACCCACTTTAGAGATGACTGAGTCACACATTAATGAATAATTGTTTTCCAGAGGGGCCTGAAAGTTACATTTTGCCAGGAGACAGAAGCGAGGCTTTTGTTTGCTGGCATGGCAACAAGTTCTGTTGTTGGTCAACTGTTGACTTAATGAGGAGGTGACGTCAACGCTACAAACTCTTGGGACCTTTCCCACAGGGCTCACAGGTGGGCGGGGAAGATGTGTGAAGCCAGAGTGGCACCAGACAATTAAAAAGAAACAAGATTGTGCAATTGGAAAGATACATATTGCCAGCCATTCATGTTAAACCTGCTAAAAGTTTTTCTGCATTGAAGGGAAACAAACAGGATAGGTTTCAGAATGAGCAGCTGGCTGGTCATCTAATAAATATCTAATCAGTTCACCTGATTCATATTTAATTTATCCAGTGTCTTTCTTGCTTTCCTTTTCTTTGGTTGTTTGTTTTCTTCAAGTTACCACTTTTGGACGCTCAGATAAAACTGTAGATAAATATGTAGTATGACGCTAAAAATAGTCTTTTATTTTTCTGGATTGTTGAGAATATACTGTAAAAAGAATAGTTTTATGCACTTAAACATGGAACAATGGCTTAAAAACTGCAAAACAGAGGGAGTCTCAATACTTTGAGGTGTTTTTTTTCTCTTTTTTTTTACCTCTTTAGCAATTTAAAACAAACAGCTGAACAAAGTGCCGTAACAGCAAATGCTAAAAAAAAAAAAAAAAAAGAAAAACAGCACAAGTAAATAATTGTAAAAAAATTGATAAGTAAAATAAAATAAAATAAAATAATAATAATAGAAGAAAATGAAAAAAAATTTAAATTAAGAAACATATTGTAGCTTGGTATACACAAGCTCACAATCTCTCTCTCTCTCTCTCGCTAGCTCGTCATTTTAGTTACTAACAAAAGGATATTCCTGCTACAGCTTTGTAATGAATATAGTCTTAATCTGCAGAATTTTTACCTTAATTTGAAAGTACTTGAATCCAAAATTGTGAGAGAATGTTGAGATAATTTTATTAGGTTATTATTCCTCCTTTATTTATTTCTTTACTGATCATTTTAGGGGCTTGGAGGTCTGCTTTTTCTTTAAAGTCTCTCAAAGTCTAGTTAAAGGTGTTGCTCTGCACCCACAACATGCTATCATCCTTAAATTACTGAGTAACCTCAAACAGTTAGAACTTTGTGAATGGCCAAATTAAGAGGTATGTGCAGTCTGACAAAGAGGAAGGTTTGGTGTTTTCAGTGATGGCAGGCTCCTCTTCATGATAATTAGTTAAATCCCGTTATAACATCCTTTAAAGATCTCAAGTGGACACAAATGACAAACTAACAAAAATATCCTGAAGTTGCATTGCAACAAATTGAAATGTGATCAAATCAAAATGAAATGAAATAGAAAAGACGACACATATCCATCTTACGGTCAGTTTTACTGAACCCAGCTTTTAGTCTTGATGGCGTCAACCAATTTCAATATGTTAACACATCAAGGTCATTGCTCGGTGGGAGGATAGAGCATTTCACACAACATAGACACTCAGCAAATAGAAGCATTGTAGCATGTCTGGTTCGCAAAGAGTGAACAAAAGCAGACCCAGGGACTTGACAGTTAGTATAAAGGTGGTTTTCTAAATCAAGGATCATCAGGTTGAACAAGCAGGTGATAAAGCCTGGGAGACAGGAGGGGCAGGATGCAGGCGACAGCCAGGAGTCAGACAGATAACAGGCTGTGGCACCATAGACAATCTGGCAAACACATAGTGAAACCTGTCCTCTATATACTACCTACTGAGAGGCTGATAAGAGACAGCTGAGGTGGGTGATTGGATCATGCGAGTGGATGGAGCTGGAGGCCCAGAAAGGCCAACTAGTGTGGCATGTAGGAAGACAAGGTATGGAAAGTACTGTGGTCATAATATTACAAGGCCTATTTTTAGTGTATCTTTTTCAGCAACTTTACAAAAAATTAAAAAAATAAAAAAGTGGCGCATCCATCCTCTTGGTCATTGGACAATCCCATTCTCCATTGGAGAAAAGCTTGATCAAAAGGTCAATAGGCCATTCAAATCAACTCTCAGGGGCCACTTTGCTTGCGTCACAGGAGCAGTGATGCACCGTGACATGTAAAGGCATGTAGAGAGCCAGAAACACAACTGTCTCATCAGTGCCCGTTGATTGATTATGCGCCTCTGTATTCATTCATCAGGCTGCGAAGACCTCCGGGAATTCATTAGAGATCACGTTTATGTGGACACACTAATCAGTTGTTTGCTCTTTTCAGTGTGATGCTTTTGATTTTGTCCTGTCTGGGTCAAACATTGGTTTGATTTATGTGCCAAGCCACTGAGGCCTCAGCAGGCTGCTAACTAGAAAACAAATACTAAATTTGCTGAATGAAAAAAAACATAAATATATATATATATATATATATATATATCTTCAAACAAAATAAAGTAAAAAAGAGGGGGTGGTTTCAAAAACAGCAAATTATTCATGGAAATGTGCACTTCAACTGCACAGCAGAGATACATGATGAAGCATAATTGCATGGGTAGAAATGACCAAACTGTTTGTAAGGCTGAAGTGAACACACCTCCTCAGATGAATTACTGTCCTTGGCTGGTTTAGATGAAATCAGGGATTCTCATGAATAAATAAAGGGAGTGATGGATATGAAATGCTGCAACAAAAGGTTAACACCTGCTAAATATGGACAAACATTTGTCATGGCTTCTGGGCCACAGAAGCAATATTAGAAAAAAAAATAAAATAAAAAAATAAAATAAAAAAACAACCATTACACACAAGCCCTGCTTACAATTTGCTAATCCACGTATGATCGTTTTAATTTCACCCACAGACCCAGCACCTAAGGTTACAAAATCTATTTCGGTGTTAGCTGATAATCAAGTCATATCACCACGTAATACATCTTATCATATTATACCACAACATATATTGTAGTAAAGTGTAGCACATGCTTGATGGATTGCTACTATCATTTTATGTTAATTTATGGTTCAGAGATTGCATCAGCTGACAATCGGCCAAAGGTGGGTTAGCCCTCGGCAAGTTGCCAGTTCATCACAGCCAGCTACGCATGCTCACTTTCACAACAATGGTAAATTTAAAAACAGCATCTCTCTGCTTTAGGAAAACAAAGGATGCTCCAGAAAATAGATTTATGGAGACAAAGGGAGAACATAAGTTCTCCAGAAAAAGCCCTGGCGGATCAATTCATTTGAACCCTGACCAATCCTCAGTAAAGTCAGATCCACACAGAGGTGCCATGAAATATAGCACATCTATTTGTCTGCTGCATGCATAATTTGTAAACCCCCTTAATCTGCTTTAGTGATGTCATCATGTCCAAAAGAAAAAAAATAACATCCCTATTACCAGTGTCTTCCCTTTAGCAAGTCGATGCAACAGAATGCCCCAAAGATGACATCTCATATCAGCAGAATGTCCTCCAGCTCTACACGACATTGCTCCGGCTTGCAGAGACGTGCTCACCAAATTCTAACAACATCAGCCAGTTTTCACCATGATTGCAGAAGAGACATTTTTTCAGGATGTTATCAATAGTGACAGGTCAACTTGTGCTCTATCCCACTCCTCATTGGAAGTTTGTAAGACTTGACAAATATCAAGAATGGCAAATATTGGATAAATGCTTGTTGAGATGGGAGGGAAAAACATCCTTGGTTAGTTCAGAACCATAAACCAAAATAAATGAAATACTCCATCAAACATGACTGAGCAGCGGGTCTCCTTTTTAATTCCAAATGTTGTGCTACTTTTTTTTTTTTCTTTTAATGATAAAACATTTTATTTGGCAAACTTCTCTCTTAAGACCTTCATTTCTTCCAAACAGTGAAGATTTGTGAATTGATTAAATGATTTTCTCGCCTCCGTTAGAAGAAAGTAGAGCTTATGTCACTCAGTATATCATAGCGGAATGACATATAAACAAGGTCGATTATGAAGCTGTTAATCTCCAGACTTTATTGGATCAAGAGTGACAGACACCGGCAAATCAATCAATCCTGATGTAATCTTCTCAAGGAAAACCTCATGAAGCATCGTTCATTACAACCCGTCTTTGCGAGTGCCAAGTAAAACACAAGGAAAGCAGCAATTATGTTGCAGGGAAATCCTTTTTGCTGCTTTCTTAAATTACTTTTGATCACAAATAAATGTCATTAAACAACATGGGTCATTGTCACACAAAAAGCATCAGGAAAGATGTCAAAGCAGGGCCTAACTAACTGACTAACCCATCTTTCACCACCTCTCAATACAGCGCAGCCATCCTCGTTCTTCAAGGTCCTCTGACTTTTTGCAGCTTTACTGATTCCCTACTGAGCTCTTTTTACCCTCCCTGTAACCCAGACCTGCCTTGGTAGATCAATGGAACAGCATGAGGTTAGGTTTTTAATTGAGTTGTCCTGAAGGGCAGGGAATGTTTTAATGAGCCCAGGTCCTGTTTTCATCCTGACCTTTGAGGTTCTTCCCTACAGGTGTCCATCCTCCAACTTAAAAAGAATGTATGGGCTTGTAGGGTTATCCCAGAGGTCTTTACCTCACCAAGCTTCTCTGCAGAGCTTGACATTTTCAATTGAATCTATTACATCTAATGCATTTTTTTTTTTTTTTTTTTTTTAAAGCTATTGGGACACAATCCGATGCAGGTGGTGGTGAAAAACATCTTCACAAAATTATGCGACATGCATCAAGTTGGACTCAAGGGATTGTACTAAAGATGTGATAGTCAAAGTCCTGTTTCCTCCCCACACAATCTTGTGATTTTGTTCAGTCATTGCTGGCTTGGCTTGGTCTCAGCTACTTCAAAGAGTCATGATATGGTTTTAGATTAATTAACCTGTTATCTTAGGGTCAAAAATTGCCCAAAACTGTGTTAAAACTGCAAACAAAACCTGTTATTTTTCCACAGTGACCGCAACACTAGAAAAACTTACTTGGATGGGTGTACCATCACCTTTCCACAAATCATAACACAACTTTCAGAGATCGAAGTTCAAACAGTACCAGGCACAACCAACAAGACATTGTTTAGTAACAATACGTCCACTTTCATTCTCAACACCTGCTGCAGGTGACAGAACCTTTCTGACTTAAGATATTTTACAAGCTTTGCACGATCTGTGATGCACAACCCTAACATAGATACAAGGCAACCAGTGTTGGACTAGACACCCACCAGCAGATGCAAGCTGTGTTTTATGCGAGAATTTCTTCACCACTCATGTACTGACAGCTGTTTATCAGGAAAAGAGCACCATGGTTGGCTTATTTACAATGAATAAACCAGAGTTTCCACCTGTGCTATGAGAGAGAGACCCTCATCAAATTTTCCCTTTTTACCCCACTGCAACATTTCATACATACCATAAGAAAAAAAACAAAAAACAGACGAGATGCTCTCTCCCCCTTCCTGCATGCACATGTAAATATGTACACATATATCTGTGTGTGTCTGTTCTCAGGAGTTAAAGATCTGTGGTCCAAATCTTCCCCAAGAAAGTTTTTTCATTTAGCAGTTGAGGTGAGCCTGTCACAGCTGCTGCAAAATGACACTTAAGAGTCTCCAACGTCTGTGGTCAAGCCACAGAAGTGAGCAGAAGTGTTAGCTCAGGGCAGTGAGGTATGAATGTGTAACCTCAGATAGAGGCTACTGAATGAGCAGAATATGTTACAAGTCAGTGACCACATGCTCAGTCTGTCAGATGTGCGTTAGTACGGCTGCCACGACTTCATTTGCAGCTGAAGACACACAAAACATTGATCTTTACAGCGCCCCAAATGCATCTGAAAAAGGAAAACTTTAAATAGATGAATCATTAAAAGGGTGGAAATAACACTCCCAAACTTTTTTTATTCTCTGGCATGGCCAACTTTAGAGGCTGGAAGAAATAACAATGGTCTCAAATAATGGTCAAAACTATTCTTCATGTGTAAAAAGTATCGCCCAAAAAGAAAGATGGTGGAATTTTCACTACAGCTGGAGGGCTTTAACATTTATTTGAGAAAGCCTCCAAATACCAATCCCCACATCAGCATTCAGACTTTAGCTTTGAGGCAACATTTCACACATTATCAGTGGGCGACCCAGTGCTGCAGGTTGCTGTGGCTACATCAAAGCAGTCCGTATCGAGCAAAATGACATAAAAAAAAAAAAGCTATATCCTGGTGGAACACGTGTAGGAGAGCTGGGTGTGTGTGCCTGGTAGGCATACGTCTCATTAAGTGATGCTGCTTGAATGTGACCTGACACGACAGAAAATATCCCAGTAGGGAGATTTCACTATTGTCTGGAATGAAATGGAGGTCTCTAAGATTTTTTGTTTGACAATTTCTTTATACCAGACCATAAAAGACAAAATCCAAAAGAAAATTTGGATTAATGAGCAGCTACAGGCTCTGTGTAGGAAAATCTGTAAATTTAGTTATTTTTCTCATCTTGAAGTGATTTCTAACAGTGTTGATTGGCTGTGTGTTGCTCATCGTCAATGCATTCACAAGGCTGTCTTCTGAACGATTTGCGAGTCAAGGTTTTGCTCCCAAATGCTTTCACACTTGGTTCTATCGGTTTCCATGTATCAATATTTATTACGCTTTCCTTGTTCTGGCTGTACAGCAGCAGCATTTCATTACAGAATGCTCAAAATTACTAAAGGTTTACTGAATAACTGCAACAATTTACCAATGACATCTATGGATTTATTTGACTTAAGCTGTTGACTTGCTCCAGATGAACAGAAACCAGTTATTCCCAACAGGCGGCCCAGTGAGAGCGGCACCAGTTTGTTCAGTCTTCCACTTTTCAGTCCGAGTACGCAGAAATTTTGACAGTTCTCAAGAAATCAAAGCGTTACATCCACTCGAAAGAAATTCCATGAGGAATTTAGGAATATGTTTGTGTGTATATATCTTTTAAATGGAAAACAAAACTAAAATAAATGCGTTTAGACAAACTGATAAGTATATAAGTAAAGAAAAAACATGAAAAAAGCAGAAACAATTGGCACTGTGCAGCTAACCACTGTCCTTTGGTTTGGTGACTTATGAAACACTTGTGAAAGAATACTGCAGGTGAGATCAGTGGAGGAACACTGTTGAATCCCGACTTTGCTTCTTTTTTTCCCCCCTTTTTAATAACAGAATGATTTTGTGTGAGCAGCGTCTTCTTTTCCTTTTCTACACATTGTGTGTGCAGACATCATCCCCATCTACTTACAGTGTGAAGCCAAATAAGCATCTTTTGAGTTGTTTGTGTGAAATTGCATCAACAACTGATGTGTGTTCAGAAGTACATGTCTTGGAAGAGGTTTTGTCCCATTTCTATGTAGGCCTCTTTTTCCTGCACGGACATCTGCTCCACCAGCTCGGGCCTCTGGCTCACCTCCCTGTATGTGAACGGCCGACCTCCCACCGTCACCATCGGTTCATCTCCCACCTCCTCAAAGTCATCGTCGTCCTCTTCTTCATCCTCTTCGTCGGCGCGATGCTGAGTGATCGTGGCAGCTGGAGGACCCGAGGGAGAGTCGTCATCTGACTCGCTTGTGTCGCTTTCGGAGTCACTGGCGTTAGCTGTGGCGGATGTGAGACCCCTAGTAGCAGCGCTCGCTCCTCCCACACCTGCAGCGCCCTTCTTCTCGTGGATGAGCAGAGCACGCATCACTTCCTCGTTTTCGTCTGCCTGACCCATTCCAAGTCCAGCGGCTCCGTCCTGGGCTCCAGGTACAACCTCTCCACCTGTGGAAACAAAATTACTTTTAATTTAGGCCAACAAAGAGAAACAACAGTCCTAATACAGCACAGTCAGCGCACTTGGGACCAGGTATCCTGGTGTTCCCCCTGTGGAGGAGTTGCCTCTCACTGTAAACCATCTTGGATGTAAGAAAACATGCTCATGTCAGAGGCATTATCTCTTCGTTGGGAGGAAACCACAAATCCAACTTCAGCTTTCATTTGTAACATTTTATCTTCTCATTGCCATTTATATTTATACATCTTAAGGAGAAAAACAAATATATTGTGTGGGAGATTTTGTTTGTGTTTGTCATTTAGGACAACCTTTCCTTCCAGGAGAAGGTTTTGTTTCCTGCTGACCGCTTTCTAATACTTATAATAATCAAAAATAAACAAAAACATGTATTCCTAGAAGCCCGGTCTGCTAAGCACTATGATTAAAGGGTAGTCAAACTGAAAGATTTACTGATATGGGTCAGCGCATCCTACCACACAGTAATTCCCTTAAAAAAAAAAAAAAGTGTTTTTCACTTGCAGAGCAGTTTCCACAGAGGCCGTCCAGATGGTTTTCGGTCAGAAACCATCTGCTGCGTTAGATAAATAACCTGAGACGATGAGACAAATCTCTTAACAGATCTAGGAAATCAGGACAAAAGCGTGTAAATAAAAGCTTTCCATGTTCAGCTCCTGCATTTCAGGTACATTTACCAGATAAACTTCACATTGTCAAAGTTAAATTATTGTCATGATTCCATAAAGTTAAGTTTTTGAACATAATTGACAAAGGATACCTGAAAAAAAAATAGCTCATGAAATAAGGGCACGCCAACTTTAATGTCCTACAACACGAATTCAGTTATGAGATTTACATTAGTTAACATAAGTACTGGATAAGAGTCCTAATGGGCAGCCGCAGGTCTATTATTGATAATTCTACTAACAAAAATTGCTAAACTATGGTACAAATATATCCCATGTCTTTTTCCAAAGACATTTTCACAGACGAATGCATAGATACACCACAAAAACAGGATGTTTGGAAGTCACAATACAATTAATCTCCACAAGAAATTTATTTTATTGATGAACAATCCTTGTTCAATCAGGTAATAATCAAGTCTGATTATGTTGGTTGGGCAATTATGGAACAATGGAGGCCTGACCGTTTCTGATTGAAGCATGCTCTTAGTTTAACAAAAACAATACAAGTATGAGATGCTTTTTGAAGGACCACTCTGAGAGAAGGTGATAACCTTGGTTAACCCCCAACAATCTGGCTTCACCTTTTTGACCTCTGGCTTCAATCACTTTTCAGAAAGAATAAAAGGACGTTTATGGTCTGAACTGTTCTTTTCTCAACCCATGTCTCCCGTTTCTCAGAATATTCTGATAAACAATGTGTTTAGCAAGCCCCACCTTGAATAAGTGACGCTATTTTTATGACAAAATTACATGAGAAGCAGCTGCAGAGTGGAAGCGGGTTGAGTCAAGGATGAAATAACCTCTGACTCATGGAGCAAGAGGAAATGAGACTTTATGACTAAAAAAACAAACAAAAAACAATCAACCATACAGAATGTTTCAGTACTACAGTTTTAGTAAAGGCTGTAAATGCTTCCTGGCTTTCACCATGTAGTTTTCTTTTTTTCCTCTGTATTTGGTCAATAAATTAATAAATCAGTAATAAAAGTGCTTTTAACAAATAAAGAAATGGCACGTGAGGTTATTAGTGTAAATAAAAACCTTTTAAAGGTCATGAATTCATGGCAGTGTTATGAGTGAATTCAGGCTTGTTGGAAATTTTTCTTCTTACAACAGTTTTGCTTCTTCCAGAAGAGACTGTCAGCAAATTCCCACATATTAAGAAACATGTTTAAATGAGCCACCCGGACAGAAGGAAAGAAAGTTTTTTAGTAAATGTATTTAATAAGATAAATAAATAAACATGAAAAGAACTTGGAGAGTGCAGAAATCCTCCAAGCAGCTCATTTCTACCTGTGAACAATCCTTTTCAAATTTCTGCATTCACAATTCCTTCCAGATCACCTCCCAAAATACAATGGAATCCAACTTTGATCAAGACCCATTCAGGAAAAAACAAAAATAACAAGTCTAGTAGTTTTTGTGTGAAGAGCAGAATAATCTAGAGGGTTTTGGCTGCAGACGGGAAAATGGGGCGGGGCTGGATATTGGACAGGGCTGGATGTCCAACCCCACCCCCTCAACATTTTGATTGGTGGCCATTGCTAACCCTAACCATAACCCCTAACAACCATTGCCTGACTAACCACGCCCATTTGGTATCCAACTCCGCCCCATAATCCAGCCCCGCCCCATTCTCCAGGCTGCAGTGAAAGAGTTATTAGAATAATCTGACAACCAAAATGCTTCTGGTTGCAAGCGAAGGGAGTAAATGATAAGAACAACACAACAAGTTAGGAACAGCAGTAGTGTGACAGACTCTGAATTAAAACCAGCCCCGATGAGAATGACAGCCATGACTGACCAGACTGGACGAGGCCGTCTGTTGGCGAGGGAAAATGAGGGAAATGCATTCAGCAAGAGCAAATTAAACTTTGCTTCTTTGATTTTTATTTTGTTTTTTTTAAACTCAGGCAAGACGTAAGCCGCTGTTCGTATTTATGCTGCAAATGAAACAGACATAAAACTAAAAATAAATAAAAAGTTTAAAAAAAATTAAGTCTACCCTTTCCACAAAGAAGGAAAGTTACTTGTTAAAACAATGTTAAAGACACACCAATTCAGCTAAAACTGGATTAGTCACTAGGTACAGTGTAAGAAAAATTAACTTACGACTCTTAAGAGCATCGTTCTCATTGTAGGCACCCTGTACAGTGCTTTGGGTCAACCAAACAGGCCGCTCTTTGGGTGCCTTGCCCTCATTGTCCTGCTTCTGTTGGTCATCCTGTTCCTCCATACTGATTACCACGTTCTGGGTGTACAGGTCAGCGTAGGACGATCCTTTGTTAGACCAGGCTTCCCGATGTTGTCCGCCAGCAGCGTTTGGTCCAGAAGCCGCAGAACGTTCTCGGCTGCAGCACATTTAGCAAAAACAAGAAAACAATGTTCTGGACAACTGAAATAAACCAGTAATGTAAAACACATTATAGTTATTTGTGTTATATATATAGTTATTTGTGCTATTACACAGAAAAAACAATTCCATTACAACTCAAACAGCTTTGAAATGAAGCCGAAATTACTTGTGATAAGGACAGAAAAAAACTCCCATTCAGAGTTACTAAAGCTGGCTCAGGATGAGTCTCAGGAGGACCAATAAGATACTGAGAGACATGAAAAATGGTGCGCTGCCTGAGGACTTGTTGTGAACTAACCTTTGTTTGAGAGCAGGGATCTCAGCAGGTTCGGGCTCCAGCAGGTCATGGGACAGGTTAACATCTTCTGTCTCACGTAAGAGAGCGTAGATGGGTTCAATTTGCTCATTAAAACGTGCCACCAGTGTCCTGCCGTCGGGACAGACAGATTCATCTTCTTCTACTTCTGTCTGGCAGAAAGTACAGCGAAATGTACCTGCAGATCAGGGAAGACAAAAAAAAAACAAAACAAAACATCAGGCTGAAGCAAGCCAATTAATTCTCCAGTTCCTGACATTCACCACATCTTTATGTTGTCCTTATGTTGTCCAACCTCATTGAAATAAAAAGAATTTTTATACACTGTGTAGCATTAGGCTTTTAGTACGGCAGCTTAAGAAGCTAAAGGTAACTAATGCGCATTGTAGTTTTTTTTCAGGCCTTGCAGGAATAAAAGCATCATAATAAACTCAATTTTCAATGATCATTTCGAAGCTTTGATTTAATTCTGTGTGCATAAACAATATGCAAATATTAAGGGAGCCTATGGTCTATGTAAGCCATCATGTCGGAAATGCAGACCGGCAGGAAAATTCTAGTTCGGGCAATATTGCGTCGTCACAGAAAACACAGCAGGTAACCGCGGGTACCAGAAATCACTTTATTCCACTGTGCTGATCTCTTTCTGGGGAGATTTCTGTCAACACTCCATCGTACTTCAAAGGCTGCAGGAAACCGTATGCAATTTGCATCATCCACTCGCTGCCTACGAGTAAGCGAAGGACATGTTAGGCCATCTGCTTCTCTCGCTGATCTCAGTTTCAAAAATGGGAGCTGTTCCAACTTTAGCGCAGACCCCACCCCCATGTCTGCTCCGTCTCTGTTTAGATAAGAGAGAAAAAAATAAAGAGAGCTAGCATGCACGCACATGCATGAATCTCAGGCAGAGAGCAGACAAAAATATATATTAAACATATAAGTGTGTCTTATATCGCTAAATATCAGGACAAACAATTCTGGATCATCATCAGAGCCATCATCATAAGTGAGGTCACTTCCTGTACTTTTAAGATCCAAGGAGGAAACAACTGATGCCCTTTTAAAAGGAAACGGTAAAAAAAAAAAAAAGGAGAGAGAGAGACACTTTTTATAATAGCATAACATATTCTGTTACTATTTTCAAAAGGTGGCGCACTAAAAATTCAGAGCTGCAGGGTTTTAGTTCCCCTTTGTGGGTCAGATTGAGCTGTAAGACCAACAGTGTCACTTCCCATCCCTATGAGATCACTCTGAGTGTTGCTGGCCCTGCAGAGGCAGCCGGTCCATCAGACTACCATGTGAGCTCTGTGTATTCAGTTTGTCAGCCTCTGTCAGGGGGATGACTTCATGCCTTTACAGCAGGAGCAGATGCCAGTTGTGATCTAACGAAACAATAATCAAATGAAAAAGGAATTGGCAAGATAATTGTAAAATGAGTCACCGTGAAGATACTGCTGGTTTGAAAACAGTGTAGGAAAGCTGGAAAGATGAATTCTTTTCCACATGGAATTATACAGACCGCCATGCTGTGTGTACTTATCCAGTGTGGTGTTAATGACATTTCTGTATAAATTATTCAATGACAGAATACATCTTGTAGTTCCAAGTCACAATATTTTAAACCTCACTAAAGCAGCAAACAGCCATTTGCTATGTGGAAATACGTTTCCATGTCATCAAAAGCACACAGCCTTTCTCCATCCCGCGCTTTGCCTTTCCTGCTCATAAGGGCACGTTTACATTGACTGTGGTCTGCTTCCAGGGCTAACATGTCCTTGTTGTCATGAGGCGTTCTGACAACACAAAGATGCATGCACATCTTTTTGGAAGGAGCCATGATCTTATTTTTTCCTCCACTGAATAAACACAATCTCCTTTATTAAGAAGACTTCTACCTGACAAAGGGATTATAGAGTCCAAAATTTACCTTTTTACTTCAAAAAGAGATCCTCATGTCTCACTTAAAAAGGTTTCGCTTTCAGTTTTGGTCTCAATTACTGCTCTTCACGGTTGTTTTAAACTCAAGTACTCTTTGCTGAGTTTCTTTGTCAGGACATTGAGAATGCTGCTTATACGCTAAAAAATTAAACACTGCAGAATTCTGAGGATTTCCTTAATTCATATCCAGTAGAGAGAGCACTGGTTTGTCAGGAGGTGATGTCAGTCGACAAATTGTTTAAAAACCCATGTCTTCATAAATGATATAAATATTTGAGTTCATCATCATGCTATCTCTGCAACTATTATCGGAAGTAAGACATTGAGGCTGCTTCTTCCACTAACATGTCAAAAGCATGCACTGCTCAAAGTGACATGACTGATGCGATTATAGTTTATAGGCAAAGTTCTGGACAGCTGTCAATCCTTACTGAAATGTGGTACATCAATGTGAAAAAGGCATAGAGGGGGAAAAAAAAAATCAGCCTCTTTTCTGCTGTAAATACAAACAGCCATTCTGTCAACGTCAACATGTGACTTCAGGACCTCAATCTGTCCATTTTCATCTCTATAAACACATCGTCGTATTTAGAATGACGCCCTGCAGTTATGCTTAAACATTTCAAACCTTTAACACATTTAATGCTTGAGCATCAAACGAACATACGCCTACAACATAAGGTCACATTCACACAAACACGTTTGGCTGCTCATTCGCTCTGATTACATGACGTCTTGAATTCCAGGATGGACTAACGGATCTGTTGATTTGCTGTAATGGTGTAGATTGCAGCAGAAAGTTGAGAACAGTTACAACTTTTTCCAGTGTCGGCACAGGCGCCAGCCACTTAGACTGCCAGACCGATCAAGGTGTCTGATCTCATGACAAACTCTTGCTATGATATCAAGAGTCAGGCCGACCTCAGCACTCAGAACAGCCAGATGTTGGGGATGAATGCAGTCCTGAATATGAGGTCTTTTAACAGTGCTAGGATCTCATTTTAGGGATCCTTTTTTATCCTGTGGGGTAAAACAAAGGGGAATAAAAAGCAAAAATTACAAACAAACAAACAAACAAACCAAAAAAAAAAGACTAAATAAATGGTGATCTCATTGATATCACCAGATAAATTGCCAGTAAAAGAAAGAAGGCATTAGTTTGCCACTTAAAATTGCCAATTCATGCGGATAACTTTCTCCATTTGTGAAAAAAAAAAATCAAGAGAGGGAAAATAAAAACTTGAAAAAACAAAGGCAGCATATTTGTATGCAGTTTGGAGTATATATGATGGAGGCGATTCTATTAATTGAAACGTTCATGTATGGAGCTTGTGGTGGATGCACTGTCATGTGAGGACCTGTTTCATGCTATGTTGCTGCCATCTAGAGGTGAACTGCTCAGCACACACAAAAAACAATACACTCTACAAACAATTTTTATATTATTATCAGGAACTCTCTGCAGGTCAGATTTACACAACAAGCATCATAGCCTGCCACAACGCAAAGCCTGTAAATCTACTGAATAACCTGCAGTTACTAAAAGAAGAACATGTTTTACAGAGAGCCTTCATGACAAAAAAGCTTTTCTCCCTGATGTGTTAAGTACACTGCACCTTCTACATACCTAAAAAGGTAGACAGTGATTTCTGAAGTAATTACTCGGAATAAGAAAGTGAATTAAATACAAAAAAAAAACAAGTCATCCACTGAGCTGTATAAGATCCTGTGCAGCCTGAGATGATCTATAACAGGGTTCCTTAACCCTGGTCCTCAAGGACCGATGTCCTGCAGGTTTTCCAAGTGTTCCTGCTAGAAGACACCTGACTCAGACTCAGACAAGCTCTGCACATGTCTGCTAAATAGGTGTGTTGCAGCTGGGACACTTGGATAACCTGCAGGGCACCTGTCCTTGAGGACCAGGATTGGGGATTCCTGATTTATAACATGCAACAATTTATAATAATGTGGAATGTTGTAAAGATTTTATTTGCTTTAAAAGTGTTGCAAAGTAACCTGAAACCATATTCTGATCAGTTGGAGCGAGAGAATATCTTAAATTTATGCAGTTTTTTTACAGTCTGCGTTTTATTATAAACACAAAATACTGGAACTTTCTTCTTTAAAAAAAAAAAAAAAAAAAAAAAAGAATGAGCCTTTATGTCCCAGAGGAAGAAAGAAACATGGGAGCATCTACTGGAAAATGTTTAATCTTTACATCAAGATTAACAAATGAAAAAGTCTCAGGACACCAAAAGTTGTTTGTCCTCTAAATTTGAGCATTCTGTACTTTTCTTTAACCAGATATCAATAACATACCAACAGGCCTGAATTTTAGTTGCCTCACTTCAACACTCTTCCTTAATGTAACACGACACAACTTCTTATTTTAAAATGGTGTGCTTCTGGTTTTAGTTTTGTTTTTCCTGGAGCATTGTGCTACAACACTGCTTCACTTTATGCCCACATGACAACAGATGTTGCTTTTATTTATTTATTTTTATTTATTTATTTTTTTATCAGGGACAATGACTGGTTCAAAAAAAAGAAAAAAACAAACAAAGAAAAAAAACACCATTAAAAAATAGAAAAGCGAGAGAACATTAAAATAGGATGGGAGGAAAGGGAAGAAAGAAAGTAAAAGAACAAGAGATGAGCTAAGAGGCAACAGTAGTCAGGCTTTTACTAGCTGGAGAGAACTCATACAAGACAGGATGCAAGTAAGATGCCAAATTATCTTTCATTTGGGAGCGCCACAGTATGACTGTCGGCCAGAATTCAAAATTGTGGCTTGAACAATTTATGTGAAGCTTTGTAAAGTATTTTGAGAAACACCGAAATGTAAGAGATAAGATACTATAAGATCTATTAGCCTGAACATTCCCAGGTCATCAAAATAACGCAGTAAAGCCCCTTTTCTGCATTTAATAGGAATGCAACACCTTTGAAAACCATGTTTAATAACATCCAACAGAAGTTTCCACAAAACCATCGGAACATTTCACTTTTGAGTTTAATACAACAGCAACACTGTAAATGTGCTTTGTGTTTACCTGTCATAGGGTCAAACAGCTGGTTTGCTTCCAGGTCAGTGAAAGTGGAGAAGCAGCAGGGGCACCTGAAGGAGGCGCGGTTGGTGGAGTCTCGTTCATCTGTCTCAATGCGCCTTCGCATGTGGTCCAGTTTGTACTTGACAACATTGACCAATACCCTTAAGAGAAAAAAAATCATTACAATTTTTATATGTTTAACATCGCTGCAATTGAATGCAATCTATAGATATAGAAAAGGATGGAAAACCTGTAGTTGATGAAATAGTAGTTGTGCCGTGTTGTCTTGCCATCAGGGGCTGTCTCCACTCTCATACGACACTTCACAAACTTGTCTGTTTTCAGAGTGTTGAGAACAGATCGTAGCTGTTTACGGTCAAACTTGAGCAGCTCCAGCATGTCTTCCTCACGTACACATGGGTTACGGATCAATACATCAAGGGCCAAGGCATGTTCCACGCCATAAAACCCTCTTACAACCTGCTTAGCTAGTCGCTTCAGCGCTGCAGGGACCTCTGTCAGTAGCTCTGGTTCATTCATGTTTGACTGTGGAGAGAAATGTGGACATCTGACTACTAAAGCAGACAGGTAAAACAGCAGAAAGGATTATCAAAAAGCTTGGACTACAGAGGAGTGCCAGATGCTTAGTTAAGCTGGTGGAGGACCTCAGGTGTCAGATTAGTTTCAGAAAGAAATGCAATAACAAGCTGACAAAACTGTAGGGACAGAAAACAAGTAAATAGTTCTCACTTTTCCCCCTGAAGACTGAGCACAAACATCAGTCATTTGAATTTCCCTTTGGGGATTAATAAAGTATTTTTCATTTCATTTCATTCATGAACAACTCTTAAAACTAGTTCAGCATCTACATACCAACACATTCACAGCGGTAGTTAATACAAAATAACTTGACGTATATGGGATCAAAATGGTAAAAAGTAAGCATTTCATTTAGTTTAGCGGGAGTTAGCTGAGTTGGACAAAGACAACTACAGATAATGAATAAAATTATCCATGAATACAGATAAATAAGTAATAAGCAGCTGGCTGGCAGTTGTTTACCGTTTGATCTGTAATCTAACCGTATTTAAATACACGCCAGAAGAAATAAACCTCCACGCTGAGTAAATATTAACAGGCAACGTGAAGTTTGATTATCTTTAGCTTTTAGCCGGTAGACACAAATCTTACCTTTAATGTTTCTTTTTCACCAGTACACACATGAACCACTTCTTTAAGTCATTTTAGAGTAATTCTATATGACCTGGATAGAAATA
This sequence comes from Telmatherina bonti, assembly GCF_933228915.1. Classification (NCBI taxonomy): domain Eukaryota; kingdom Metazoa; phylum Chordata; class Actinopteri; order Atheriniformes; family Telmatherinidae; genus Telmatherina; species Telmatherina bonti. The sequence goes on along the minus strand of NC_136613.1, from coordinate 26,280,527 downwards.
AATACAACTTAAACTTAATGGACACTTTTGCTGGTCGAAAAGCTTTTGGCTATTACGATAGCCTCCGTGACCGACCACTTATTTTGGGAAGATAACCCCGGAAAGACAACGAAACAGGAACGGGACTCCTTTTAAAATTCTCATTGGCTAGTTCAAAAACTTGACAACGAGTACCCAATAGAAACAAAGACTCTTGATCGATTGCTTTGTTAGCGAATGGGGTTGTTTTATTTGTGTACACGTGACTTTTTGTGTAACCAATCAATGAAAACATTTGTTTCGTAGGCGGGGATTTTACCGTTCATTTCCGGGACACTGTTATTAAAAAATGGCTTCGCTTGACAGAGTTAAAGTGCTAGTTTTAGGAGATTCTGGTAAGTAACTTAGTGTTTTCTCAAATGAAACATTCCGTATTAATGAAGCTTTTTAATTAATCAATATACTTATTCGCAACACGACATTCCTAGTTAATAGACCCATTTTCTTCAATTAATAGTAACTGGAGTTCTGGAGCAGCGGGTCCAGAGTGCTCACGGAGTTAATGTGTTGTGTATTGTGACACAAATAAAAGTAAACATCAAACGATGACTACTTAATAAGTAATACATGCTTTTTCTTTATTAGATTGATTTCATTTACTGTTTATCAAAGTGATGTAGTCAGGGCCGGATTAAAAGTGCACAGGCCCCCTGGGCCCAGAATGTTCCAGGGGCCCCCTTCCCCACGCCAACGTTGTTGAAATTGAGATTGATACACTGTGAAAGGACATTTCTAACATCTCTCAGTCAGTGGTACCAGTAGAAATACACTAGACACTGCGGTGTTACTATCTGTCTATTTTGTACATTTTGGTTTTGTCCAAACTGCTTGTATATGCCCCGCATAGGCCCAACATAGGCCCCAAGTGGGCGTGGGCCCCTGGGCCTGTGCCCATCATGCCCATTGGATAATCCGGCCTTGGATGTAGTAAACCTAATTATTTTCAAAAGAAAAGAACCCTTGGCTCAAACTACATTGTCCAAATTCTGAACTTTTGTAGGTATTTCTTAATGTCAGGCAAATTTAGCTGTTTTGTAGTAGACTATGGTTACTCTGCGCTTGGACAGTGTTTCAGTGGTATTAATTTTCTGACGTTTCACCTTATATTTGTTGGAAGAAGCAGATGTAATGTCAGAGCAATCCTTTAAATGGCTGAAAACACTGATAACCTATCTACAAGGCTAAATAATTTTTTTTCCAGACTTTGTTGCGTTTATAAAGTCTGCAAAAACTGTGATTTGCTATTCATTTGTGTTTGGTCCGTTTAAGGGGTGGGCAAGTCATCTTTGGTCCATCTGTTATGCCAGAATCAAGTGTTAGGAAATCCATCTTGGACTGTAGGATGCTCTGTGGACGTACGGGTAAGCATATCAAGCATAAACATATACTCAAAGCTGTTGGAACAAAATTAGTTCAAAACTTTTTCATTTTCAGTTTCAGATAGGTCTAATTTTATTAATTTCAGATATGTTATGTATATAGTGTAATAACTGTTTACCAAAACAATTTTTCAATTTCAGGTTCAAGACTACAAAGAGGGAACCCCAGAGGAGAAAACCTTTTACATTGAACTTTGGGACATCGGAGGATCTGTTGGCAGTGCCAACAGTGTCAAAAGCACCAGAGCAGTCTTCTACAATTCAGTTAATGGTAAAATCGGCTTTATATGATTATTAAAGCAATCCTAAAATCAAGAGTCTGATGTATTTAGATGTGTTCTTTCATTTTGTGGATTTCTGCAGGAATTATATTGGTACATGATCTGACAAATAAAAAATCCTCCCAGAATCTCTATCGATGGTCATTAGAAGTGTTGAATAGGGATTCCTCTCCGACTGGAGTCATTGTCTCAAACGGGTAAGCTTTTCTTTTCACAACATTCACATATTTCAATTACCCTTGATGGGCTTAAAGTGTTCCTTTGTTTTTCTTTTATTGGCTGTAGAGACTATGACAGAGAACAGTTTGTCGAAAACCCAGTGCCTTTGCTTCTGATTGGAACCAAGTTTGATCAAATTCCAGAGAACAAACGCAGTGAAGTTCTCACCCGGACAGCTTTCCTATCTGAAGATTTCAATGCAGAGGAGATCAATCTTGTATGTGATGGTTTTTTTTTTTTGTTTTTGTTTTTTTTTTTTATCTTGCATTGACCTGTTACACACTTTGATCCTTATTCAATAACCAATTCATAAAGACAACCTTTGTGACCAGCATAAGTGTAATGACAAAATTACAGCCTAATTTATCAGACTTAATGCACTTTAAGTCTTAAGTCTAGCTTTTTGCACAATGTTTATTAGTAATTTACTATTACTTAAAATTGACAAACACATAATCAAATCAAAGATACTTTATTTATCCCTGAGGGGAAATTCAAGATAATTGTAGAATCAGTGAAGTTGTTTTATGAAGAAAAATTTATAAAAATTGATGGGTGATCTATCAGTGTAACAAATATGATTATAAATGTTTGGTTATTCTCCATGTAATGAATAAGGATAGTTTAGTCAAAATAACATTTATGCAGCATTTTCTTTAAAGAAACTTTACAGTGTGAACAAAACTACACTGTTTGAATCTACAGCCAAATGATGCTGATCAACATTTCAGACCTGACAATAACTGGTGATTATTTTATTTATTACACTAATGAATGCATTGGTAAAATAATAGCTGACTAAAAGTTATTAATAGGGTTTTACAATGCAATGCATTTATTTATAAATACAAGTTTTAATTCTTTAAAACAGACAACCCTGCATCATCTATGCCTCAGGCTGTCCCTTTCTGGTTTCATTGTACTAATAAATTCAGTTAAGAAGGTGTTTAAATAACTTTTGAGTGTATCGATCATAGTTGCACATAAATATTGTTTGCAAATTAATTTAAATTTCATTAATAGAAATTCAGTCTTTATTTTAGACATATGTCTCAAAAGACCATCATATTTTAGCAGGTGTTGTTCTATGTAAACATCTGAATTTGCTGACAACTAGTGGTAATATTAAGACAGTTATCCTGACAAATGGATTGTTTTTAAGGATGAGTATCAAATTAATCAAGATTTTTTTTTGTCATTATGTTTTGTCATCTGTTTGCTGTGTTGCTATAGACACAAAGACCTCTTATACAGAGAACTGTTATTGGCTGTGGAGGTTTTAGTTTGTGGTTTAAGTGTTGTGTTGTTTTCTCAGGACTGCACCAACCCAAGATACCTTGCTGCAGGCACGTCAAATGCTGTTAAACTTAGCAGGTTCTTTGACAAGGTGAGAATCATCAGTTCTTTTTTTCTGACACCAGGAAACCAAGCAATTAAGATTCTTAAACTAAACATTTTATGGTTAGTCATGTCTCTGCTGATTAGAAGTTTTTGTTTTGTTTTCTTTTTTTAATTGATTTATCAGCAATGTTTATTATTTGTTCACTTTGGATTCCAATGTAAAGTAAAACCCAGGTTTTAAAAAGCAAAACTGAAAACATAAAAGAAAGAATCTCATCTTGACCTCTATGGTGCTCACAAATGGGTATTCTTTACAACTACCCCAATCTCTAACACCGGGACAAATTAGGTCTGTTCAGATTAGGGAAATATGACAAAATAGGCAATTTCTTAAGAATACTCACTCCTTTTGCCACAATGTTTGCGAAAGTATGAGCCGGGTTTCTGTCCTTCATCACCAAAGAGACAGAAAGTAATTTACTTTTAAAAATGACAAAATAAAACCCTGAAAACGTTGCTTTAGTTTAGGTGGAAATGGTATTTTTGTTGTAATAAGGGAAGAGTACTTCTTTACTTTCCTCTTATTTATCAGAAAATCAACAATTCCTGTCAAATACACTGTTACTATTTTTTCTAAGGTGTTTTTGAGGAAAAAAAAACATTTGTTGTATAGCAATACCGAGTACAGTTTCATTGTTAATGAGGTTTCTTTACATCTCTGTTTCTCAATCCTTGTCCTCAGGACCCCTGCCCTGCATGTTTTAGACATGCTCCTCTTCCAAAACACTTGAGTCATACTGAACTTCATCATCAAGTTGTTTGCAGCCTGTTAATGAGCCATATATTCCATTCAGTTGTGTTAAAGTGTAGTTGTCTGTAAAACATGCAGGCAGGGGATCCTGACGACCTGAAATGAGAAACACTGCTTTAGATGAACCCTTCTGTAAAAACAGCCAAATTAGGTCATTGTAAATGAAGCAAGTGTGGCATTGCACAGTGAATTAGACAAAAATAACAAGATGTAGGGGATAAACATGTCAGTTGCAGAGCATTAGGTAGCCTTATCGGTTGATGTAAATGTGATTTTTCTTAGCAGAACCCTCAGATTCACTTCCTGTATTGTACCTTACAAGACGAGTATAAATCCTATTCTGGATATAAGCTAAAGGAAAAAAAAAAAGCAAAAGTTCTCATTTTTATTACAGCGCATCAAAACAATTATGATCTAGATAACAAATTGATAGGAACAAAAGTGTTATAAAAAACTTTGGAATTGTTTCACCCGCAGACCTAATTAAACTTGAAGACCTGTCAAGGAGGAAATATTGGCAGATATTAAGAAATGGTCACTGATACCTTTATTTGAATCGGGTGTGTTCAACTCTGGTCCTCAAGGGCCACAATCCTGAGGTTTTCCATGTTTCACTGCTCCAACACACCTGACTCAAACTGATTGCTCATTGCGCAGAACGTCATTGGCTGTTGGATCCATTTAATTGAAGCCAGGTGTGTTAGAACAGTGATACATCAAAAACCAGCACTACAGTGGCCCACAAGGGCTTTATTTATTTATTTATTTATTTATTAGAATTTATTTCAAACTAAAACGCTTTCAAACAAAACAAATATTAGTCTTAGTTTAGTTTAGTTTTAATATTTATTTTCGAAAGAAGATAAGAAAAGAATAAATATATGTACATACCTATACATACCAATGTACATACACACACTTATACATACATATCCCTACTAAGGAAGAAAATAATAATATTCAAAATATTGAATATTATTACAATAACAATAATACTAATCCCTCATCAATTCAATAATTAAATAAATTCAAGAAGGTAAAGGAGTTTGAAAAAAAGGAGTGGGAAGAAAAGTACACTTATTTGGTATTCCCACCCCATTTCTACTCATCTAGTTTTATATTCTGTGTCGCTGCACATCACAACATACTTATTCAAATTACGATACAAATTTATATTCACATATTTACACATACACACACATTTCCATATACATACATGCATATACACACACATATACACAGATATACTACAGACATCCACATACTTACATCCATATCCGTACTGACTTTCTGTAAGTAAGTTATGTCTTTCAATGAACTTTCAACAAATAAAACAAGCTTTTGAAGTCTGAAAAGGGTTTTGCAAGAAGTTGAGCACTTGTCTAGTCCAAAACCCCCTTATGACGAACAGCCTTAACACTTTCACAGGGTCTCAGAATGGTAATACACTTTATATCCCATTATGACAAAACTTAGACAATACACAGTAGTAATCCACATAATAAATCATAATATACAATTTAAATATTAAGTCACGTAAAGATTTGATAAAGACGTGTCTTTACAAGACTTTTATATTTATCCCTGTCAATACCAACTGGGAAACCTGAATTTTTCTTAGAGTGGGATAAGATTATATCTGGATATATTTGGGGAGGGGGTGAGATCAAGGATGTAATATAACATGTTGCAGTTACCGAGGGAGACTGTGGGGCTTGCTCAGATTAGTCCACAATTTGCTGGTATAATCCTAAATATGAATCAGATGGAGAGAAATAGAAACTTCAGTGGGAGAGGATGTGCCAGTTTTAGGCCTGATTGGACATCCTTCATTACGGAGTCACCTCTCAGATAACCAGCTTCAAAGGCATGGAGGGAGGGCACTCACTGGGCCTACATGTGTGAATGGTTTGCACATGACCCTAATTTTACACCGAGCATGTAGGAACATGTAGGTTTAGGTTTTTTTAATTGGTGTGTCATTATATTAACACTCAACTTTACTCTTCCAGGATCTTAGAAACTATTTTGATTTACAAAATCAAGACCACTTCAGACACTTATAAATTGGAGATTTTATGGGTAAAAGTTTGGATACTGTTTTTCAATAAATGTCTCCTTTATGTGCTTTATGTAAAATATCAAATTTCTTTTCCTGGCATATAACCACCACCATTTGTAAATTATTTTACCTTAAGTAGGGGTATCTCAAAAACTAAGACCTGCTGCTAGAGGACCACTGTAGGTGACAACTAAGGAGGAAGGAAGCAACCATTGTCATTTGTTGTAGATTATTGTTATTATTTGAAATTATGTGAAATTATTTGGGTTTCATGTTGAAATCTTTATTTTAACAATTACAAATGAAGAATAAAAGAATTCCAACTTCCGTCGACTCATTGCACAATTAAAATAATTTAAAAAGACTTTGGTATCAAGTTGAGTTCAGGTTATGTGTTTTGTTAAATTACCAGTATTTTTTATTTAGAAGTTCAGCTCCAAAATGAAAGATAGCTTTTCTTCCTGGAGCAATCGGCCTCTATTTATATATTACATATATATTATAATTAAATGTAACGTGGGTATTAAAGATCTGTCCTCTGAATGAACTTCTTTCTGAATCACTTCTTTCAACATAATCCAATGTGGTGTGTGTGTGTTGACAGGTGATAGAGAAGAGATATTTCACCAGAGATCCAAGTCAGGTGAGTTTTTAATTTTTGATGCATTTCTTGTGAATAAAAGTAATTTCTCATCAAGAAATTATTTGTTGAAAATGCAGTTTGTTAATAAACACGAAAGTGTAAATTTAAAGAAATTGTTTCTATTTAATCTTTGCAGATGACTGGTTTCACGGACAGAAAAAGGTTCAACTTTAAAAGTTTACACTATGACTGACAGACTGAGGACAGCAGTGTGATGAGCCCATCTCTTGGTTTATAAGTACCCTCACCGCTGCATTAACAGGCTTAAAACTGTGGGATAAAAGAATAGATTATATATATCAATGGTAACTGTATGGATAATTTATATAAAGAATTTATTTAATTTCAGAAATAAACAATACTACGTAAGTAATTGTTTTTATTGCAAAATTTGTAAATATGCTTTTTTTTCTTTCACATGAGAAATCTTTACACTGTTTGTCAAAACTAAGGCTACACATATTCAACATAGATGTTCACTAGCTTCATTATTTGATAAGCAAGCACAGACAGCACAAGCAACATTCCTTTATTTCTGCATTATCTTCTTAATCCAAGGGATAAAGAAATTGATTTTGGTGAAGAGATGTGGATACTTTGGATTATTACAATCACCATCCACTGTACAAGTTGTTATTCCTGCAGCGTTTTTGTTGCAGACAAGGGGTCCACCGGAGTCACCCTAAAAAAAAAAAAAAAAAAAAAAAAAAAAAAAAAGAGGCAGCAAGAAGATTCATTGTAAACTGCAAATAAAAATTTGCAACATTTCTAAGAGCACTATAAATTTTGTACGTTATTTGATGAAAAGATAGCTGGAATCTTGATGTGCATCATTACCTGGCATACTCCTCCATTCTTTTTGTCAAACTTTGTGCAAATCAGGTGCTGAGAATTAAAATAGTCTGGCCAAATGTTTTTGCACTCAAAGTTAAACTGCATTTTCTCTGTGGCCTCCTTTAGAACTTTTGATATCGAGCCTTTGGCTGAGGTTCTGCCCCATCCAGCCACGGAACATTTGATGTTGGCAGGGATTTTCCCATCTTTCCTGGGCAGTCCGATAGACTTGACATACTTGTTGAGTGTGGCGTTGTTTTTTAACTGTAAAGACAAGATCATAACTGGATGAAACAGCGGTTATATTTTCATAATTTGTCACTTTGGTGTTTTCTATCAAAAATCTTGAATGTTTAAAATGTGAGTCCTTGTAATGCATCTGTCTCTGCAGATGCTTGAAATTTACAGTACACTGCCCGTGCTCGACAAAAACAGACTTAAACAAGTTTCTATATTCATGCATGGTTTTTAGTTTGTTTTTTGCTTACCTTCAGTAACATAAGGTCATTATCACATTTCTGATTATATTCTGGATGTTGGTAGTACTTTGCCACTGGGATCCTTTGCTGACTTTTTTCTTTTTTGGTGATGTCATGTGCTCCGAGTACCACTGTCATGGCTTGAGAAGAACTAATAATGATTAATAAAAAAAAAAAAAAGAATTTATATTATGTTGCTTTAATTAATACCTACTTGCTGGAACAAACTCATGGGCAATATAGAGAGCTTTACACTGAGATCTTCATAGAACCGTTTCTACATGAACATAAAGCCCAAAAATCAAAGGAATAAATTAATTTCAAAACATGTTGACATAAAAATGTTGATGAATAGATAACTTCAATATTAATTGCAACCTGCAAAAGGAAAACAATATTGTTGTTGCAACTCACTCTTTGCAGTGTGCAGCAGTTAAAACATAGTCCTCACGTATAAGTATCCCCCCACATGAATGCTGTCCTTGATACTGCAGCGATGCCATGTAGGGTCTGGAGTGGGCCTTTGCAACCCTGCCACCTACTATACCACTCTCTGTGGCCCCTTAAGAAGCAGAAAAGTTCAGGTCAGTACCAAATTTAAAACTAACAGTAGTCTTTCCCAGGTGTATACAGCTGATGGTAAAAAATAAATAAATTGCTTCGACAATGAAAGCCTAAAAATCTACTCCAGAGATGCGAAAGTTTAGACCTCAAGATCTACTATCCCACAACTTTTAGATGTGTCCCTTCTCCAACACACTTGAATGGCTTGTTACCAGGCCTCTGCAGAACTTTCATGTGTATTGGATAAGGGTTGTATCTAAATGTTGCAGGATAGTAGACCTCAAAGCCCAGACTTGGGCACCCCTGATCTACTCTTATTGAATTGATTTGAATCCTTAGAAAATTTAATCTCATCTTACCTGTGATGGTGACCAGAAGCAGGGCGTAAACGATGCAGCATGAGTGAATCATGGTTGCACACAGACAAAGACCGAACAGTCTGACTTGCATCAGCCCCCCCCACCACCTTTTGTAGTCAACCTCCAAACTTCCCATATGAAACTTTGTGGGCAGGTGTCAGAAATGTTCTGCACAAACACGAGCTGCCATCACACATAACTGCTGCATGTGTGAAACACACCTCTTTGAATAACTCTTTACTTTTTTTTTTTATTTATATAAAGAAATGTTTTTTTTATTTTTTGGAAATGTGTCAAAATCATTCTTCAACTATTAAGCATGTAGTCCTGTGTGCCTCTCATCTGAAGACAGAGCAGTAGATGCAGCAGTAAAATTACTTGTCAACTGTAAAGACAGGATTATAACTGGAATTTTTAACTTTGACTTGCGAGTCCAGAAAAAAAAAAGTTTAACATGTGAGTTTTTGTAATAAAATAAAATAAAATATGACAAAAAAAGAAAAAGTAGTACCAACCAACTATGGATGTCACCATAGTTTGGCACCATATTCTTGTCTTTTGGTTAATTATTGTATCTCTAAAGGAAGATATAAAGAAGGGCACAAGTGTTTCAGTGAAAACTGTATTCAGGATAGATTATTTACAATTATTTTATTATTTTCTTTTCAGCCAATCAAATATCCTAATTTGTGTATTTATTTTCATATTAATTATGCTACCAAATAGCTACAACAGACCGCATAAGCTCTTTGTTTCTGACCAAATCTTCAGCTTCTTCACAAGGTTGTACTGAAGATTCAGATCAGTATTTAGAAAAGAAAACAAGTCAAAGTGAAGACAAATCAGTCAGAAGAGAGATAACTGACTGGTCACTTTACATCCCAACAATATCTACAGATTTTTTTTTTTTTTTTTTTTTAAAAACCGGTGCAAACTTATATTACCTAAGTCTAGTCATCAACGACAACGTATTCCATTTCCTGAACGAGTTATTTCTTAAATTTTTATAGTGAAAAGCAACAAAATCACGTTGTATTACATTTTTGGTATGAAAAGTTGAGTATATAGTCAAAACAATCACAATCACATAAAAGTATCTCTCAGGTTACAGAAAATGGATATGATCAAAGTATAACCATGGCAACAACCACAGTGGCTGAAGTGGAGCGGTATGGATGCTGCTTTGGTTTTCGTGTGTGTGTGTGTGTGTGTGTGTGTGTGTGTGTGTGTGTGTGTGTGTACTTGTGTATGTATTAAATCTCAGTCATTCATTCTTTTTTTTTTTTTTCCTTTTGACCAAAAGAAGGTAAAATGTCTTTTATGTGGAATCCTTATTGAAGTAGGCAAATATACGGACACTGGCCACTTTATGAGGCGCACCTTACTGGTACTGGTACTGACCTTCAGAACCACCTTATCTGTCTGTGAACTACATTCAGGAAGTCAGAAACCTTCCTCAGAGATTGTGATTCATCTTTACATGATGGTGATACAGTTGCTGCTGAATCAAGAAGTTATAGGCATTTTAACATCAATGTTATATGGAAAATCTTTTCATCTGTAAAGTTTTGCAGTTTTTGAAGCATGACCCCAGTTTTTGAAGCATGTTAAAAATTGCATTGTTTTTTTGTTTGTTTTTGTTTCTAAATACTTTTTTTTTTATCATAAGGCTTAAACCCTTTTGGAAAATGTAAAAGAAAAGGTATAAACAGTAATAATACTTTGCCTGTATGTGTACTTCATTGTAATTACTGAATTTTAAGGTGTCCAACTGGGGTCAGAGCACAACAGTCAGATTATATACAACAAGGTGATGCATTAGGTTTATATTACCCATAATATGCATTAAGGGTTAGAGACAAACGGCTGTTCTGAAACAGGTCAACAATTGTTCCAAAATAGGACAACTCACCACAATCACCTTTTTCCGTTTAGCTTATAACTTTGTGTGAGGCAAAGAAAAACAACTATAAAAATAGTTGATAATCTTTCACAAACCTATTTTCAAAAGAGAGCATAGATCACTTTAGAAATGAAGTGGCATAAATCTTCAGAATCGGTTTTATTTGTAGATTTAGTCAATTTCTGCATTTCCCCCTACAAGTAAAGCTTGTGTACTTTTTTTTCTTATACTTAGACTACTTATATTCTGCAGGTTTCATCAAGCCTTATTGTTTAATTGGTAAGAAAGCTTATTTAGCATTTTTCTATTCCTCCATCACTTCCTTAATCCAAGGTATGAAGAAACTGATCCTGGTGGAGACATGTGGATACTTTGGATCATCACAAGCATCACTCTTGGTAAAAGAAGTGATGCCTTGAAGCTTCTTCTTGCAAATAAGCGGCCCACCAGAGTCACCCTAAAGAAAAGGCAAGTAAAAGACTGCTCAATAAAAGCAGGATACTTATTTGTCATGAATAAAACCAGTTAGCGGCCTTTTCTATGAGCAGCATAACCTGTGTTGCAGGAATTTATATTCTTTGATTACCTGACATATTCCTCCGTTCTTCCTGTCAAAGTTTGCACAGAACATTTGCTGAGACTGGAAATATTCTCCCCAAATATTTCTGCATTTGAAGCTATATTGTATCTTCTCTGTGGCCTCCTTCAGAACTGTTGACACAGGCCCATCGACTGCAGTTCTGCCACCATCCAGCCACGTCACATTTGATGTTGGCAAGGATTTTCTTATCTTCCTGTGGTAGTTCAATAGGCTTGACATACTTGTTAAGTGTGGCATGGCTTTTTAACTGTAAAGACAACACAATATTAAGAATTGAAAAAAAAAATAAAATAAAAACAGCAGTTATATTTTCCTTTCTGGTTGTGTTAAATTGTGTTCCAAGAAAATGTTCATTCAACATGAGTTTGAATCTAAGTTCTTGTAAAGCAGCTGAGTTTGTAAGGTAAAACTCTTCACAACCACATCCTCAGTCTCCTTACTGCAAATGTGTGAAACGTATAATGTAGCTGTAACTGTCACTAAAAGTGAAACTTCAGTACACTGTGTAAGACATAAATGAAATTTTCATTACCTTTAGTAGCATAATGTCATTAATGAATCCTCCATCGTATTTCGGATGTGGGTGGTATTTTGCCACAGTGATCCTTTGCTGACTTTTCTCATTTTTAATGATGTCATGTGCTCCAAGTACCACTGTCATGGTCTGAGAACTGACAGAGATGAGAAAATCAAGTTATATTTATTATGCTTATAAATCATATTTTAATGTTCATAGAAAGTTAAAAAGGACAAAGAACCCTTAATAGCTATTTTCTTTCTTTTAAAAATCTTAAGAATCCAATTCAGTGACACTGATCAGGTCATCCAATAACTGCAAACTACAAATCTAATAGTGAGCTCAAGATCAAAATTAACTTTATTGTCCCACTAGGGGAACTTTAACAGTGATGGCAAATAATTAAAACTCAACCACAAAAACAGACCAGATGAAATACGGCAAAAAAATCATTTACATAAAACCAGTGATGATGAAGAAGAAGAATTTTACATCTCCATAATGTGAAAACATGGAATTCATTTCAGGTGAACTTTATTTCCAATCTTTTGATCATGAACTTTAAACAGGGTAAGTATGAAATCACTGCTTCTTTAATGTTGGAAAATAAACTCACTCTTTGCAGTGAGCTGCAGTTAAAACATAGTCCTCACAGATAAGTATCCCCCCACATGAATGCTGTCCTTGATACTGCAGCGAGGCCATGTAGGGTCTGGAGTGGGCCTTTGCAACCCTGCCACCCACGATGCCACTCTCTGTGGCCCCTTTCATAAGAAGAAACGTTCAAATCAGTGCACACACACACACACACACACACACAACATTATTCGAAATTTCCACAATTAAAAAAGAATCACTGGAAAAGACTACTTACCAGTAAATGGAGCTAAAAGAAGAAAGTAAAAGTAGCATGTGTGGGTCATGGTCTTACACACACAGATCCAGACTAAGTTGTCTGACTTGCATCAGCCCCCCTACCACCTTTTTTTAATCACCTTTCAAACTCCTAACAGAAACTTTGTGGGCAGGTGTCAAATATGTTGTTGCACAAACAGGAGCTGCCATGACACATTGCTTACTGCTGCATGTGTGAAACATGTCTGTGTGATAATCACCTTTCATCTCAGGAAACTCTCAACCTGTTTTTTTAATTACCTCCATTTTAAATATTGTTTAACCAATTACTTTAATTCTGAGGTCAACAAGGCTCAAATTAACAAAGTCATGAAAACTCTTAGCCAGTGCTGTTGTAATATAGTCAGAGTTATACAAGTCAATAAAATCCTTACATAAAAGGCAACAAAATGTCAACGCTCTACATTCTGTCACAATGCTGGTGGTGGTGACCCAAATGCAGAGATGGAGAGGCAGGCAACCCAGGGAATACAGAAATATATTTTAATCACTAACTAACAATAAGCAAACACAATGAACCAGCACTGAGAACATAAACCAAGCGGTATAAATACACAGAGGGAACAACAAGGAACAGGTGAAATGAATCAGAAAATCAAAACCACGTGCGCTAATTAACAGGAAGTAAAAAAATGTGAGACGATACAGAGGGGAACAAAACTACAGAATAAAACAGGAAACCAGGAACTTAAGAGACAACACGAAACATAACCTCATGACACATACTTGGTATGAAGAGCTGAGCATCGAGTCAGAACAATCACAGATCAGTGGAAGAGTATTTGTCTCATACAGAATTGATATTACACAACATAACCAGGGCTGCAGTCATAATGGCTGAAGTGGAATGAGCTCTCTAACCATCACTCTTGACTCTATACACCTCAGAGCTCAAATGTAACTCTGAATCCTGCACCTGCAGAAATAGAAACTTATGACTGCATGTGTCGGATGGATATGTGATGGAAAAAGGGAACTTCCCAGCCGATTTATGACATGGTGCAGAAACATTTAACTCATCTTCACCATAAACACAACAAAATAGATGATTGTTGACTTCAGGAGTAACAGGAGTAAACAAAGCACTGTTTATATCATATGAAAAGAGATGGAGGTGGTGGAGCAATACAAGTACCTCAGAGTTCAGATACGCCACAGACTTGACTGGAAATGCAACGCAGTAGCAAATACAAGAACACAGAGATGTGTGATGCTTTGGAATTAGTTTTATATCGAGTAAATAAAAAATAGAAATTAAATCAATCCCCAAACTTTCTGGGAATGGTTTTAATTTAATAAAAAAGTGTTCTTTTCCCCTAAATCATGAAGTGAAATCCAAATATAATTGCAGCTTTCCATTTTAAATGGGAAAACTGGTATTTGTATTTAGAATTGTCACATACTCTATATGATTCAAGATTCAATCTATTAGTTGTCCTCAATGGGAAACTTGATTCACAGACAGGTTCTTCAAAAATCACACAGTAAATCCAGTCACTCACAACAATCATAATTTAAACAATTTAAAAACCATTTTAAAAGAATAATAATAAAAAAAAAAAAATACACATAAAAGGGAGTAAAATTATCCGAGCCTATTTAAGAATGTTATGGCACAAGGAACGATGGGCATCAATGTTATTATACAACTATATAAGGATCTTTATGACCACAACTTTAAAATGCTCTTAGAATGCAAATAAATAAGAGTTTCATAAATGTTAAGCTCTCCTCACCACATCAGCAGGCTGAGCTAATACAATCACACTGACAGTGTTTTCATGTTATTTATACTAGTTTCACTAACTACATCATAATATAAACAACAGAACAGTAACGTCACTAGTTTTATCTGTGGTACCTCAAGTCTACGAATTAAGGGGCAATAATTAGAGATATCGAGGAGTGTGACACAATAAGGCCTGTCTAACTTCTTATTTTATTACCGTGCAGCTGACATATCCGAACTGAATTACTGAATTTTAATGCACAAAAGTAAGGCAGGTCAAATGTGGGCTGCAATGGAGCTTACTTTAATACAACACCGTCACTTTTGAAGCATGACATAGAAATGGGTTGGTGTTCTTCAAGGTTCTTTTATTAGATGGTCTGTTTGCCTTGTTTGATCAATGGCAAAAAAGATAATAACTGTCAGGGATCTGGGTTATCTCTATGGGAGTATTATTTTTCAGGTTCCAGAGGGTGCCAGTGGAAGCGAATCCTGGACGGTGATTTCCTGCTGTCCTGCACACCTGTGGAGGATGAATGAACATGCTTGAGCATTTAGCCCAGTGGTAAACCCAAGCCCTCCTGTGTTTTCTCACCTGTATCCTTGTGCAGTGTTGCAAAGTCTTTGTGTTTTCCTAAAACCTCCCTCCTGGATTCTCCTGAGCTCCCTGAGTTTTTACACTTGTCATCATCTCCAGAGATCCATTCTACAATAACAACTAACTTGGTAGCTTCTACTTCTGGCAGCCCTCAAGATCTGGAAACAACAACTCTGTGCAGCCTGTCCACCCTCCAACGATTCACCATCACTGGTTCAGACTGTCATCACTCTGCCCCTGGTTTTCTCGACATCACTCAGACCTTCTTCTCCCTCAAACAAGTAGGAAATTAAATCCTTTTCAATAAATCTTTAAATCATACCTTGGCTAATTCTCTGTCTTTACAGTGAACCTATGGTTATGACCCTCAGATTTTTCCGGACATCCAACCCAAATATTTCAGTAATAAAACATTTTTCAATTCTCCAGAACTGGCTTCATTTGCATTTGGGTGAAATTCCTGAACAACATGACAATAACATTTCTTAGAAACACTTCAGTTCTCTACGGGTGTGCAGATTTGCTAAGAAGTATGGAGAACTAAGTTGGCATGAGAGGAGGATTTAAGTACTGTGTTGTCTGATGAGTGATTGTCTAAAATGCATACATAAAACATCTGTTTGCATAAACATTGTCTTATTCATTGTTTAATTGGGCATTGATTGGACTATTTAAATCACATGCTAGCCAAAATATGCCCTGGCATTAATCCCAATTCTTGGTGCAGCCACAATCCAGGTACACTGGGTCACAAATGAACCCTTTCATGCATGAATTAATAAACAATGCAACATTTTCTTTAAATACAGTGCTTTACTTCTACAGACATATGCAGTGATACTTTTTTAAAAGATCAAATATATCATAATTTATTTGAATGTATTCTATAAATATTTATATTTTGTAATTCTTCTATAAAATAGTTGGATTATTTTCTTATTGCAAAGGCAAACTTGCATAATGACGTTATCTTCAATTATATCATATATTTATTCTCCAGTGAGTGGAAACGTATCGGGTGACTCACAAACATCCACTGAAGTGGTTTATTTACAAAAATACCATCCTCATTTATGAATATGCCAGAAAAAAAGCTTGTAAGTAGGTGGCCACTATATGGCAACTATGCATGAAAGGGTTAAATTCTATGAACAGGTGAGATTTTTTGCTTTTGCTGTTTTGTGCCAATGACCAACTATTTACTTTATATACATTGCAATGTCATTATTTACCATAAAAGCAGTTTCCTGTAGAAATTCAAAGTGTGCACAACTGTTAGAAAAAAAAACAGGTTTCTATCAACATGACTCCAACATACAAGGTCATCAGAAAGGTGAACCAAAATGGCAAGAGTTACAGGTGCATGCACACATACAACTAAGTTAACTATTAGTTGGTGGTCTTGAACTGCCACTTCGGCAGCATTTTAGGGTTAATTTGATTATACTTTATTTTTGACGAAGGATTCCTCTGAGTAATGATAAGCCAACTTTCAGTCTAACATCAAAATACCACTTTAGATAAAATCAAACAACCTTTTACTTGAACTAAAATTTGTAGATTTAATTTAAAACAAGATTAAATTATTCATGGTTAAATTCAAGCAGCTGCGATGGACTGGCGAGCTGTCCAGGGTTTACCCTGCATTTTGCCCAAAGACTGCTGGGATGGACTCCAACTTCCCTGCAAACCTTCATCGGACTAAGCGTTTAGGATAATGAATGAATGAAATTCAAGCAGTTACTATAACAACACATAAAATTGTGTCACCACTTATATCAAATTTGTAATGAAAATTTACCCTTGAACGTTATAAATCTTTCAGACTGATGAAAACCAAAGTGTAAAATGTATTTTTTTAGCCCTTAGAAGATGAGTTGCAATGCGGTTGCATTTGGTCATAGTGCAACTGTTGCACTATGACCGAGTGGCCATGAATGGAAAAGCAGCAGTCTGTGGTTTGATCATCATATCTGTGCATTTTAACAAGTTAACCATTGTTCCTACTGACAACAACTCACCATTAGTTCCTTGCTCTGAATGGGTTATAACTAAAGTTAGTAAAACTTATCATAAAAGTTTAAATCATTTCAGAGGTGAAAAGGTAGATAATCAAAGTATTTTTATTGTCAATTTTGTGAATATAATCACCTGTGATTTTCTCTGACAAGTTAAACATTTGCACTGTTTCCACAAACTAGTGTAATCAATTTTACTTTCCACATTTTTGTTGAGTATAACAGAAGGAGAAAAGCATCCCTTACATTTTTTTGCAGCAAAAAAGATGAAAAACAGCCAAAAAAGGGATGTACTGTGTCGTATCCACATCCCAAAGTTGCCTGGTTATGCTTTCAGTGAAACTTTGAGTTGTATCAAGCTGTGCAGAGTAAATGAAGATGACAAATATATTAATTTAAGCACTTTCTAATAATAATCATGTTATTTGCCCTCCACAGTCGATTTTCCAACATCCTATAAAAATTATACTGCATATGAAGAATGGGGATTAATACATTTCAATAATGAGAGAATATAATCAGCATTATTGCCGTTTAGGAAGTCTGGAAAGGAGGAAATGAATCACACTCCAATGACAGAGTCAGAGAGAAGGAGGGAAATTGTAAATGTTTTTACTGGGAGACAGCAAATAAAACTGGAAATGCCTTCGGAATTGTGACCAATTGTAAATGATAGATCACAAACTATCCATATACATGCTTCACTAAGCCCATTATTACATATGTTTAGAAAGCCTGTGCAGCATTCATCTATTTCTGCATCACTTTCTTAATCCAAGGTATGAAGAAATTGATTTTAGTGAAGATGTGCGGATACTTTGGATCATCACAAGCGTTGCTCTCGGTAGAAGAAGTGATGCCTTGAAGCATCTTGTTGCAAATAAGCGGCCCACCAGAATCGCCCTAAAGAAAAGCCAAGTAAAAGACTGCTCAATGAAAGCATGATACTTGTTTGTCATGAATAAAACCAGTCGGGGTCATCTTCTATGAGCAGCAGATTGTATATGTTACATTAAATGATCAATTATCTTTGATTACCTGGCATATTCCTCCATTCTTCTTGTCAAACTTTGTGCAGATCATTTGCTGAGACTGGAAATGTTCTCTCCAAATATTTTTGCACTCAAAGTCAAATTGTATCTTCTCTGTGGCCTCCTTCAGAACTTTTGACTCAAGCCCATTGGCTGCAGTTCTCCCCCATCCAGCCACGTCACATTTGATGTTGGCAGGGATTTTTTCATCTTTCGGTGGTAGTTCAAGAGGCTCCACATACTGGTTCAGTGTGGCATTGTTTTCGAGCTGAAAAAGACAACAGAGTGCAACTGAAAAAAAAAAAAAATCATCATAATTGCTTAATTAGTTACTTTGACCTGTTTCAAGAAAATATAGTTTCAACATCAGTTTAAATGTGTCAGCTCTTGTAAATGCAGGTTTGACTATTTACTGAATAGTTTAATTTATTTTATGAACAGTGAAGTCGAAGTGATTAAACTACTCCCTGTATATAAGCAATATCTGTGATAATATTTAGTATTGTAGCAAGAGGAATATTTTATTTCTCCTTTTGTTTCAGTATATAGCTGTTGTCACTTTAACAGCATGAGGTGGTCACACCATAGAAGGAGAAGCCTGTTTCATTAGGTCTGTTTCACCTGGTCAAGCTACTAAAATTTGCAAAGTAAGCTTGAACTTAAGCTTAAACTTAGTTTAGCTAACATTACCAATCTGGGTTTTTTTTTTCCTTTGTAAGGTGTATTAGCATCGTATCACTTGCTGATCTAATTTAATTTAAAAGTTCTTTCACATATAGGCTCACCTATTAACTGTACATCAGATTTTCATCTCTACATAAAATAGTTCTGTAGATGAGGTGTTAGGGTATCCTTCGACTCAACTGAAGTCAGCAAAATAAAGTAAAATATATATATATATATATATATATATATATATATATATATATATATATATATATATATATTTATTTATTTATTTTATTTATTTATTTTTTTTTAAAAAGACAGTAAAGGTAACCATCTCAAAAATTACATTATATTCTATGTGGTGGCACCTGTGGTGATAGACTAATTTTGGACCTCACTTAACCTGAGGATCCAAACAGTGAGGCAAAAAACAATAGGCCGGGCTACTTAACCTTCACACAGAAACTTGAAGTCTGTTGCATTAGCTATCTACTTTGTTTTGCAGACCAACTGCTGAATAACGTACAACTGTTCTTTATTTATACATCCATACGTAACACTAAATTGCACTACCAGTGCAGTCTTTGAAAATTTCTCAAAAAAATCCTTCCTAATGCCTGATTGATATGAATAGACTTCTCTTCACATACGCAAGGTTTCTCACTTTTGTTACCCCATTCAGTATAAGACAATGTGACTTAAATAGCATTTATTTAAATGAACATGCGTTGTTACAGTTAATTGCCATTAACAATGTGAAGAGTAACTGTGTTTATTTGTGCTTAGTAGAGCTGACTCTGCAACCAAATAAAAACAGGAAGAAAAGAGAGGATCATCAAAATGGAGTGAGGACCTGGATTCACCAGTATTTCATCAGATATTAAAGGTGTGTAAAGTGTGTTCTTCTCAGAAGGAACATTAAAACAATGTTAAACACATTTCATTATTCTCCATTTTTATTTTCTTTCTCTCTTGAACAGTTTGGACCTTTTCTTTCAAAGCCTGTTTCTCTTTATATTTAACCAGTGATGTTGCGTTGCTAAGTTTTTGTTTGTTTTACAGGCACTAGTCATCGATGATTGAAGGAAGCAGCCAAATTCTGCAGTCAAGTAATTGTCAAGTGTTACCTTGTTTGCATCTACATGTGTAAAAGACATGTTTACAAGCCAGACTGGTGTGTTACATTACTCTTTATAAGCTAATTCAGTGTTACTGCTCTTGATGCTACTTCATTGCAGTGTCTGAAGTTATGCCTCTTAGTAAAGCCTGCGATTAAGGATTTTAGTTTTATGTACAGTTTCTTTGACACAGGTTATGGAATGTCTTTTTCTTTTATGGATCACAAATTTTGTTAATGTTATTAGTATTACAATGTCTGAAGAGGGTTTGTATTAAAGTACAGCAGTGCTATGGAATATATATTCTCTTGTGTTTTATACCTGGGGTTCTCAAATTTGCTACCTAAAGATCTGATCTTATTTTTATTCTAGGTTAGTGTTCAGGAATGATTGGCAATAACATTTAATCAGCATTAAATCAGTTCAATTATGATTATTCAGGAAATTGGAACAAGGGTGTGAGCACTCTGTACTCTGTCAGTTCTTTATTCTTGAAAACAGCATCATGTTGTGGCAGTGAGGAAGGTGAAGGTGTAGACCCAAATGCAGAGATGAGCAACCAGGAATGCAGGTTAAGGAGGGATTTATTTTAACTAAGGATATCCAGGGACTACAACATACAAACTAGTGCAACAAAATGATCCAGCAACCAAGGAATGAAACTGAGGGGTATAAATACACTGGGGAACCAAACAAGAAACAGGTGTACGGAATGAACTGAAACAAGACCAGGTGACCTCAATGAACAAAAAAATCAATACAGCTAAACAGCAAACAAGGGAACCAAACAGGAAAAACTACTAAACAAAACAGAAAACCTGAACTAAGGAAAAACACAAACCACCACATCATAACACATCAGAGTGAGAGGTCATTACATTCTACACTCTATTACTCTCATCAGTCTCCTTTTAACTTAACCTGCTGTTTATTCAAACGGCAAAACAGGCAAAAATGGTGTATGTATGTAACTGAATATTTGTGAAAGGCTTAGGGTACAAACACAAGGTTCGCAATTTAAGTAAAATACAAGAAAAGTAATATTGTGTCTGGTGTGTTAAGACTTGTGGATGTTACTTGCTAGGATAAGGCTGAAAAGTCTGCTGCTAAGTTTTCTGCAACTCTGCTGGAAGTTGTGGAGTGGCTACATAACAGGACTTGGGTTTGCAAGGAGCTAGTTTTAAACTCAGTTTTTTTAACTTTTGTTTTAACCAGAAAACAAACTTTTTTATTTATTTATTAATATTATTTTAGAGAACCAGTTTGTTTTTAATATTATTCACTTTTTTTCTTTAGGTGCTGGAGGAGTGAGGCGGTGGTGGCATCCCTCTTTTTGTGTGAATGTGCTGTGTTTAACCCTGCACTGCTATAGAGGCGGTTTTCCCTTTCTGTGTGCACATGAATGTGAAGCGTATGTGTTGTGCAAATGTGTGCTGGGGATGCTGATCCTGACATGCCAGCATCACTGCCGGTAAGCCTGCCGGTACTAAAGAGCTTGTTTTTATTTTATTGGTTCTCTTTTAATTTTTGGAAATAAACTGTAATGGTTTGGACTGTTTATGACTTTAGTTCTAGTTTCCTGTTTTATTTTTTTAGTTTTCCTTGTTTAGTTCCCTCGTGTCTTGTTTCCTGTTCTGGCTGTTGTTCATTAGCTCACCTGGTTTCATTTAGTTAAGTCATTCCACCTGTATTTATATATATATATATATATATATATATATATATATATATATATATATATATATATATATATATATATATATATATATATATACATATATACTACTTGGTTTCTGTTCTTCAGTGCTGGTTCAGTATCCTGCCTCCCATCCCTGCACTTCCACCACTCCTTGACATAAACAATGTTAAACTGGATCCAGTCTCTTGCTTTTTAAAGTGAACCTAAGTGCCATTACTTTTGGTTATCTTCTATTGTTAGATTTATTGCTGGTTAGGATTAACCAACCCACCCAATATTACTTTATTTTAGCTTACCTTCAGTAGCATAATGTCATAACCACATTCTTGATAATACTTAGGATGTGGGTAGTATTTTGCAACAGTTGTCCTTTGCTGGCTTTTCTCTTTCTTGCTGATGTCATGTGCTCCTAGTACCACTGTCATGGTTAGACAAGGTCTGAAAATAAAGAAAACGTAGTTAGGTTGTATTCTAAATCTATATTCAAGGATAATTCAATGATAAGGGAAAATGAAATTGCAAAATAAACTCACTGTTTGCAGTGTGCTGAAGTCAGAACATAATCCTCCCTAATAAGTATCCCCCCACATGAATGGTGTCCATGAAACTGGAGTGATGCCATATAGCGTCTGGAGTGGGGCTTTGCAACCCTTCCACCTATTACACCACTCCGTGTGGCCCCTTGCAGAAGAGAAGGAGTTCAAATCAGTACATATAACCTAAAGAACAATTTTCCCAATTACATCTAAAAAAATATTTTCCAGGTAACATACAGCTGTTAACAAAAGAATTAGATAGCAGGAAAAGAAAGTTAATACGACTCTTGAAGCCACTTGAATCAAGAATTAAATCTCATCTTACGACTAATGGTGACCAGGAGAAGGAGGTAAATGATGCAGTATGGATGGGTCATTATTTTACACACACAGACAAAAGATTGAAGAGTCTGGCTTGCACTAGCTCGTCTCCCCCTTCTGCAGTCAAACTCTTAGAAACGGAAACTTTGTGGGCAGGTCTTAGAAATGCTTCTGCACAAAAAGGAGTAACCATCATGTTGTGTTTCTGTTCGATCCGTGAGATGCATCTCTAAGATGATAACTTTTTATTTTGGTTTTGCCTTTATCCTTTTTTTTTTGCATGATTAGTACTTTTTGTTAAAGCAGACAGAGATTTATAACAGAAATGTAAGGTTTTTAATGTTTCAAAACACTGAGATTTGCGATGACAGATTTAGGTCCTGATGACTTCACCTTTTATTGGGTACATTCTTTGCTGTTGCCTGATTGTCTGGTTTTTTTGGGGGTTTTTTTTTTTGGTTTGTTTTGTTGAGGTGAAAGGTAAATGAGTCAGTGGAAACTGTGTATTTAGGACACACCAGCCACAATAATCACAAAGGATTTCACAGCTCTTGTTTAGCCACATGAAGTACTTTCTATCCTTTAAAACCCTTTTGCCTTTAAAACGGTAGACTTCAATTTTAAATTTAATTAAATAAATTTATTCAATATTGTATGTATTTATAAAGCATTAACGAACCGAGATGAGATCCTCAGACCCCTTGTGAGACCATTTGCTAGTGTGGTTGGCACTCGGTTCCTCCTAATGCAAGACAATGCTAGACCTCATGTGGCTAGAGAGTGTCAGCAGTTCCTGCAACATGAAAGCATTGATGTTATGGACTGACCCGCCCGTTCCCCAGACCTGAATCCAACTGAGCACATCTGGGACATCATGTCTCGCTCCATCCTCCAACGCCAAGTTGCACCACAGACTGTCCAGGAGTTGGCGGATGCTTTAGCCCAGGTCTAGGAGGAGATCCCTCAGGAGAACATCTGCCACCTCATTAGGAGGATGCCCAGGCATTGTAGGGAGGTCATACTGGCAAAAGAGCTACTACTGTGCCTCATTTTGACATATTTAAAGGACATTACATCAAAGTTGGATCAGCCTTTAGTGTGTTTTTCCACTTTAGTTTTGAGTATAACTCCAAATCCAGACCTCCATGGGTTGATACATTTGATTTTCATTGATGGTTTTTGTGTGATTTTGTTGTCATTACATTCAACTATGGAAAGAACAAAGTATTTAATAAAAATATTTCATTCATTCAGATCTACAATGTGTTACTCTAGTGTTCCCTTTATTTCTTTGAGCAGGGTCATATAGTTTCTTCCTAGCATGTTACGCTAGGGCAAATTTATAAATGAATTTATGCTTTCATCCAATTTGAGGGTTTTGATAAAGAAATTTAGAAAAGAAAAAGTGCTTAAAATGATCATAGAGTAGTTCTCATTCCTAATTTCCACAAAGAACAATCAGAACAATACTTTCACCCTTAGAGAAAGTAGAGCACAATGGTATCAAATGCAAAATAATTTAACCAAGTTAGTTGGGATGTATCCATTGATGTGGACCACAAGTTCAGTTTTACTTTTGCTACTTCTTCACGTTGGCCAACTCTGTGGCTTGTACAATGTAGTCTATGTTTATCAGAAAAGCAGCTTCCTGAGGAAAAGGATGTAGTGCACAACTTTCTTTGTAAAAGGGGGTTTCTTTATACATGACTGATATCTAAGGTCACCAGAGGGGTTACACAACACATATATACATATATATATATATATATATATATATATATATATATATATATATATATATATATATATATATATATATATATATATATATATATATATATACATATACATATATACTACTTGGTTTCTGTTCTTCAGTGCTGGTTCAGTATCCTGCCTCCCATCCCTGCACTTCCACCACTCCTTGACATAAACAATGTTAAACTGGATCCAGTCTCTTGCTTTTTAAAGTGAACCTAAGTGCCATTACTTTTGGTTATCTTCTATTGTTAGATTTATTGCTGGTTAGGATTAACCAACCCACCCAATATTACTTTATTTTAGCTTACCTTCAGTAGCATAATGTCATAACCACATTCTTGATAATACTTAGGATGTGGGTAGTATTTTGCAACAGTTGTCCTTTGCTGGCTTTTCTCTTTCTTGCTGATGTCATGTGCTCCTAGTACCACTGTCATGGTTAGACAAGGTCTGAAAATAAAGAAAACGTAGTTAGGTTGTATTCTAAATCTATATTCAAGGATAATTCAATGATAAGGGAAAATGAAATTGCAAAATAAACTCACTGTTTGCAGTGTGCTGAAGTCAGAACATAATCCTCCCTAATAAGTATCCCCCCACATGAATGGTGTCCATGAAACTGGAGTGATGCCATATAGCGTCTGGAGTGGGGCTTTGCAACCCTTCCACCTATTACACCACTCCGTGTGGCCCCTTGCAGAAGAGAAGGAGTTCAAATCAGTACATATAACCTAAAGAACAATTTTCCCAATTACATCTAAAAAAATATTTTCCAGGTAACATACAGCTGTTAACAAAAGAATTAGATAGCAGGAAAAGAAAGTTAATACGACTCTTGAAGCCACTTGAATCAAGAATTAAATCTCATCTTACGACTAATGGTGACCAGGAGAAGGAGGTAAATGATGCAGTATGGATGGGTCATTATTTTACACACACAGACAAAAGATTGAAGAGTCTGGCTTGCACTAGCTCGTCTCCCCCTTCTGCAGTCAAACTCTTAGAAACGGAAACTTTGTGGGCAGGTCTTAGAAATGCTTCTGCACAAAAAGGAGTAACCATCATGTTGTGTTTCTGTTCGATCCGTGAGATGCATCTCTAAGATGATAACTTTTTATTTTGGTTTTGCCTTTATCCTTTTTTTTTTTGCATGATTAGTACTTTTTGTTGAAGCAGACAGAGATTTATAACAGAAATGTAAGGTTTTTAATGTTTCAAAACACTGAGATTTGCGATGACAGATTTAGGTCCTGATGACTTCACCTTTTATTGGGTACATTCTTTGCTGTTGCCTGATTGTCTGGTTTTTTTTGGGGTTTTTTTTTTTGGTTTGTTTTGTTGAGGTGAAAGGTAAATGAGTCAGTGGAAACTGTGTATTTAGGACACACCAGCCACAATAATCACAAAGGATTTCACAGCTCTTGTTTAGCCACATGAAGTACTTTCTAGCCTTTAAAACCCTTTTGCCTTTAAAACGGTAGACTTCAATTTTAGATTTAATTAAATAAATTTATTCAATATTGTATGTATTTATAAAGCATTAACGAACCGAGATGAGATCCTCAGACCCCTTGTGAGACCATTTGCTAGTGTGGTTGGCACTCGGTTCCTCCTAATGCAAGACAATGCTAGACCTCATGTGGCTAGAGAGTGTCAGCAGTTCCTGCAACATGAAAGCATTGATGTTATGGACTGACCCGCCCGTTCCCCAGACCTGAATCCAACTGAGCACATCTGGGACATCATGTCTCGCTCCATCCTCCAACGCCAAGTTGCACCACAGACTGTCCAGGAGTTGGCGGATGCTTTAGCCCAGGTCTAGGAGGAGATCCCTCAGGAGAACATCTGCCACCTCATTAGGAGGATGCCCAGGCATTGTAGGGAGGTCATACTGGCAAAAGAGCTACTACTGTGCCTCATTTTGACATGTTTAAAGGACATTACATCAAAGTTGGATCAGCCTTTAGTGTGTTTTTCCACTTTAGTTTTGAGTATAACTCCAAATCCAGACCTCCATGGGTTGATACATTTGATTTTCATTGATGGTTTTTGTGTGATTTTGTTGTCATTACATTCAACTATGGAAAGAACAAAGTATTTAATAAAAATATTTCATTCATTCAGATCTACAATGTGTTACTCTAGTGTTCCCTTTATTTCTTTGAGCAGTGTCATATAGTTTCTTCCTAGCATGTTACGCTAGGGCAAATTTATAAATGAATTTATGCTTTCATCCAATTTGAGGGTTTTGATAAAGAAATTTAGAAAAGAAAAAGTGCTTAAAATGATCATAGAGTAGTTCTCATTCCTAATTTCCACAAAGAACAATCAGAACAATACTTTCACCCTTAGAGAAAGTAGAGCACAATGGTATCAAATGCAAAATAATTTAACCAAGTTAGTTGGGATGTATCCATTGATGTGGACCACAAGTTCAGTTTTACTTTTGCTACTTCTTCACGTTGGCCAACTCTGTGGCTTGTACAATGTAGTCTATGTTTATCAGAAAAGCAGCTTCCTGAGGAAAAGGATGTAGTGCACAACTTTCTTTGTAAAAGGGGGTTTCTTTATACATGACTGATATCTAAGGTCACCAGAGGGGTTACACAACACAGTGAGAGCTGCAGCTGCATGCAAACATACCACAAACCACAAATTTACTATTGAGTTGTACTAAATTGACAACTTGTCTTATTTTTTATATTCAATTTAACTTTCTGCTTTGCTTTCCACAAAAATATTATAAAGACAATTTCAAAGGAAGTTCTCATAGCATACTGTCTCTTTACCTGAAAACAAGCATTTCATTCAAACTTAAATGCATAGATTTAATATAAAAACAAACACAAACAAAAGATAAAAGAGTTCATAATAGCTCATTTCAAGCAGACAGTAATAAAAAGCAAAAGCATATGTATTCGCCTGTGCAAAGGTATAATATTTAAATTTGACTGATCAGCTAACTTAAGTGTCCTCTTTGGCTTGTGCACCACTGAGTTTTTTGGTAGAGATGAATAGATGAGGCCTCTTCAAACATTTTAGCACATCACCCAAATTGTCCTGATACTGCATCAGTACTTTGTTGCTTAATACTGACACCTGCTGGGTTTCAAACATCAGTGCAGGAAACCTTGTTGCGTCTCAACTGTCATACAGATTCAATGATCTAGTAAAAATAACAATAATATTTTATGTTGCAATTTATCTTAATCCAGGTTTAGAATGTCTCATTTTAAAATATACAGTCAAATAATGTGAAAATTGGGTGTGTGATCATGTGAAATATAATAACAATTATATGTAACAATGTGAACATCAAAGTGTTATGAATGGGCTTTTACTTGCGTACTTGTCTTTGAGGCAAGGATAGTTTCTTTTTTTTATTTATACATTTCTATTCAATAATTTTTTGTCTTTCAGGCAATGAAGTTTCTTTGACACAGCTTTAGAGAACACCAACTCACATAGCACTGATGAATCTGGTGTGCACAAAAAGTGTAGGGACAGCCAGAAGAGGTATGGGTGTGTGTGCCTTTGGTGTTCCCCATATTTTGATGAAAACTAGGATATTGAAAGATTACTCTGCCAGGTGTCTCTGGACCTCAATGCCGAATTGGCTGTAGCATTAATGATCTGCCTACCACAGCTGCTGCCACAGATTATGTAGAAAACAACAAACTTGCATTTTAGTTTCAGTCTTCAGTTCTGTCTGTTGATGGCTTCAGTACATTTGGAGTAACTACAAAATCTATCACGGGAAAAACTGAATTAACAAAGTGACAAAGTAGGTTAACTAAATGTGTGCACACTGTCAATCAACAACTTGGAAATAAATATGTGGAATATGAAAAATAGTAAAGTCTGTATTTATTACAATTGTTGGTGAAAAAAAAAGTGTACACACACACACATATATATATATATATATATATATATATATACTTCTTTATTTACCACTTACTACTAATTTCAGGATATAACAGGACTTAAAAAACAACAACAAACAAACAGTCAAAAAAACAAAAAACTTGGAAAATAATACATGTCATCTTGGTTTAATGATTTATAATTGTTTGTTTTGTAATGTGATTGAAGGATGATACAGTATGATATAAACTGAAATAATGGAAAAACAATGTCCAATTCAAACACTACTATTACATATCATACAACCCCCAAATACCTTGTTTCAGCATCTGACTTCACATCCCCAAGACTGCTACCTGCTGTTAGCTTGCTAAGCTGCAGCTATCAGCTGCCATTGTTAAACTGTCTGGAGAAAAATAGTGGTGGAAGATAGAATCAAAGCAAAAAAATGGATTTTGTTTCCACTTAAATTCAAACAAAATGATGTCCTCCAAGAATCAGACGAGGACTTCAAAGATTTTAAAGTAAGTCTGTCTCTTTAAACACAATGTTCTTAGCTTGTTTTTACATTACACACACAGAGACACAAAGCACTACCATGTATTTATAAAACAAGTTAGATTCAAGGAGGGTTTTATGGCTTCAAACCATATCTGTAAACATGTTATTACATGTTAAGTGTTTCAGTTCAGTGTGGAATTGGCTTATTTACATACGATACACAACAGCAAAACAACAGCGTTAATACCATTTTCATCATGATAGTTATTACTCAGATTTCTTCTTGGCATTTCTCTTTCTGAAACATTTGCACAATAAAAATGGCCTATCTTATACAGCACACAACTAACACTTAACAGTATACAGTACATCCTGCTAAAACTTAACAGTTGATTTACATAATGACAGACGTTACTCAGATTTCTTCTTGGCATTTCTCTTTCTGAAACATTTGCACAGGAAAAACAAGCAACATTTCTTTGTCAGCCACAAAACAGTTATGACAATCATGACTAAAAAGCCGATGACGTCCAGGCTGTGGTACTGAATCCAGTTCAAGTCATGTGCAGCAACCCTTAGATGTGTGGCTCCTTTGTGCCTCATGACAAACTCGGTCCAGAAAGCAGCCAGGTCCACAGGCTGGACAGGAAGATCTTGATGTGTCTGGGACATTGCCACCATCCGCTCCTTGTAACTGAGGGGGGCAGTAATATCATTACATGCAGACATCAAGTTTGTGATGATCTTAGATTTGTTAAAGTGGCTAAATTTTCTGCTGTTTAATGATCTCCATATATCTACAGATAACTATGATTGCGATTAATACATATTCAGTTTTCTTACCTTTTATCATGGATGAGTTTCTTCAGAGCAGCCACCAGCGCTTCACTTGTCACATCATATATACTGAGTTTGCCTGCTACACCACGGGCCACCATGCGATTTACATTGTCTCCCTGGTCCCCGAAAAGTGGAAACATCAACATCGGTACGCCATTACAGATACTTTCAAAGATACCATGGGTGCCTCCATGAGTGATGAAGACTTTAGCTTTGGGATGAGCTGTGGATGAGAGATACAGAAACAAGTTTCAAGTTTAATCCACCATGCAGATTATTTTATCAAGTTCAATAGCAAAGAATTAATCCCACCTAGGAGATCGTTCTGAGGTAACCATTTCATAACTCTGACATTCTTGGGGACATCTTTGGGTAGAGTACCAGTGTATCTCCACAAAACCTAAAACACAAATCATATCACCTCCTGAGCATGTGCAAACTGTTAAGTTAACGGCGTTGCCATGTTGACAAAGTAGGGACAAAGTCCAGTGGCTTAAACTGATCAGATATTTTGTTTGTATGCAAAGGGCGAAAATGTCTGGTTAACATATCAATGATTAGTTTAGCTGTATCATTAAAAGTTATCTGTTTTATCAGAGGAGCATAAAGAGGAGTCAGATAAAGACATGTTGGTTTAATCGAAACAAAAATTAATGAATTTATTGAACTTGTCATTACCCTCTGAGGGATTTGTCGGAATGCATCAAAGAAGTGTTTGGCTTTCTCCTCGGGCATGTTGGACACCATTGAACCCAGTGTAAAGACAATAAAGCCATCTTCTCCTGAGCCATCCACAAACTCTTTCAAGTCCTACAGGGAGGTGGGAGAAGACATAAAAAATCACAGACTGGAGTGTAAACTTAAGGTACTAAATATGAGTTATTTACTGTAAGTGAATCTCAATGGGAGTTAAGCTTGTTTTCTTTGTATACCTTTATTTACATACTCACCGCTGGTAGAGGGGCTTTCTTTGCACAGTTGATCCCACCAATTAAAACCATGTTTGGTAAAAGAGGTCTGGGCCATTCAAACACAAAGTCATATTTGAGGAGCCAGATTGCACCGTGGCTTATAAGTTCTGAATAAGTCATGCCGTTTCCAATGCGTCTGCTGGTCAGATCATCAAAGTGCTGATATGTTACTCTGCACATGTAGGACTCGACGAAATACATCATTGCGTTTTTCACTCTCTGAAGAAAGTTCATGTGGTCTGTATTACCAGAGTGTTGTGCAGGAACGTAGGAAGGAGGAGATGGGCACTGGTTAGCCTTGAAATCCAGTTGACATGGAAGTCCATGCAGGAAATAAACGGCAGGAATTGAGAAGAGTTTAGCCAGGACTGAACCACAAGGAAGGAAGGGGTCTGTAAGCATGACATCAAATCCCTCTCTCCTCAGTCGTTCCATTAAAGCTTCATTATCTAGTAAATTATCGCAGCCCACAACCTGGACTGAGGTAAAATTAAGCAAACGCTGCAAATTGACAAACAAATCTGTAATCCCCGGCGCCTTGATGAACACATTTTCCCCAAATGTTTTGAAGTTTGCATCCAGCTCAGCTTGGGTATACGGCACTTTGTAGATCTCAGTCTTGTAGCTGTCTGAGCCTTTGATCAACAGGCTGCTTTCAGGCACCAGGACGGTAACCTCATGGCCCCTGCGGCTGAGTTCCTTCACCAGTATCTTCATGCTGAGCCAGTGGCTTCCATCCACAGGCATAACCAGCACCTTCCCCCCCTGAACGGGCCCCAGACTGAGGCAGCATATCCAAACCAGCAGTCCCACGGCAGGAAACCACACCCCGCTGCTCATTGCCTCTCTCTGCTCTGCAAGCTGTCTTGTTTGGAGACTTGATGGTAACTGTTGTTAAAACCCTTTAGTTGAGTGTTTTCATGTGTGAGTGTGTTTTAATTCTTCAGGAAGTGCAGGCTATGTTTTCAGTCAAACTGTTATGTAACCTTGGATTAGACAAAGACAAGGCTCAGAGTATGTCTCCAGTTAATCATTCTTTAATGTGAACTGATTATTTTCCTGTAATAACTTAAACCCAAGAAAATCAGTATCTGTTTGAAAGATAGTGTTTTATTGCAGCTTTGTTAACTTGTCACGCAAATCTTACTCATGTGACCTGCAAGTTGTAGTGGCAATACATAATTCTGCCTGCCCATTTGTGCAAAGTCCTCTGTTTATGTTGGCTAAGCCCTCTGACAAGCAGAGACATGCAGGGCTGTACACTGACCTGAGTTCTGCAAAAAACAAGAAAAATAGTATCACGCCCACTTAAAACAGCCACTAAATTTTTAAGGACAAGAAGGAAGTTTGTTATGAATCTTGCAAAGTAAATCAGTTTAAACATCACAACCTAATTCTATAAGTTTGTTTCCTTATGGCGGTAGTGATTATTGGTAAACCATTAATGTTTTACATTTTATGGTTCTTAATTGTACTTTTTCTCCAGTTATTTCAAAATACTTAAACAGGTTTAACATCAAAGGTTTAGGTGCTGATGATAAATATTTTTTGTGCTTTCTTTACATTTGCATGATCACTGTTTCTCTGAAGGTGTCATGATTTGGGTTTTTCTGTGCTTTGTTTTTGGGCTTCCTGTTTTATTTGGTAGTTTTTTCCTGTCTTGGTTAGCTTCTTAGATTTCCTGTTCATTGATTTGGTTCACCTGGGTTCATTTAGTTCATTTGTTTCACCTGTTTCTCGTTCGGTTTTTCCTGTGTATTTATACCACTCATGTTCACTCATTGTTTGCTGGATCATTTTGTACCTCAATTAGTTTGTCTGTTCTTAGTTTCCTGGGTTAAAAATAAATCAGTCTTGAACCTGCATCCCTGTTCCCTCGTCTCCGCGTTTGGGTCCACACCACATCTCCATTGCTTTCGTGACAGAAGGCAGATATAAGAAAAGGTGTAAATTTATCAGTGGAAACTGTGTATTGTGTGACATAATCCTTTACGTATGTTGTGACAGCAAGTTTGATAGTATTAAATACAGGTTTGCATGGGTCTTTTGTGTACTTGCGGACTGCAGCATCTAAATCACTAAAATATTTTAGTGAAGAATTTTTTGAAGAACACATTGCCACATGTTTGGACTTTGCATTTGAATCTATCATAT
Source organism: Telmatherina bonti (assembly GCF_933228915.1). Classification (NCBI taxonomy): domain Eukaryota; kingdom Metazoa; phylum Chordata; class Actinopteri; order Atheriniformes; family Telmatherinidae; genus Telmatherina; species Telmatherina bonti. Next base: position 26,247,767 of record NC_136613.1, on the reverse strand, counting down.
GTCACATATTTTATTAAGTATATAATAAAAATCTTAGTCAGGTAACACATATGATAAAAACAAGGAGGCTAAATATATTTTATAAAAGTATTTAATGGGCCTCCTTTTTTCTATTATTTTTGCAGTTAATTTGAATCAGGGCATGTTTAATTATCCAAAAACTGGAAACAAAAAGATCCCAGTAAACAGTGTTCATATCTCCCTCTTAAATCCATTACATTTGATCCATTCACCAACTTCCACCCCTCTTTAACCTATGTCCTAATGGCACAGTGGATGAAAGGTTAAGCGGCAGTAGGCAGCTTTAGCCGGGATTGCAGTTCTGCAAGCTTTAGATATTTGCTTGTTCTAACACACCTGTACTCATTTGACCTACACTGTAAGAATAGCTGCCAGCTTTTCGCTTTTATGTTTGACAGACTAATATATTTATGTGATTCAGAGTACTCTGAAGAAAAATTGAAAGTCTTCAGAGACATTGTGGTATGAAACATAACCCTACCTGTCTATTCATCCCACCTACTGACTGTTTATTCAACCTTTAACATATAAACCAGTTAAGATGAAGACAACCAAATAGAGTGAGGTAATTTCATCCAGCTCCTTCTTAGTCATCCTCAAAATATACCTAGCTTCTAGATTAGTAATTCCAAGGATATTTTTCTTTATTCAAGGAGGCATGGCTGTTCAAAAAGCTGACTTGATGTCTGTCACAACAGTATCTGCCTTCCTATGTACCATAGCATCCAGTACCTGACACTTAGGCAGTGAAGACCACAGTATTTTATCTTTTCTTGATGTGAATGTCTTGCTTGGAGAATTATTAAAGTCTAATTCCCTACCTGGTTTAAAATTAAAATCTTCAGACTCAGAACTGACCTCAAAATATTCTTCATATTAAGATAAATCTTTTTTTTTCAGACAGAAAGAAGACATATTGACAGATTGATGGATGAATATATTGTTAGATAAACGGAGATGAAGAAATAGATGTGTTACAATCAAAATTAGAAATAACATAGATTTGAAGTAGATACATTTAAAATACAAAAAAAATGCCGTTACTTTGTGGTAACTGTGCATTTTATAAACTCAATAGCCTATAGCATAAAGACAGGTTTAGCACAAAGACAAAGCAGACTCTATTTTTGTAAAGAAGCTAAGACCCTTCCATATCTGCAAAAAAATGTTACATGACATCCAAAACTTTGTTGAGTAAAGTGTGATTGTTTTTTCATCCATCTGTTAGGACAGCAACATCAAAGTCAGAGACTGAAAGAGACCATAGAAGGCAGGTTTCATGCTGGGAATAACTGGAGCTGTTTATTGAGGAAAAAATGCTGCAGAAGCTGCCGAAGATAATGAATAATTCTTGTCGCTGTCTATAAAACTTAACAGCATATTCAGTATAAGGCTTTAGAAGTCAAATGCTAGACAGTAAGGTGCATTAGATCATTAATGCCAAAAGCCATCAAACTCAAGAGCAAGACATTATCATCTTCTTTTTATGGTCTTTAGTTTTTTTTTTTAAAAATTGCAATTACAAGAACAATATAATATCCCTCTGGGAACAATAAATTATTTTTAAGTAATTAATTTAATATGATAATACCAATTATCATACAATACTTATATTTAATAATAAAGATATATAAGATATCCAGGGCAAAAATGTTGACCATAGGCCAAGTCTTTATGCAGACTTGTATTACATTCCTCTGGAACTCACAGATCTCTCTTCCTCACACATACAAGGAGATTCATTAATAGATCTTTATTAAACTAAGATCGCTCTGTCAGTTGGTGCAAATCCAGTGCTCTGTCTGTTTCCCTGTTCAAATATACCAGCTTTTTTTTTTCTTTTATTCAGAGTGACATTGTCTATTTCATTACAGATGTTTATGTTTTGATTGAAGAACTGATGTGTTGCTTTCAGTTTGGCGGATCTCAAACTTTCTTCTTTTTTTTGGTCTCATTTCCTCCTCCGTTTACTCTCTCCTTTCTTTGAACTGAACCACTGCAGGGCAATGGCCCTGATCCCCAGGCTGTACACACTGTGACACAACAGGACAATTGTGGGGGTCAATTGCGTCATAGCAGGATTGATTTCTAAATGCACAAGCAGAATTAGTAGTGTCTCTAACCCATGATAGGTTAATAAACATCTCAAAGATGCAGAGTCTGTAGTGCGAAATGATTTCAAATCAAAACATTGTTCATACAATTCAATTTATTTTTTGAAGTATTCATATTGGCCTTTGACAAAACAAAAAATTAAATTTGTAATTATTTGCATATGTGTACAGTTTATTATTGTGTGACGGATTGTTGTAGTGCAAATGGTGTTCACCAGGGAGCAGAAGACAAGCATCAGATTTAGAATGACATAAACAGCGGTGTTTATACAATTCAAATCATGACATATTACTCTGGTTTCTTCTTGACATTACTCTTCCTGAAACACTTCCGGGTAAAAAACAAGCAACATTTCAGTGTACACCATAAAACAGTCATAATAACAATGATTAAAAAGCCGATGACATCCAGGCTGTGGTACTGAATCCAGTTCAAGTCATGTGCGGCAATCCTTAGATATATGGCTCCTTTGTGTCTCATGACAAACTCGGTCCAGAAAGCAGCCAGGTCCAGGGGCTGGACAGGACGGTCGAGATGTATCTGGGACAACTCCACCATACGTTCTTTGTATCTGAAAGGGAACAATATTTTCTCCTGGTGTCAATTGCATCCTTGCATTAGTTCAGCTGCATCAATTTTTCTGACGCTCATTGATTCCCCACATACAGACTGAAGTGAAAAGCATGCCTCGGTATTCAGCTCTTACCTTTTATCATGAATGACTTTGTTAAGAGCAGCAACCAATGTTTCACTTGTCAAATCATTTATGTTGAGTCTGCCTGCTACTCCATGGGCCACCATACGATGAACATTGTCTCTCTGGTCCCCAAAAAGAGGAAACATCAGCATTGGAACACCATTACAGATGCCTTCATAGATACCGTGGGAACCGCCATGAGTCATGAAGACTTTAGCGCTGGGATGGGCTATGTAATACAGACAGAAAATTGAACGGTTTTGTCAAAAGGTTCAAAATCATGTAATGTGTTTTCTATTTTATCTTTTGTTACTTAAACAGACCCAGGAGATCGTTCTGAGGTAACCATTTCATAACTTTGACATTCTTGGGGACATCTTTGGGTAGAGTACCAGTGTATCTCCACACAACCTGAAATACAGTACAAATCATATCACCCAATGAGCATGTGCAAACAGTTAAAATAATGGCTTTGCCATATTTTACATACAAAGCAGAAGACAAAGTCTAAAGGCTGAAACTGATCACATGTTTTGTATGCAAAGGGTGAAAATCCCTGGTTAATATGTCAAAGATGAGTTTGCTTGTTACGTTAAAAGTACAGAGGAGTCAGATAAAGCCTTTTTATTGAATTGAACTAAAGTAAAAATTTTATTGAACTTGTCATTACCCTCTGAGGAATTTGCCGGAATGCATCAAAGAAGTGTTTGGCTCTCTCCTCGGGCATGTTGGACACCAGTGAACCCAGTGTAAAGACAATAAAGCCATCTTCTCCTGAGCCATCCACAAACTCTTTTAAGACCTGGGAAAATGGATTAAATCTACCTTTATGAATATGAACGGGAAAAAACAACAGACAGACTGGTAGAGGGTAATTAACGGTAATTCTCAGTAAACTTAGATTTGCTTTAACGCGACTGAAATTAAAATAGAAGGGTCTTTATTTTTCACAAAATTGCTTAAACTCATCTTTAACATCCATACATACATATATGTATATATATATATATATATATATAGTTGCATGAATTGGATTAGCCTTTTTACAGTGTGCAAAGTTACAATAAAAAGCATTCTTCAACTGAATTTGGGAAAATACTAGCTCTGTAACGTATATATTTAAAGACTGAGAGTATAGTCAAATTTTATTCACCTGACTCAGAATTAGATTTTTGAAATTGAGATTTTAAAAACCAGATTGTATAAACTGGACTGCCTAAAGAGAAGAAACAAACAAACAAATATGAAACACACAAGATAACACAAGTGTTGTTCTGTTATCTTGTTAGCTCTTCAAACTGTATTTGAAGAGCTAACAAAAACAATTACACTAGAAAGCAAGTTGAATCAGACAGATTGTAGCTTTTAATCCAAGGCAACAAAAATCATTTTAGCTTTGCACGATAACATGGTTTTCCAGCACAAACAGTATAATAGTTTATACTAAAAAGGAAAAAGCAAAAGCTGGATGATAACACATACCCTCCTCAGTCCAACAACACTGAATGAAATCAATTTTTTTCAGCTTGAACTTGTCTCGTAACCCAAAGCACAACAAACAACTTTAACTATTTTTACTGAATTTTGCGTTGGGTTGGGTGCCAGCTTCAGTAGATCAACAATGCAAGAAGCAGAACTTGGCTAGCTGTTATCTAGAATGCTAGGTCAAAATTCGGTGACCTCTCAGATTGAAGTGTAGCACGCTCCTGTGCTTTGGAGGCATCATTTAGGAGGGAAGTCTGAAAAAGGGGTTTGAACTTTGGAATCGCAACATGAAGCTTGCTCGAATTGTTTTTTGGAGCTCACCAATCCTACCTGTGTACCTTGATATAAAGTGTACTTGTTCATCTTTTCTATTTACCTACCTACATACTCACCGCTGGCAGAGGGGCTTTCTTTGCACAGTTGATCCCACCAATTAAAACAATGTTTGGTAAGAGAGGTCTGGGCCATTCAAACACAAAGTCATATTTGAGAAGCCAGATTGCTCCTTGGCTCATGAGATCCACGTAAGTCATGCCATTTCCAAAACGCCTGCTGGTCAGATCATCAAAGTGGTAATGTAGTATTTTGCACACATGGGAACCTACAAAATGCATCATCATGTTTTTCACTCTTTGCAAAAAGTTCATGTGGTCTGTATTACCAGAGTGTTGTGCAGGAACGTAGGAAGGAGGAGACGGGCACTGGTTAGCTTTGAAATCCAGTTAACATGGAAGTCCATGCAGGAAATAAACAGCAGGAATTGAAAGGACTTTAGCCAGGACTGAGCCGCAAGGAAAAAAGGGATCCGTAAGCATGACATCAAATCCCTCTCTTCTCAGTTGTCCCATTAAAGCTTCATTATCTAGTAAATGATCACAACTAATCACCTGGTTTAAAGTAGAGTTCATTAGATGCTTCACATTGACAAACACATCTGTGATTCCTAGAGTCTTGATGAACAGTCCTTCCCCGAACGTTTTGAAATCATCTTCCAGCTCAGCTTGGGTATACGGCACTTTGTAGATCTCAGTCTTGTAGCTGTCTGAGTCTTTGATCATCAGGCTGCTTTCGGGCACCAGGACGATAACCTCATGGCCCCTGCGGCTGAGTTCCTTCACCAGTATCTTCATGCTGAGCCAGTGGCTTCCATCCACAGGCATAACCAGCACCTTTCCCCCATGAACGGGCTCCAGATTGAGGCAGCATATCCAAGCCAGCAGTCCTGCTGCATAAAACCACAACCTGCTCCTCATTGATTCTCTTTGCGCTACAAGCTGCCTTGTCAGGAGAGCTGATTGTATCTTGTTAAAAGGCTTTGAGTGTGTGTGAATGTTAGAGGGTGTGTTTTAATGCTACAGGAAGTAAAGGCCTTGATTTTGAGTCAAACTGTTATATAACCTCAAGGAAGCAGAAAGGAGAAGTGTAAAAGTATGTCCCAAGTTAATCATTCTTTAATGTAACTTCACTACTTCCTGGTAGTTATAACTTATATAAAAGACAATCAATGTGTGTGTGTGTGTGTGTGTGTGTGTGAAAGATGTTTTATTTTCTTTTTTTGTGGCAAAGCCAACATGTCATGAAAGCCTCATTCAAATGACTAGCAGGTTATTGTGACATGTTTCTGCCTGCCCACTTGTGCAGTGCTCAGTTCATGTGGGTGGATCCATCACCACTCCCCCTGAGAAACTGAAAAGCAGACATACAGGTCTCTACACTGACTTAATACCAAACTAAGCAAAATAATTTATGCCACATGACGTTTTCTCTCTTGTCCTATATGTTTGTTGTTGTTGCATTGCAAAAATTAAATGGTGTTTCTGGATAAAGCATTTTATTTGGCATTTCAGTGAACATGCATGAACACAGGCCATTTTTTTGTACTTTAAGCTCATGAGAAAGTGCGATAGAAACAGCACATTGTGGTTCATTTTCTGGGTTTCATAATGTTGCTTGATACAACTCTATATGTGAATCAGGTGACTTAAAATGCATTGCTTTTGCTCACATGCATCTTTAAAAATTATGTAAGTTAGGCTGAATTAATCAGTTAAAAAACAGGTAATTTAGACTTCATGAATTTTTCTTTTTTTCCAAATCATACACAGCACCTGTTACCCAGAGCCAAAACTCATAAGTTTCTTTTCAAAAGTAAAATTGTAGAAATATAATCATTATGTCTACATGTAAAGCATTCAACAGACACAAATGATAGCTAAAGGACCTGTTTAAACAGAATTACTTGCAAGTGTAAAAGACACTATTTGTAGATTTGTGAGCTTATCCTGCTGTTAGCAAGTCTGAAGCACCACCTTGTGGACTCAGAAAATACTCCAATATATTACAGCTCATTGATTCTCTTTTAAAACATTTGTACTCCTTTGTTGTTCTATGTCCTAAATAATACTTACATGGTTTTCTTTTAAAAAAAAAAAAGTTAATAAAAATCAAATTATGGCACATGATGCTACACCCTATTTGCTCATTAAAACACCTTTTATGTTCAAATGAATGAGATGCTTACAATGACCATTGATTAGTTTACTCTCACCTATAGTCACACAGAGTGGTAGCCAACAGTACCTTACAAATGGAGGTACACTTCAAATAAAAGTGTTTTGCATAACACTGCAGAAAGAAAAAAGAAAATTCTCGTATGAATCAATATTTTTACAGCCTTCCCAGCAGTTCCATGAGGTTTTGTGTTGAGTACTGGTTATAAAGCAAACATGGCTAAAACCAATGAGATGGAAGCTTTGCAGCAGTGTCTCCAACCCTCTGAAGCTCCTGTTTCTCTCAGTATAAGATCTTCAGTAACTGCTTGTAAAAGCAGCTAAAAATGCATCTTTTAAACTTGCTTGTGCTTATTATTAGAATCCTTTTTTTCTGGTTTCTCCTCACAAGGGGTCCTTAGGTTATTTAACATCAGACACACTCACTCAACCAACCCGGGTATGGTTGGTGTTTAGATGGCATTTGCAATCCCCCCATTGATCAACTCTCCTGATCCAGACCCGCCTTAAGACTTTTTCTGCTTTCTCCATGATGTTTGATGGTTCTCCACCTCTCTACTGCACTCTACTTTATGTCCAAAGCAGTCGAGGTTTGGAGGGGTGATTGTGCCACAAACCCATTGCACTCAACCTCAATGGACATCCACTTTGCCTTCCATTCCTGCTTGTGGCAAGCTCTTCATATCTACACTAGCCCTCTTTTCTCATGGGTCTTTCCTAGACTGTCCTCCCACAGCACTGGCAACTCCATGAAGATGATGTTTTTTTATCTCCTCTGAAATCAAGAGGATGTCTGGCCTTAAGGTGGTTGCAACACTGTGATGTGGGAACTTAAGTTGTTTCTCCAGGTCGACAAACAGCTGCCAGTTTTGAGCAGTTGCCAAGAGTCCTGGTGGCTTCCTGGCTCCTGCAGTTCTCTCCAACCTTTACGAAGGCAATCGTCTGGATAGGCGGGACCATCTGCAGTTGCTACTGATTTGTACATGGATGGATTCCATGATGAGTTTCAGGACGTGGTTATGTGCCCAAATTTACCAATCCTCCCCAAGAGCTGCTAGACAGCAGGTCTTTTAAGTTCCAATTTTCACCCCTGAACACTGTGAACAATTAGGAGACTCTATTTTGCCCCAGATGGAGTGGTTTGATGGGCTAAACAGAATGTTGGGTACTGCCTGGACAAGAAACTTCATGCACAGTGTGTTTTGCACACCAATGATCAGTCTATGTGTCCTAGTTGATAGACTGCTTTCTCCTTGTCCAAGCATGATGACGCACAACTTTATGCCCCGGATCTACCAAAGGTTTGCTTGTACTAACTATGTGCAAACTGACTGCACACACAACAAAATTCCAAACTGATTTTCTAATGGTGTACACTGAGCGTTGCATCTTTCAAATGTGCAAAATCAAACATTTGCATCCATTTAGTACATCTATGTAAATAAATATGCATTATGAAACATTTGCACACAATTTTCCATTAGTTGGAAGGAGAAAATGTAAATATGTTAATTTAGCACCTGTAATGTGATCTATCAAACCTAACAGCAATTTTGCTCATAGAAACTTTGCCTATATTTAACACATTTTAAAAGGATGTGCAAACAGTTTGCATGCATAATTGTCCACATGGCTGCAGTTATTGTCACAAGAAGGAGATATCAAAACAAAGCAAGGAGATGCAAAGAACGTGTTTTCACCCATATGTGAATATTTTGGGATGTTGTACCTGTACCCTTACCTTGTAGGCAGTGTATCGGTAGAAAATAAAAAGACATCTAATCTTCATAATAGCATGATATAATAGCCTTCTTGTGTAATGTAATTCCTAACTAAGAACAATGTGATACAGAGACAAAGGAAGACAATGGCAGATATGCAGCAGTTTGTGTTCTTTCTTTTTACCATGAGACTTAATATTTTTGCAGAGTCCCATAGGAAGAGATTACACTTTTGACCAATCAACAGATTGAAGTGTCATGCCATATAACCCCTTTGGGCTAGATGGATAAGAGTGGGACAATATTGGAAGAATCCAAAGAAATGTAGGACAAGCTAAATCTGATATTCTGGCACCAGTCCCATTTTGTCTCAATGGAAATGCAAAACAAATATGTTCTGCTTGAAACTGTACCAACCTGCACCTATTGGTGCAAGTGGGACATAAGCTGCAGGCAACTCCTAAATTTGATGAGGGCTGCCAGCGAACATCTCCTGTGTCTGCTTTACTCTTGCAACACTTCTGTGTCACTCAGTGAACAAATCCCAATAACCTGGCTGCAATGTGTGTTTAATTCTGGCAAACTGGAGCTTTTTTAAAAAGGTTCTTTTCCTTCTAACGTTTTTAGTTTTTTTCTTATTCAGTAATGTGCGTTTAGGCTTGGTCAACACTCAGTCAATGGCACTTATACTGTAAGAATAGATATTACATGAGGAGCCTTGCGTTTCTATGTGTTAACTCAGGGTTTAAGCATACTGAAAAGTATGATACAAATGCTGATTCTTGGTTGACTTAAACAAAGCAAAATTATTGAAACAATGGTCTTATTGAACAGTCAATGTCACTTTTTACATACAAGTATAAAATGAGATTTGTTAATCATTAGCTGTTATATTCTCTTTTTGATTAGGGAACAAAGGAAAAAAATCTTTTGTACATGTGAAATATAATAAATTCTGATGATGATGGCTACCAGCAAAACATTTCTTCTCATGGTTTCACTCTTAGAACAGATTAATAATTATCTTCCCGCAGGCCTTGTGCCCTTGGTTGTGCAAGGTCAGAGATATGAAAAAAAGCAATCACATTTCTTTTCAGTTGTACAGCTGAACAGGCCTCAATCAATGTTCCAGAATAATGTGATTTTACACTGTATTGTTTCATACAAGAAAGTTCTGTCAGGGTCTTTAGTTAAGCAATAGGAGGATAGAGTCATTGTTAGTGGGTAGTGGGAAACAGCCCCCATTTCTAAAGTAAAACAAAATATGGACGAGAAATGGCAGGAATTCAAGCAAACATTTATTTAGTTAGATTTTAATTTATCTCTTTACACCAAAACACAAACTGTAATGCAGCAACAATTCAGGGCAGAAAAAAGTGGCGTTTTAAGGTAGTTTGTCACTTATCATTCACAGCAATCCAGTGTTAATACACAAACACAAACACGCACACACACACACACATATATGTATATATATATATATATATATATATATATATATATATATATATATATATATATATATATATATATATATATATATATATATATATATATGTCAAGGAGGACGAGGAGCCTGGTTCTGAAGTGAAAAGGATTACAAAGTCTATTGTACAGAAAATAAGAAAAAACGAAATAATACAAAATTCAATTTGGAGAGACATCCCCGAGGTCCGATAGGGTAGAAGTCTGAAATTCTCAAAAGAGTTCTACACAAAACTACTTTTTTAAGCCCTCGCCTACAGTACGTCAATTGCATGTCAAAAACCTGTATTATTCTAAACAGGTAATATCTGTCATGGGTTTAAAAGTTAGGTCAGACTGACCCCTAAGTTATAATCTCTCTAATGGGACCATGGTATCTGACTTAGCTGTAAAACTCTTCAAAGGAAGAGAGTGTTCTAATTTATCAGGTCTCAGATCTCTGAATGCAGACATCTCAGGACTACATCTACACATTTTATTTATGTATATATATATATATATATATATATATATATATATATATATATATATATATATATATATATATATATATATATATATACATACATATAGCTGTAGAAATTCTATGTTCTATATTTCATCATACTTAGCATATATTCATTTCTGATTATGGTTTTGTTACACATTGTCTGCTTATTTTCCTTTACAGAATAACTATATATATATATATATATATATATATACATATATATATATATATATATATATATATATATATCGCTGCAACGGGAATTAACAAACCTCCTGCTGGCTCCTTGCTTACGGAGACCGGTTCTATTGCAGTGGGGATTAGCTACTTCCCCCGATAGGATAGGAGTTGAGTTCAGATAACGAACCCCCTGGAACACGCAGGAAAGTCGGTCTGAACCCAGCAGGATGAGAATGGGTGGATTCCACACCCACACCACTCTGCTTCGGCCTGGATACGCGTCTTGACGCGTTTGCATGCAAATGTCTGCAGTTTAGCAGACAAACAGTTACAAATCACATCCGATGCTTATTCGTAAAGACACCAGTTTACCAACAATTAAAGCACAACATTTACCAAGTTTATAAAAATTCCCAGAGAGAGATCATTCACAGAACACGCGTTCTCCGTTTCCCCAGCGGCTTACACAGCAGATGGAACAGTATCATGCAGTTAAGCGCAGCGCACTTCACAAAGAAAGAAATAAAATTCCGTAATTTTTGAATGCACTTTCTGATCATTAACGAATTCTTGCCTCGCACGCCGGACACCATTATATGTAGCGGAATAGGCCTCTACTAATTTATTAATTTATTAATTACCTCGGAGCACCACTCATCACTTTTAATTAACCTAAGATTCAGGCGGTTGAGACACCTGAAATACTCTCAATTCAATAAACAGTCTCAATTTAAAGGAGTAAATCCTAAGAACGAATGAACCAGAAATTGTGCATTCAGAAATTATGACAAGAACAGATGAATTGATTATACATAATTATTACAATGATGGTAAACATACAGCAGTGAAAATGAGCAATGATGGAGAGGTTATTGGTGAGATGGTATAATGAATTTGTCTGCATGGAATTTCATTTATGACAGTAATAAGGAACGCTGAAATTAATGAAATGAGATGGAGCAGGAAGAAACTGGTTGTAATTAAGCAAATAAATTGGGATGATTATCTTACTTAAATCTTTGATAAGAACGTGTTTAATAATTCTAAATTTGGATAAGAATTCAAATTTAATTATTTAATTAGAATTTGATGTACTGGTTTTGGACATCACAAATGTCAGAGCGCTATCAGATCCTACTTGAACGCTGAATCCGGAGTGAGGTCGAAGCGGGTGGTTGGTTCCCTATTCGGCGAGTTTCTGGGGGATTGGATCCCTGGAGCGTCAGACGGGTAGGTCTATGCAGCTACTCTGGGCTTCTGGGTCCGTTCAGCGGAGTTCCAGAGCGGGGTGATGATGATCCAGATTGTCCCAAAAATAGATAGTTCCAGAATTTACGTGTTAAGACGCAGTGGGAAAAGTTGGAGCTACGCTTCTGGTTAATTACTGATCTCGGGAAAAATACTGGTTACAAATAAACACTTGTTGTACTTTCTCCCGTTCGGAAGAACGGAGAGGTAAAAGCTTATAATAAAATAAAAAAAGAAAAAGAAGACGAAAGACTAAAGAACTAAACAGAAGACAAAAGCTTAGACAAAGACAAAAGACAAAAACTGAGAAAGTCAGGCTGCCAGTCTAATTTAAACAGACCCGCCTTTCGAACTTCCAGCCAATCATGAGTTGCTTCTGTCAGAGGCTGACCAACCTTATCCAATCAGGTCAGCTCTAGTTCCTTCCCTCTGCATCTCATTAATGTGAACAGGATACTCCCAATTCTTTGCTTTGTTTGACTCCAATACACATCAAATCACATGCTTTCAGAGTTATGCAGATTCATCGTTTGCTGGGGAAGGAAAGCATTTTATAGTATTACTTTCACACATGAAAAGATTGGCTACATGTATTTTTATTAAAGGTGGATTAAGTAATTGTCATGACTCGTCCTCATCGGGTAATCCTAAAAAAAAAGGAAAACTCACATTTTATTCATTCACATTAGTAGCTTAAGAGAAGTCTGAAACTTGGAAAACATAATCAACAATTATTTAATGCAGTGTTTATGATTAATATGCGTGTGTGATCAGTTCAAAGAATTAAATCATATATCAAGATGAAATAATGGAAAAGAAGAAATTCAATCAAAAACAATTAACCACAGTCATTCTGACTAAGTTAAATTGGTTGGACAACTTGAAGAATAAGATCATGAGGTAAAGCATCTAAAGTTTCCTTCAATTGGGGAAAGAAGTTTGAATTTCTTTCAGTCTCTTTCTCAGTCAAGGGAGGGGGTTGTTCTGGCGCCATGAAGTCTGGTACTTTGATGAAAGGTGTCATTTTTGACAAGAACCAGGGTTTGGTCAGATGCGACTCTCGGCATCCCCCAACCTGCAACCATAAATTGCCCTATGTTCTACTCCCTCTGGTGGAATGCTGTAGAGAGAGAAGGGTGTAAATCTCTGTGTGTCACCCTCCTCTTGGGTCAAATGGTCACCCTCTCGCCTTGTGTGGACCAGTCTGACTGCAGAGAAAGAAATATGACAACTATTGTTTAATCCAGTTCGAATGTCTTTTAATCCTGGAAGGCCAAGATCACTACACACATAATGACAGATGTTAGTCAGATTTTTTCTTGGGATTTTTCTTTCTGAAACATTTGCAGAGGAAAAACAAGCAACATTTCTTTGTCAGCCACAAAACACTTATGACAATAATGACTAAAAAGATGATGACGTCCAGGCTGTAGTACTGAATCCAGTTCAAGTCATGTGCAGCAACCCTTAGATGTGTGGCTCCTTTGTGTCTCATGACAAACTCAGTCCAAAAAACAGCCAGGTCCAGGGGCTGGACTGGACGATCTAGATGTATCTGGGACAACTCCACCATCTGTTCTTTGTAACTGAGGAGGAACAAAATGTTGTCAGGGAGATATTTTATCAAGCTGATGATAACATTTCCGCACTTGCAGTACTGCAAACATTTGCTGCTGTTAATGATCTACAAATATGTATATTGCAGTGTGGAGGTCAATGAGTATTCAATTGTTTTACCTTTTATTATGAATGATTTCCTTCAGAGCAGCCACCAGGGTTTCGCTTGTCATTTCAAATATACTTAGTTCCTTTGCCACACCACGGGTAACCATGAGCTTTACATTGTCTCCCTGATCCCCAAAAAGTGGAAACATCAACATGGGCACGGCATTACAGATACCTTCATAGATACCGTGGGAACCTCCATGAGTCATGAAGGCTTTAGCTTTGGGATGAGCTGGACAACAAAGAAACAGAAGCAGTCACAGGTTTATTCCCGAGTGTACACTATAAAGAAAATAATGTGAACTTAAACAACTAAAACAGCTGCAAAACCCTTTGGGGTACATTAACGAGAGGTTTAATTTTCGTGTGAACCTAAATTAAGAAGGGAACTCAAAGTAGAATCTTAAATTTAAGAAACTTAGCAAACACAAACAAAGATGCCATTTCAGGTCTACTCATGTCTTTGAGGCGAAATTCTAAAGTTGTTTATTTTAATATCTGAAAACCTCTCTTCAAATATTGCCTCAGTTTAATTGTGTTACTAAACATGAATAGCAATATTTTTTGCCAAACCTAATATTTTTATATAATATAAGTTCACAATATAGGTTTTTTTCTGTTCTCACAGAGTTTTATTAAAAAGGGATGGTTTTATATTTCAGGAGGGATTATACTCACCTAGGAGATCGTTCTGAGGCAACCATTTCATAACTCTGACATTCTTGGGCATATCATTTGGTAAATCCCCAGTGTATCTCCACACAACCTGTAACAAAAAAATTAAGAAAACATAAAGAACTGTAAACTGCTGCATTAATACATTCTAAATGGCATGTATTAATTCCGAAAGGGGCACTGTTGAAAACCGACCACGCACATAAAAACGGTAAAACCAGGTGTGTATACATCCAGGTGTGTATACATCCAGGTGTGGCGCCATAGTGCAGAGTGAGGCCATCCAAAAGTTTACTTGCCCTCACTTCCATTGAAGACATTTTGCATCGGCATAACGCTGCTGACCTAGTCCACATGGCCCCTGCGGCTGATCCTCAACTCTCACATACTATAGAATATCATGGATAGAATGTCAAATACAAATTAATCTTTTATCCAGAATCTGTAATATTGGTTACCTGATCAACGCCTACTGATGTGCTTTACACACTTCAACCCTGGTGCTCTGCTATGTTTTAACATCCTGTTCTTTCTCAATATGCTGCAACGGAAATTATTCAAATCATTAAACATTCTGATATTCATCATACTTGTATGAAGTTTTCTTGTTAATTTTCATCATAGATTTCTTATCATTAGTCTTTCTTTTAGAGGACTTTGTCATTTGACTTTTTGCACAGATAAAATTAGTTCATGTGAACCTTGAACTATAAGCAGTGTTTTATCTGATTTGTATCAAGATCAGTGGAGCAAAAGTCAGTTTATTGTATTAATCTCCTGTAAAGTGATTCATTAAGCTTATCATTACCCTCTGAGGAATTTGACGAAATGCATCAAAGAACAGCTTAGCTTTCTCCTCAGGCATATTAGACAGCATGGAACCCAGTGTGAAGACGATAAAGCCATCATCTCCAGAGCCATCCACAAACTCTTTAAGGTCCTGCACAGAAATAGAATCAGATAGAAAAATTACCTTTAGAAATGTAAGAAAAACCCACTTCTGGAGCTTGTATGATATATGAAAGCAATTATTTTAAATGTTAGCTGTTACATCAGTCCGTAAAATGTTCAATTATCTCATAAATACTTGAGAAAAATTGTTTTAGCAACATTAATGTTTGAAACATTCTCCAGTCTTAGTTGTCTCTTAGTCACAATGACACTTTGTACCAATATCAACAAGTATCTGATATTCCCACTTTGCTTCAAGTATGTAACTTTAAGTTTAAGGGTTTGCTTTAAATCAGGCTGATCTCAAAGTTATTTCTAAAGGGCAGTATGCTTGTTTACTTTCTTTACATTACATACTCACCGCTGGTAGATGGGCTTTTTTTGCACAGTTGATCCCACCAATTAAAACCATGTTTGGTAAGAGAGGTCTGGGCCATTCAAACACAAAGTCATATCTCGGGAGCCAGATTGCTCCATGGCTTATAAGTTCTGAATAAGTCATGCCATTACCAAAACGTCTGCTGGTCAGATCATCAAAGTGTTGATACATTATTCTGCACAAGTAGGACTCCAAAAAATGCATCAACATGTTTTTGACTCTCTGAAAGAAGGTCATGTGGTCTGAATTACCAGAGAATTGTACAGGAACGTAGGAAGGAGGAGATGGGCACTGGTTTGCCCTAATGTCCAATCCACACGGAAGTCCACGCAGAAAATAAACAGCTGGAATTGAAAAGAGTTTAGCGAGAACTGAACCGCAAGGAAGGAAGGGGTCTGTAAGCGTGACGTCGAATCCCTCTCCCCTCAGTCGTTCCATTAAAGGTTTGTTGTCCAGCAAAGCTTCACAGCCTACCACCTGAAGTGAAGTAAAGTTCACCAAACCTTGCGCATTGAGGAACACATCTGTGATTCCAGGTGCATGCTTGAATACTTCTTCCCTTAGGTGTTTGAATTTTTCATCCACCGTATCTTGATTATATGGCACTTTGTAAATCTCAGTCTTGTAGCTTTCTGAACCTTTGATCAACAGGCTGCTTTCAGGCACCAGAACAGTAACTTCATGGCCCCTGCGGCTGAGTTCCTTCACCAGTATCTTCATGCTGAGCCAGTGGCTTCCATCCACAGGCATAACCAGCACCTTCCCTCCCTGAACAGTCCCCAGACTGAGGCAGCATATCCAAGCCAGCAGTCCAACTGCAGGTAACCACACACTGCGACTCATCGTGTTTCACTATACAGCAATCTGTCTTGTCAGCAGAGTTGGAGGCGCTTGTTCTCAAAAAGGAGGCTTTATGTGTGTGAATATGTTCAAATCTTGAATGATGTGCAGGCTGCACAAGCAGAGAAGTCTCAGCATTCAGACTTTGTCTCTAGTTAATCATTCTTTAACATGACTAGGTATTTTTCCTGTAGTTGCTTAGACTCAAGACAATCAGTGTCTCTTTGAAAGATAATATTTTATTGCAGCAATTCAGTTGGTTAAATGGTGAATAAAAGCAGTCAAAGGCTGGTTTGTGGGGCCCTGAGTCTGACATACATCCCACACACAATCCATCTTATGTTCAGTCCTACCTTTACTCTCAAACCCCACCTTTTTCAGTTTGTGCACCATTTTTATCTAGCTTGTATCAAACTCTGTTGCAAACTGTCCAGTGCATGCTAAAGTTCTTGGCTTCAGGAAGATAACAGACCCACATGATCTGTATCACCTGCAAAAAGCTGTAACCCTGAGGTTTGTCAACTACACACCTCAACTTTCCAAATGTTCCTTGAGATCCTTCCATAAATTGGAGACACAGGGATAGTTTTTGTATCACCAACTCTGCAACTCTAGGGCCAGTGTACTGAGGCTTTAAATGTTTCTCTGGAGCAGTGCACCATACTGAATTGAATGGGTGGTCAAAAGGCTTGTGCAGAATATCTCTACAAGCTGTTGGAGAACAATTCAATTCAAATCAAGTGTGCTGCACTAGGAAAAACCTGCAGTACACTGGCCCAAAAGCTTCGTAGTTGGTTCCCAGCCTAGTTCCAAATGCACTTTAAATATGATCAACTATGTGCTGATTATGTGGACACTGGTCTTACTTCGAGCAAACAGGGACCTCTTGAAACAGTGACTGGATCCCAAGGGAAGGGAGAAGGGAAGTGATCATAAACCTTCTTCAAGTCTACAAAACTCACGTACACTGAATGGTCAAACCCTCATTACCTCCTCAGCAACCATGATTGGTCTATTGGTTTAAGACCAGGATAAAACCACATTACCCCTTTTGAATCTGAGCTTCAACAATTGTAAGGAGCATTCTTTCCAACACTAATATGAGCTTTCCAAGTGAAGGTAAGAAGTATGATTCTTAATTGTTGGAGCACATTCTCCAGTCTCCTACTTTTAATTGGGGCTCACAAAGCTAATCTACCACATAACAATTGTTATTCTGAAGCTGCAATATTGAAAAGAACAGTTATTCACATGCTAGAGTTCACCATCTCTCATAAAACCTTATCCATCTCTAGGGCAATGCCACCAGTGAGCTTTGTAATACCTGGGAAACCTCTGCCAGGGTGATGGGGGTGTCTTCCTCAGGGTCTTTAGACTCTGCCTCCACAGTGTAGGACCAGATGACGGAGATCCTTAAAGACATAAGAATTTGTCATTTTTCACTTTTGGATAGAAGGAATTAAAAAGTCGCTATTTAAAGAACTAGAGGATTGTAGTATGATGTTACAAACAGTCTCTCTGTGTTATTCTCCAGCTCCGAGTTTACCAGCCAGTCTGGCTCTGAAACCATGTACATTTATGTGAATCACTGCCTACCCTCTCTTGCAGCCCTCAACCCTCTCTCCCTATAAGAAATTTTCCTGCAAGGGAGTTATGGCACTGCATGTTTTCGAAGCTAAAATGGTGGAGAAGGGAACATTGTTCATCTGAAAACAACCAAGACATTACTCCTAAAGAAATAATGGTTGCTGACAAAGAAGTTATGAAACAGTTAACATGTCCTAAAACCAAACCAGGTTCTGTAGTCTAGTGTTTCTTTCTCCACTGGGTGGAGCTTCAGACCATAACGTGTAAGAGAGCGTGTTTACTTTGTCCTTGTTAAGATACCTTTGGTGCAAAATACTTATACAGATGTATAAACCACTTACTTTGTTTTACTATCACCTCTCGTCACACAGAAAAATAAAGCTTATAGTATCTTATGGACAGATTTTGAATTTAAATTACAAAAAAGTTTTTGCACAACCTCTGTAGGAAATAATGCTTTAATTAGAATATAAACAGTTTGATAAGCAAAAGTTGTATATTTAAACAATGCTCTTATATGGCTCTTATGGCTCATTTAAGTATCTGTCTGTTTGTTTGTCTGTTGGCAATTTTACACAAAAAATACTGACCATATTTTCAGGATTTTTTTTCTAATGAAAATGGGTCTGTCATGATGTGACATTTGTGTTGTCACTTTAGTTCCAGTTTCCTGTTTGATTTTTTTTTCTCTTTTTTTTTTTTTTTTTTAGCTCCGCTGTGTATTGTAGCTCATTTTGCTTTCTGTTCATTGGCTCACCTGGTTTGATTTACTGATTCTCTTCACCTGTTCCTTATTACTCCTTGGTTCTAAATTTGATTTAGAATACATCATCCTGTGATGTTTCCATCTTGTTGGCTTTTCAAGTTCATTGTTTGGATTAAAACATGTTCCTGCATCTCATCAGCCTTCTGCCTCTCTGTTCCTTCTATTGGGTCTCCACTAAATGTGACAGGTTTTAGGGCTTGTGTGTGTGTTTAGGGCTAGGTTTTATTCTAGCTTGGAGTCCAATAAATTTGGGATGTGATCCCGATTACCTTCTGGATCCAGGACTGTTTTTTTTTTTTTTTTTTTTTAAGAATATTTTATCATTTTAAGATGGAGCTATTTCAGTAAATATGTATAAAACTTCACAATAAATGGTCAAGGTGCTTGGCCAAAAAATACAGGAGAAGTTCCCTCCAGGTTTTACAATATATCAAAGTTAGATATGTCATGGCAAAATTCTGGATACTACCATCCAGAACAGTAAAAATAACAGGATCTTAGGAATTTCCATCGCTGCAATAGAGCAAATTAAGAAGCATGTAAGAAACACCCAATATAGCCAAGTCACTAAAGATTCATTCACTGTTGTATTTAGCAACCATCTACTAGACAAATAAAATTAATATAGGACTATAACATAGGCTGGAAATCACAGTATGGGCGGAAATGAGCTACTTTGCAGAGGTCTGCACTCTCATGTTGCTTTTCTAGTTTTGAATGCATCTGTTTATACCAGCTACCGGCAGTCCAGCGACAACGAAGTACAGACAAAAATGTGACATTTTTGCTGCTCTCTGCAACTTCTTCTTTAACGTCACCGCTGATGTTTGTCATTGTCAAAACTTTAAACATTTTCAAAGGAAAGGAAAACATGTATGACTAACTATTTAACAAAAAAGAGGTTTTTATCAATATGACTTATACACGAAGAGCAGCAGAGAGCTTAACCAAACCTGCCAGCACTGTAGCTGCATGCATACCAAAAAAATGTGAAACTAATGAATTAAAGTTATGAATGAATCTAAACAGACACTTTTTTGGCATTATAAAATTGCTTAAGACTCATACTTACTACAGTTTTCTGCTATGGATACTTTTTTAGATTTATCACAAGCCCTAATTCTGAGGAAAATATCAAAGCATCATTTCTTCTGAACTAAAACCTGTAGTTGCAGAATCAAAGAGGGTGGACTAAATGATAAAGTAAACATGTCAATATCTAAATGTCTGACTTCTGATTAAAAGCTTCACAAATCTTAGTTAAAAGCAATCAAATAGAAATAAGGATAGCAAGTCCAGTCATCAACCCGCAGGCATAATATTTGCTTTAGGAAATTATCTCTTGCAATATTGACTGCAAGCTCTTTATTAAACAAGCTGAATGATTTTTTTCCACAAACAAGGTAATCAAATTTCCTGTTAATGATGAATCTAGGGCCAACTCATTTCAAATAAAGAAACAGTAAAAATCTTTGCCAGTGCCCCTGTAATAATTTCTGTAATAGAGGTAATTTCTTTAAGTCCCTCAAAAAAAAGGAAATAAAATGATAATGTTTGCATTCATGGTTGCGGTTGCCATATTTTATACTTTGACCAGTAAAAACATACATTGATTATTAATAAAATATCCCTTAAAAAGACATGAAATGATCTTTTCTACCCATTTAATAATTAACCTTGAGAACCACCAGTTTATTCTTGCACCCACTCCATGTAAGATGCACATTATACACCAGAGTTTTGTTTTTTTTTCCCTGATGGGAAGCACTCTCCCACACAAAGCCAGAATGATCACATATTTAAGAGTAATGACCTGAGAGAGGCGGACCGTGTGCCTAGACCTAAACCCAGCAGAGCATTATCGCTTTAGTATTCTGTGCCATAATGACAAACATATTCACACTGGTCAACTTTCAACAACCCCTGGTTGGGAGGCTACTGTTGTTGGAGATTTGAACTATTAAAATATATGTACTGTAGCAACCTCCCAAGGCCGAGTTAACCCCCGAATCAGATAAGAATTCAGGAAGTTCTTATCTGAGGAGGTCCATCCACACAGCTCCAAAACAGAGCTCAATGAAAGCCCTAAAAATCAGATCCATCTTAATCCAGGTAGACAGACCTCCACTTTAAACCAGGAACCCTGCTGGTTTTATCTTGTTCCTGGTAGGAAATGTCTACACAGACAGACCGTGGCACCCTTTTGAAGTTGGACCCTGGTAAGAGCCTGTTGTCCATCACCCCAGGAGGTCCCTTTGTATGCACAGCACACAAAGACCAAATTCCACCTGGATAAATGGACTCTTCTTCCTTTATAAATTAATCCAAGACTTTAACCATTTTTCAGATGTGAAATCTAAAGAAGTTAACAAGTTAGTTCATTTCTGTGATTCCTTGGGTGGAGCAATGGTGCCATCTAGCAGACACCCTCGAACAGGTTGAGATATACATTTCAGGCTGATTAAATACACTGTGGTTAACGTTATATGCTGTTGTTATTAACGACTCTGACTCAAAGTAAGAACTTGTGTGGAAATGACTTCTTGACCCACCAGGTCCGTGGAAAGTGAAAATCATTAAGTGTATTTGAAATGTCTTGTACCTGCTAACAAACCGTTTCCCGTTTTGACAGCAGCAAAACTGTTTTAAGGTTCATGTGTATAAGGATCATTCATACTTCTTCTAATCTATAAATGGATTTTATAGACATTTTTTGAGGTTGGAAAAATGTTAAGTTTAATTCCCCAAGAATTTAGTATTTTGACCAAACCTTCAGACCCCATGTTCTGACCCCTGCGCTCTGATTGGATAATCTAAAGTCCACCCCAGAGCGCCGGCAAATTTAACTGCGGGTCTTCCCGGAACTTACCTCTTCTTCTCTTATCTTTTGTCTTTTTTTTTTTCTGCTCTTGTTTTTTTTTCTCTCTCTCATTTTCTTTGTTTCTCTCTTGTTTTTTTCTTTTTCGTTTTCATTTGATGTTTGCTTTAGTCGTGTTTTTGTCCGTCTGGCGTCGTGTTCGTTTTTATTAAGCTCGCTCGATTTCTTAACACCAGAAAACTCATCCAATTCTGGCTGAACAATTTTTTGCTTCTGACACACCATCGAAGCTGCTCTCCGGGCCCACAAAGACTGTGACCAGTAACGTACGGATGACCCAAAGGTTACTGCTCCAGCTGATCCCAGGACTTTGCGGCACCCGTGACGCTTGGATTCTAATCGGAATTGGGTCCAGCTTCAGACGTCGAACCAGGCGGTTCCAGGCGAGCTCCTGACTTCTGTGGAGGTCCCCTTTGGACAAGTATCAGGACGACCACTGAATCCTTGCCCACTGGACCCAAGGTTCGGGTTCTCGACCACCAAGGCGCTGAAGTAAGGCCGACCCATTATTCCACTGTCTCCGATCCAGCTGGTGTCTTAGCGGAAGCTGCCCCTTTTTAAATCCACTCCCCTGGTATCTGCCTGATAGTCTACCCTGACATAGTTAACTTCATTAGACTTGCCATCTTTCCAACCCTCCTATTTGTGTAAGTTATGTAATCTGCTTTCATAACTTTACCTTTCATAATTTTATTTTACATTTTTGTTGTTGGCTCGGCTCGAGCTTCCATACTCTCTCTCTCTCTCTCCCTCTCTCTTATCTTGGCTAATTCAGTATTTGATGCTTGCTGACCCTATTTCTGGTTTACATTATTAATTTAATTTGTGCCGGATGATTTTAACCGGTGTGGTTTTTAATAAGGTGTGTTATATTTTAAGAAGTCATGGTAGCGTGATTGATCTTTAAAGAAGTGATTTGTTCCCTCTGACGAGAATTTACAGTAAGCGTATTTTGAGACTGATTGTTATCTGTTATTAGACAAATATCATTGTCATATTACGGTATTCCCTGCCTGACCG
Source organism: Telmatherina bonti (assembly GCF_933228915.1). Classification (NCBI taxonomy): domain Eukaryota; kingdom Metazoa; phylum Chordata; class Actinopteri; order Atheriniformes; family Telmatherinidae; genus Telmatherina; species Telmatherina bonti. The sequence continues at coordinate 26,224,994 of NC_136613.1, read as the reverse complement.
TATAACAAATTTAGGGCTAGGTGGTGCCCCGAGATTGTCCGCTTGTCTAAGGACACAGCGAATTAATAATTAATAATTAATAATAATTAATAATCCGAAATTGGATCCCAGGTTAACGTTAATGATAATACGCTACAGTACCAATGGACCATGGATCACCAGCTACCCCTTGTTGGAAATTGAGAAAAACAATGATGTGCTGATGCAATGAGTCAAAATGATCACATCGAGATTTTCTTTTCAACATTATTATAACTGTAAGGAAATGATGTCCTGTGCACCAATCATTTATAACTGTTTTTAATAAACTGAGGAGCAGAAGAAAACACAAACACTGATTTCATTCAAACACATCATTACTCAAATGTTTTTAAAAACTGTTCCTGAGTGTAAACAGGATGTGTTTTTGAAGAAATCCGTGACATGAAAGTGTTGGCAAATGCCACACTTATCATAAAGGGTTCACAAGTAGGACTTAACCTTTCTTCTCAAGAACTGTTTGTGAATGTGGACCAAATGTAAAAATGGCCTATCTTATACAGCACACAACTAACACTTAACAGTATACAGTACATCCTGCTAAAACTTAACAGTTGATTTACATAATGACAGACGTTACTCAGATTTCTTCTTGGCATTTCTCTTTCTGAAACATTTGCACAGGAAAAACAAGCAACATTTCTTTGTCAGCCACAAAACAGTTATGACAATCATGACTAAAAAGCCGATGACGTCCAGGCTGTGGTACTGAATCCAGTTCAAGTCATGTGCAGCAACCCTTAGATGTGTGGCTCCTTTGTGTCTCATGACAAACTCGGTCCAGAAAGCAGCCAGGTCCAGGGGCTGGACTGGACGATCTAGATGTATCTGGGACAACTCCACCATCTGTTCTTTGTAACTGAGGAGCAACAATATTTTGCTAAGAACATACTGAATAGGATCAATATAAGCGGGATCATCTTAAATTAGTTAAACTGGATCATTTTTTTTATCTGTTTAATGAACTCCATGTAGATAAAAGTGACTGGGATTGATCAGTATTAAATTTGCATACCTTTTATCATGAATGAGTCTCTTCAGAGCAGCCACCAGTGTTTCGCTTGTCATTTCAAATATACTGAGTTTCTCTGCCACACCACGGACCACTATCCGATGAACATTGTCTCCCTGGTCCCCAAAAAGTGGAAACATCAACATGGGCACAGCATTACAGATACCTTCATAGAGACCATGGGAACCTCCATGAGTCATGAAGACCTTAGCTTTGGGATGAGCTATAAATGATAGACATAGAAATCAGTCAGAGGTTGAAACCACAATGTCGACCATTTTTGTCTAAAAGATTTAAGAACATGTAGAGGTTTTTTTTGTTGTTTTTTTTTCATGAAAAATGAATCATACCTAGGAGATCATTCTGAGGTAGCCATTTCATAACTTTGACATTCTTGGGGACATCTTTAGGTAGATTACCGGTGTATCTCCACAGAACCTAAAACACAAATCATATCACCTGATCAGCTTGTAAAAAGTGCTGAGCTAATGACTTTGATATTGTTTAAAGCAGAGGACAAAGTCTAGTGGCTGAACCTTATCAGGCCTTTGGCATATACACAAAGGGTGAACATCTCTGTTTATTTGTTTAAACTAAAAAGAAACACTGGTGCTGGAAAAAGTGGTGAAAGCTGCCCAGAGGAACCTCCCTTTCATTGAAAGTATTTGTATCATCATGGAGCAGCACAGCACACATCATAAGTAGAACACAGTCTAACCAGCCCATAAACTAATTCCCAACCATCAGCTGGAAGGCTGTGGAGCATCATGGCTAGAAGAACAGGCACTTTTTATACAGGCTTTATGATATAATCACCACCTTTCTTCATGCTGTGCTGTACTAAAAATATTAGTTGAATTATTTATTCTGTTATTTACTAGACATATGCTTATTAACAGTGCTTGTACTTGTTTTGTTTTTTTTTCTTTGTATTTTAGGACTTTTATCTTCAGACTTATTTGTGATTTGACTGTCTAATGTATCGTGGTCGGATGACCAAATTTGTTTCAGGTAGAAACATACAATTGAAATGAATAAATAAAAATAACCTTGAACTTTGATAACTGTTTATCTGATTTTGTGAAGGGAAATTAGTTGATTGACTAATGTGAAGTGATGTACTGAGCTTTTGTGTTACCCTTTGAGGAATTTGACGAAATGCATCAAAGAACAGTTTGGCTTTCTCTTCAGGCATTTTGGAGAGTAATGAACCAAGTGTGAAGACAATAAAGCCATCATCTCCAGAGCCATCCACAAACTCTTTCAGGTCCTGCAAAAAAGTGGAAAAATTATACTCAGAAATATGAAACACTCAGTTTACAACCCCTTTAAAATTTCAGCACCTTTTAAAGGCTGCATCTGCATGAGAAAAATTATTTAAAATGATTTCAATTCTGCATGAAATATCCTCTTATTATTTTCATTTTTCAAGCACACTCCCACATTGTTCAAATCTCAACAAGATGATTTTATATGTGTGTGATCCCTGTTGATACAGAAGGGATGTAGTCCAAAAATTTAGATGATGATCATCAGACAAAAAAAAACATGTCCATGTTTAAAGGCAAATATTACATAACCATGAAAGAAATGCAGGAAATATAGCAAATATTGGACTTATGATGGGTGATTATGTATGAGTTGAAACAGCTTTCTCGTCTCCAGAAATTATTTAAAAAAAAGCATGCAATGAAAAACCAAAAATATTTTAAATGTCCATAAAACATTAATAGACAATAATTTTAAATTGCTTCCATGATCTCTGATAACATGTGTTTCTCAAGAGGCATCATAAATCTACAGACTGATGATGGTTTTCTGATTCTCAGTAAGTTTATAGTTTGCTTTAATCTGATTAACCTGAGTGTTAAATTAATCCATATGCTTCTTTCCCTTATATACATTTATCTACATACTCACCGCTGGCAGAGGGGCTTTCTTTGCACAGTTGATCCCACCAATTAAAACCATGTTTGGTAAGAGAGGTCTGGGCCATTCTAACACAAAGTCATATCTCAGCAGCCAGATTGCTCCGTGGCTTATAAGTTCTGAATAAGTCATGCCATTTCCAAAATGCTTGCTGGCCAGATCATCAAACTGTTGATATGTTATTTTGCATGTGTAGGACTCCAATAAAAGCATCATCATGTTTTTCACTCTCTGTAAGAAGGTCATGTGGTCTAAATTACCAGAGAATTGCACAGGAACGTAGGAAGGAGGAGACGGGCACTGGTTAGCTTTAACGTCCAATCCACAAGGAAGCCAGCGCAAGAAATAAACAGCAGGAATTGAGAAGAGTTTAGCCAGGACTGAACCGCAAGGAAGGAAGGGGTCTGTAAGCATGACATCAAACCCCTCTCCCTTCAGTCGTTCCATTAAAGGCTTGTTGTCCAGCAAAGCTTCACAGCCCACCACCTGAAGTGAAGTAAAGTTCACCAAACGCTGCACGTTGACGAACACATCTGTGATTCCTGGTGCCTTGATGAACGCTCCTTCCCTCAGGTCTTTAAAGTTTGCATCCAGCTCAGTTTGGGTATACGACACTTTGTAGATCTCAGTCTTGTAGCTGTCTGAGCCTTGGATCAACAGGCTGCTTTCAGGCACCAGGACGGTAACTTCATGGCCCCTGCGGCTGAGTTCCTTCACCAGTATCTTCATGCTGAGCCATTGGCTTCCATCAACAGGCATAACCAGCACCTTCCCCCCATGAACAGGTCCTAAACTGAGGCAGCATATCCAAGCCAGCACTGCAGGAAACCACACTCTGTTGCTCATTGCCTCTCTCTGCAAGCTGTCTTGTCGGGAGACCTGATGATAACTGCTGTTAAGAACCAGTATATTTTTTGTGTATGTGAGTGTTTAATTTCCCAGGACATGCAGGCTGCACTTTGATATGAGCTGTTATATAACCCCTGGAAGACAGAGTGAAAGTCTCAGCCTTCAGAGATTGTCACTCATTAATCAATCTTCACCATGACAAGGCTATATTCCTATTGCCTTTTAAACTGAAGACAGTCGGTATTGTTCGACAGATCATGGTTTATTGTAGTTATTTTAAATGTAAATGATTAACTAAATAAATGGCCGGTTATCCATAAAATCATGTTAGCAATCATGGCTGGACTGGGACAAAAATTTGCCAAGGCATTTTGAACCGAGACCGGTCTACTATGTATTGATGGAAAGACAGAAATAAGTACAAATGAAAACAAACTCTTATGAGAGTGCTTATTCACTGTGTTGTTGATGTATATGTACTTGCTTCATAAAATAAAAGTAGGGCTGGGCATTACGATGATATATATCCTTTGGACGATAGAAAATGTCTAATGTTTCAAATGAGGCTTTCTTTACACCACAATATGGTGCTTTACTGCAATATTTCACTTCAAGATGCGCTTTACAGCATGCACACTGCAATATAAAAACAAGCATGGAGAAAGATGGAAGTAGACGCGTTTCAGAGCAGGGTTATTCATTAAAAGATGACTAGCCAACAAAAACGGATAAGCTTGTTCATAAAAGTGGGGAAATTACTGTCGCATGGATGCGGTTTGGAACCGACAACAGACTAGCTCACAGTCCCAACAATGGACTCTGACACAACTAACTAATTTTATCACCTGCGCAAGAATCAGGATAAATAATGTAAAAAATAGATTTGAAAAAAAGATGTGTGGGATAAATGGGCTGAAATGCAGCCTTTGTTGTACAAGCCTAGTTTGCATGTTGCCTACGATGAGCGCCTTATTTCATTCAGGCGGTTATCTCGATTCCGACAGTACACGCCCAACAATCCTGCCAAGTATGGCATAAAAATATGGATATGCTGTGATTCTAACTCTAGCTATGCATAAAATATGTAAGTGTACACTGGAAAGCTACCTTGAGGAGCAGAACATCACATTACATGTCACAACTTCTTTACATCCTACTGCCTTGGAGATGAACTTGCAAAGAGAAAGCTATATGTTTGTAACAGTCAGAAGAAATAAGCCAGAACTTCCAAGAATGCAAGAATTACATCTGCAGAAAACACACAGTTACAGTCCGTCCATCATCTTGATAACATTGAAAATGATCAAACTGAGAAAATCAGATAATATGGGGCAAGTTAAAAGTGTTTGTGAAGACTGAAAACCAAAAATAGTTCTTAAATAAATGGTGTTGGAGTAAAAAGATTGTATTTAATGTTTCTTTTCTAAATGTTTACATAATCTGAAAAAAGCTGTAATAGGTCGAACTAATTTTTTTTTAATGTTCTGAGTAGATTTGCACAGTGTGGGTCAAAATGAACCACAACTTAATCAATGGTATTTTTTTTCAATAATACAAAGGTTAATTCCTTTTTAGAGCTGCGGGTTGGGAAGGGTTCTGATTGAACAGTCCTTATTTATGGGTTGTCCCAAATATGACCTGAAAAGTCTTCAGCTGATCCAAAATGCTGCAGCGAGGGTTCTGATGAGGACTAGCGGGAGAGATCATATTTCACCAGTTTTAGCCTCTCTACACTGGCTCCCTGTTAAATCCAGGATAAAGTTTAAAATTTTTCTCCTCACATATAAAGCTCTCCATGACCAAGCTCCATTGTACATAAAAGATCTCATAGTTCCATATATTCCAAATAGAGCACTTTGCTCTCAGACTGCAGGTTTACTTGTGGTTCCCAGAGTCTCAAAGAATACTATGGGAGGAAGAACCTTTAGCTATCAAGTTCCTCTCTTATGGAACCAACTCCAACTGCGGATTCGGCAGGCAGACTCCCTCCACACCTTTAAGATCAATTTGAAAACCTTCCTTTTTCATGATTCTTATAGTTAGGATATGAGCTCCTGAGTTTGAGTCTGCATGTATGGGACCCAACTGTCCAGGTTATGCTCATTGCTCTTATAGTTATGGATAGTCTAGCCAACCATTGCTTATGTAGGAATGGGGACGTCAGCTGATGCACGAGAAGTACCTTGCTCCATTTCTCTAATGTATTAATGTATAAATATATGACAATATTGCCATCTCTAACTTATTTATCCTTTTCTGCAGGTCTTACTGAATAAGTGCAGTTGTACATGTTGATCTGTCTTTCCTGTCCTCTTCGCCCCAACCAGTCGAGGCAGATGGCTGCCCTCCCTGAACCGGGTTCTACTGGAGGTTTTCTTGTTAAAAGGGAGTTTTTTTCCTTCCCACTGCAGCCTCGTGCATGCTCAGGATAAGGGATTGGATCGCAGTCATGATTCGATGCAATCAGTGGGTTTCTATTATAGCCTGAATTGGCTTGAAATGATGTATATGTAAAGTACCCTATGACAACATTATTGTGAAGTGGCACTATACAAATGTAGCTCTATATATATATATATATATATATATATATATATATATATATATATATATATATATATATATATATATATATATATAATTTCCTACTTTAATTAAACAAAATAATCATCAAATAATCATCAATTCATGTGCGCAAGAGAAACAAAATAAATTAAATATAATTACTGTTCAGATAGATGGGAAAGCATTAAAAACAAAACAGTAATTTAAAAGTAAAGGTTAACAAACTGAATTAGATGAAAATTTATATGTGATACTAATAGTCATACAGTCTACAAAATGGAGCAATATCAAAGGTAAACTGCTTATACTTAAATGCTGTTATTATCTTATTTAGACATTACGCATAAACTGTGGCCATATGTTCATAAAATTAAAACTTGTTTTATATGTTTAAAAAATTCTTGAGGGATTGAAGGCTTTAAACAATCACTACCAGCATTAATTTTAGACACCGATTGTAGAAAATTACTCACAAAAAAAGGAAAGGAAACAAAAAAACCAGTATACAGCACACCACAGCAGTGTTCATATCATTCACATCATAATAGTTATCACTCAGATTTTCTCTTGGCATTACTCTTTCTGAAACATTTTTGGATGACAAATAAGAAGTATTTAATTTCCATCGACAAAAATATCATGATAACAATCACTAAAAAACCAATCACGTCCAGGCTGTGGTACTGAATCCAGTTCAAGTCATGTGCAGCAACCCAAATGTATAAATGGCTTCAGTTTTACAGACACACAGTTAACACATACACACTGTACAGTAGATTATGCTAAAGCTTAACAACCTTGTTTATACCATGCACATAATGACAGATGTTACTCAGATTTCTTCTTGGGATTTCTCCTTCTGAAACATTTGCATAGGAAAAAAAAGCAACATTTCTTTGTCAGCCACAAAACAGTTATGACAATAATGACTAAAAAGCCGATGACATCCAGGCTGTGGTACTGAATCCAGTTCAAGTCATGTGCAGCGACCCTTAGATGTGTGGCTCCTTTGTGTCTCATGACAAACTCAGTCCAGAAAACAGCCAGGTCCAGGGGCTGGACTGGACGATCTAGATGTATCTGGGACAACTCCACCATCTGTTCTTTGTAACTGAGGAGCAACAACATTTTCATTTTAAATCCTGAATGCGATTAATATAAGGATAATCTTATATTTGTTTATTGGAAAAATTTTTTTTTTTTTAGCTTTTTAATGATCTCAATGCAGATATGAGTATTGATTGATTAGGATTGATTTTTTTCTTACCTTTTATCATGAATGAGTTTCTTCAGAGCAGCCACCAGTGTTTCGCTTGTCATTTCAAATATACTGAGTTTGTCTGCTACACCACGGACCACCATCCGATGAACATTGTCTGCCTGGTCCCCAAAAAGTGGAAACATCAACATGGGCACAGCATTACAGATACCTTCATAGATACCGTGGGAACCTCCATGAGTCATGAAGACTTTAGCTTTGGGATGAGCTGCAGATGACAGACACAAAATCCAGTCATGGGTTGGATCCACAATGTAGACCAGTTGTTACTAAAAGATTTCTAAGAATATAAAGTTTTTTTGTTTGTTTGTTTGTTTTTTATTAATGAAAAATTAATCATACCAAGAAGATCATTCTGAGGTAGCCATTTCATAAGTCGTACATTCTTTGGGACATCTTTGGGTAGCTCACCGCTGTATCTCCACACAACCTTAAACAGAAATCACATCACATGATAAGTGAAAAGTGCTAAGCTAATGACTGACATTTTTCAAGGCAGGGGACAAAGTCCAGTGGCTGAGCCGTATCATGCCTACATATATATATATATATATATATATATATATATATATATATATATATATATATATATATATATATATATATATATATATATATACAGTACATATATGAAAAACGTGAAAATGTCTGAAAAGAAACAGAAACAAACTAAAAAGAAACAAACATATGTGCTGCAGAAAGTGGTGAGAGCTGCCCAGAAAAGAACCTTCCTTTCATTGAATATGTTTCTGTCATCATCAGTTACAGCTGTACAGGGGACCATATGCCCATTCAGCCCATAAACTAATCTCCAACCTGCAGGTGGAGGCTGTGGAGCAGCCTGTCTAGAACAAGTCTGTTTTACTTACAGGCTGTAAGATATCATCACTGCCATGCCTCATTCATGCATTTTATATGGCTCTGGTCTGCTGTGCTGCAATTAAATTATTTGCTGAAATATCATTCTGGATTTTTTAGACACTTGCTTATAAACTGTTTTTATTTTTGTGTTGTTTTATGTTTTCATTTAGGAATTTCTATCAATAGACTTATTCATAATTTGACTGTGTCATGCATGCTGGTCAGATGTCATGTCTGCTCCTGCTCCTCTGGTTTGCTCAACCTCACCTGCCGACTGATCACTACATTTCCCAGGATTCCCCTGCACCTGCCACCATGGATATCACCTGTTTCCTCCTAGTTATCCTCATATATTGCCCCTGTGTTTTTCTTGTATTTAACCCTTGTGTTTTGGAAGCTTCCTTGTGTGGTCTTGTTCTTCTCTGTTGAAGGTTTTCACCCTAAGTCTCTTCTTGCAGTGTTCTTCGCTACCTGTTTGAGAGTATTTAAAAGAACTTCTGATCTACATTTATCCTGCATTTGTGTCCACCAATCACCAAGCCTTGTCTGACATCAACGGACAAAACTTATTTCAGGTGGAAACATACAATTGAAATGAATGAATAAAAAGAACATCGAACCTTGAGAACTGTTTATCTGATGAGAACATTAGTTGGTCGACCAATGTATATATACTTAGTATATATATGTACATATAATTAGTGATGTACTGAGCATTTTATTACCCTCTGAGGAATTTGACGGAATGCATCAAAGAACAGTTTGGCTTTCTCTATAGGCATGTTCGACACCATTGAACCCAGTGTGAAGACGATAAATCCATCATCTCCGGAGCCATCCACAAACTCTTTCAGGTCCTGTAAAAAAGTGGAACAAGACATTAAAAATATACTCAGAAATATCAAAAACGCAGTTTCCATCATTTTAAACTGAAGGAATTTACATCCTGTTCCCATGTCTAAAGGCTGCATTGCTTGTTTATACACATGGGAAATTTTTTTCAAATGATTTTTTTTAAGGAAGAAACATCCTCTTATTTTCATTTTTCAAGCACAATCACACATTGTTCTCAACAAGCCTATTGTTTTTACATGCATTTGATCCCTGTTGACACAACAGAGTAACCAGCACTTTTCTTCCTATCTTGGCTGCAGTCCAGAAATTTGGATCACCGGCATTAAACAAAATAACCACGAATATTACATAAACCTCAAAGGAAATGTGTGGGTGATTCTGTCTGAATTGAAACAGCTTTTTAAACATGTTCTTAAACATTAATAGAGACTAATTTTTAACCACTGCTATAATCCCTGATAAAATTTGTTTCTCAAGAGGCATCATAAATGTACAGACTGATGGAGGTTATCTGAGTCTCTTAAAAAGTTTAAAGTTTACTTTCATCTGAATAACCTCTGTTGTAAATATGCTTCGGTTGTATACATGTATTTACATACTCACCGCTGGCAGACGGGCTTTCTTTGCACAGTTGATCCCACCAATTAAAACCATGTTTGGTAAGAGAGGTCTGGGCCATTCAAACATAAAGTCATATCTCAGGAGCCAGATTGCTCCGTGGCTTATAAGTTCTGAATAAGTCATGCCATTTCCAAAATGCTTGCTGGTCAGATCATCAAAATGTTGATACATTACTTTGCACAAGTAGGACTCCAAGAAATGCATCATCATGTTTTTGACTCTCTGTGGGAAAGTCATGTGGGGTGTATTGCCAGAAAAGGCTGCAGGAATATAGGAAGGAGGAGACGGGCACTGGTTAGCTTTAATGTCCAGTTGACACGGAAGTCCACGTAAGAAATATACAGCTGGAATTGAGAAGAGTTTAGCCAGGACTGAACCACAAGGAAGGAAGGGGTCTGTAAGCATGACATCAAACCCCTCTCCCTTCAGTCGTTCCATTAAAGGCTTGTTGTCCAGCAAAGCTTCACAGCCCACCACCTGAAGTGAAGTAAAGTTCACCAAACGCTGCACATTTACAAACATATCTGTGATTCCAGGTGCCTTGATGAACACTCCTTCCCTTAGGTCTTTGAAATTTGCATCCAGTTCAGCTTGGGTATACGGCACTTTGTAGATCTCAGTCTTGTAGCTGTCTGAGCCTTTGATCAGCAGGCTGCTTTCAGGTACCAGGACGGTAACCTTATGGCCCCTGCGGCTGAGTTCCTTCACCAGTATCTTCATGCTGAGCCAGTGGCTTCCATCCACAGGCATAGCCAGCACCTTCTCCCCCTGAACTTGTCCAAGACTGAGGCAGCATATCCAAGCCAGCAGTCCCACTGCAGGAAACCACACCCTGCTGCTCATCATCTCTCTCTGCTCTGCAAGCTGTCCTGTCGGGAGACCTGATGATAACTGCGGTTAAAAAGAGGTTTCCTTGTGTGTGTGTGAGTGTTTAAATTCACCAGCACATGCAGGCTGCACTATGAGTTGAGCTGTTATATAACCTCAGGAAGACCGAGGGGAAGTCTCAGCCATCAGAGTTCTTTCCCAGTTAATCATTCTTTACCATGACATGGTTGTTTTCTTGTAGCCTTTGAAACTCAGGACACACTGTATCAGCTTGATAGACTGTTTTTTTATTATAGTAATTTGATTGTGAAAGGATTAACTAAAGTGATTCATTACTTGTAGGTCAAGTTACTTGTAAGTCATGATAACAAAGTATATTGTCAACCAGTTTCTACAAGTCTTATGATTATGCTTTCCTGACCCTCTCTCCACAAAATCAGATAAATTTATAGATTTACTGAATAATCCACACACCTGTGATGCCATGCTACATGAAGTAAAACAAAATTAAAACCAGAAAAGCACTCAGAGAGCGCAAGCATCCGCCAAGGGCCACAGTTCTCTCCTTACTGTAATTATTTATTCTCTTTCTGTGATTAAAATTCCAAAGGCCCCATATTTTTTCGTATTCTGGATCACAATATCCAGAGTGATTCCTTTACCTGAATCAGTCTTTGATGTATTTTACAACCTGTTGGAAATTTTGGGATGAAATTATCAAAAAAAGTCTAATTGTTGCATAACCTATTTGTTCGGTTATGCACATACTGGGGTATTCGGTTATGCACATACTGGGGTATTCGAGAGTGCTGATTGAACTCCCCCCCCCCACCCCCACCCCCACCCATGTGCAATCTCAAAAAGCGAAGCCCAGCTTTTCGACATGGATGCACAATGGTGCATGTAGTCATACAGGCACAGCGAAGGTAAGATCTATTTTGCTCTTATTCTGCATGTGCAATTTCGAATTTTCTGTGGGACTGAACCACAGTTTATATGTGATTTAGTGATTGTGTAATAGGGCAGAGGTTTGCATGTGACATGGCTTGCAGTTGGCGAGTTTAGAGAGAAAACATAACCTACAGTAAAAAATCTGATTGACACACATTTAAACGCTGTATGGGAGCAGTTAAATTTATGATAGACTCAATGCTGTCAGTTAAATGCTAACAGGTAATGAAGTAAAAAGACGTATGAAGACATTAAAAGGTGAATAAAAGAAAAAGAAATCTGGGAAAAAAACATTTTTTGGTGTTAGTTAATGACTAGTGCGTGGAAACCTAATAACCGTAACCATCCGGCGACACATGATTAGGACTTGGACAGCACATCTGGGGATCCCAGCTGCAACACACAATATCTGTCATCTGCAGGTGTCCGTGAATCCTCTCCACATCCATCATGAGTTCCTCTAAAAGCTCCAAAATGCTGGATATGTTTCGATGATTGTTTCCTAGTTCATCCCAAAATTCTTCACATGATGGTGAAGAACACGTTCTGTAGAAAAGGCCTCAAAGTAATTTTTTTTATTGTTTTATAATCAGGTTCATTTAGTTTAGTATGTGGTCATTTAAGGGTTAAAGTCGCGTTATCAGCTCACGGGGGGTTAGGAAAGTTATACAGGTGCAGAGAGTTTGTCAACAAGTGGGCTACAATGGTGTGGGGACCTGAGTTTTGGTTTGGTTGGTGTGTGCGTGAGTGACTGGTGAGTAATACTGCTCAGTGACAATCTTGCTTTGGTGTTTATGTGGCCACTGTTTATCCGACACTTCGTATGATAATTGAGCTCATTTGTGTTAATATTAAACCATGCTAGCTCCTTGCTTGTGCAGCTAAGTAACCACCGAGCTCACCTATACCTGTAACTCATAAGTGAATTGGCCATGTTTGTATTCTATTTGTGTCTAATTCTGCCCATGTTCGCGGCACAGTTGTATCTATTGTACACAAAGTTATTTCTGTGCTAAATCCATTATAATTAACTCTAAGTAATGTTTTATCGGCTTGTGTAAGAAGCTAACGCGCTACCGGAAGTAGCCCACATGGACTTTCACAATAAGAGCATGCAACGGAAGGGCTGTATATTTCAATTTATGGTAACTTGACTAGCCGGAGAGCTTTGCTGTGTTCATTTAAGTGTTCATTTGGGTTTATTTTGGTGTTAGTTTGTTTATTGATGCGACTAGAGGCATACAACTCCAAGCTGTTCTTATTTACCTTATTTTCCTTGTGTTAAATTATGTCTATGTTAATTTGCACTATTGTTGGTTGCATTTATTCTATTTTGTGTAGGAAACCACACATACTCTATCCTATACATCCCCACCTTTCCTGAAATAAAGAGAAGAGGAAAAGATCTAATCAGCCTCCAGCCCCGTTTATTCATGTTATACTCTGATTGGCTTTAAGAAGTGCTCTGGCTGGCACCCCAGTGTGAACCTGGTGATAATTCCAGGACAAGCACCTTAAAGTCCCTTCAGAACACGTTCTCTGCATCTCTTTGCTTTGTTTCCATGTCTCCTCCTTGTGACAATAACTGGAGCCATTTTTGCAATAACGGCTACAGACTGTCTGCACGTCATTTTGAAATTTATTAAATATAGACGCATTTTCTGTCAGCAACATTGCTCTCAGGTTTAATAGATCCCATTGGGGGTGTTAAATTAATATATTTACATTTTCTCCTCCCAACACATGCAGAATAGGCCGTGAACACCCCATTGTAAACATTACATCGGACATACAAACAGTTGCTGTGTTTTTGCACACCATTAAAAGACACAACCCTCAATGCACGCTGATGATCAATTAACTTGTACTTTTTTTTTGCGTGTGCAATTACTTTGGTCACTTTTGAGTATGTGCAAACCTTTAGTAGATCCGGGCATAGGAGTTCTACTGCACACATAAGCCCATTGCGTTTTTCTGAAGTACAAAAAAATCAGCACAGTCGGTATTAGGTATATGACTTGTGTGTGTGTGTGTGTGTGTGTGTGTGTGTGTGTGTGTGTTGGGGGGGGGGGGGGGGGGGGGGGGGGTGATCTGCAAATAGTGTCACATCAAGTCAGCTCAAGCAGTTTACTTTTCAATTATATCTTCATTTTTATTTGAGTTGGTCTCTGGAGACTGGGCCAGTACACACTTACTGGGCAAAAAATGGGACTGGCTTGTCAAAAATAAAAATATGTCTGCGGCGGAGCACACTTTAACAGCAGAAACTGTCTTTCAAAAACACATTTCTGCCTCAAACTGGGTAACATTGTTAGTAATCCTTACACTTATTATCACTGAGCATGATATTATTCATAATCTGGATTTTAGGAAATAATGAAGCTTTCTGTGCAAAAGAGACCAGAAGAAAGCGCTTCTAATAAGGACAGTACAGTGTTTATTGATAGCATCTGCAGGTTTTCTTATGTTGTGTCTGCAGTGTCTGCAAAGTAATGTCAAGCTATTTCTATTTCGGGAGCATGGCCTCACAGGGTTGTTTGATCTGTTGCTGCTGTTATTTATCAATTCATTATTGTAATCAATAATATATTTTATGGTCATGTTATTAATATGTCAATACAACTAAATAAAGAAAACTTCAGTGTAAACATGGATATTATTTTCTATAATGAGAAACTTGGTACATTTGGAGGATGCGACAGGGCCTACACAATTTCTCAGCCCAAGGGTCCTACAGTAGATAAAGGCTAGGGTTTCCAACTTTCATAAATTAAAATAAGGGACACTCACCACAACTGCGCGGGGGGGTGCTTTATTAGCAATGAATACATTCTTTGTTGTGCAATTGTTGGATATGAAGTTTTGCTTATTAGGCTATATAAATCTGTAATTACATGTATCTCTACTAACATGAGGAAAATACTTTAACACATTAATCACCTGATTCAGATCAGCTGACTTTTGACAGGTGAATGAGAAAAATGTGCTACCTGACAACAGTTGTTTGACATAAAAACTATAGTTTTTATAGTTTCTATAGCCTACTTTAGCATATTTAGCAAATTATGTTAAAAGAAAAAAGAAGGAAGACAAAAGAAATTTTTGTTATAAAATATTTACAATGTGGGACTATGGTGATGACAACGCTGCATTGTGCCGTCTAGGCCCCGCGTTGTTCCATGAAATGCGGCTCCTCGTTTAATCCTACATATTAGACTGTATGTGTTTGCTGCCTGCTTCATGACTTGTAGGGAAGTCATGTCATAACAGTTTAACAACACTAATACAAAAGGCTGATTTATCGAAAGATCACTTATTACAAATTTATTAAAAACTGACTTAAAAACATAAAGCTCTAAACGTTTTAATGTAGGAAATGCATATACAGTAAAAATAAACTTGTCTATAGCTGGACTTTATTTATTTTTTGCGTTTATTTATTAATTTTTCATCCATTGAAAATACATTTTTAATGGGTATATATGGTATGTATATTGGCTAATATAATTATATGCCTACAATACATAATTAATGATCGTGCTCTGCTGATGCTGTTTGATATCGGACAGTCCACCGTGCGCGACGGAACAGTGGCTGACAATGGTACAATTTGACTTATAAACTCTTCACTGACGCTGCAGCCACGTCTCTTCACGTCTGTATTACATGCGCATTCTATTTTGAGGAGGGAGAATACCAGGTAGGCCACAGTCGACACTTTTAAAAGGCACGGGTCTTCTGAGGAGCGTGCATGAGTCATGTCTGTCTCTAGGCAACTGTGACTGTCTAACATGCTGGCGCAGAGGGGAGGAGACTGGACCTGTGCAGATTCTGCACGAAAAGAACATTTTTGCTGGCCGTTGTATTTTCTGTGTTTTATTTAGTTAATTATTCTAAGAGTGAATGTTGATGTGTGTGACCAACATGTGTAGGCTGTTGGAAAAATATGAAAATACAGAACAAAGTGCATCCCATATTGGTTCAATCCGGGACGCAACGTTTGTCTGTCAATTAAAGGACAATTCCGTATTTTACAGGACGGGTGGCAACCCTAGTAAATGTGGCCCTGGGTCCGGTGTCCCATAGTCCTAGTGCAACCCCCACAGGAGTCAGAAGTTGTTCACCATTGCCCGTGCCTCCTCCCATGCCCGAGACTTTGCCTTGGCGACTCCTTCAGCTTGACAGCACCCTTCACTGTGGCGGGTGTCCACCAACAATTAGCGGGATTAGCGTCATGACGGGCACGAACGACGTTACAGCCACAGCTCTGGCTGGCTGCTTCAACAATAGAGGCACAGAACACAGCCCAATTGGACTCAATGTTCTCCACCTCTGTCAGGACACGGTTGAAGTACTGCTGAATGTGGGAGTTGAAGCTCGCTCTGACGCTGGACTCTGCAGACATTCCCAGCTGACTCTTATCACACGTTTGGGCCTTCCAGACCTGACTGGACTCCTCCCCCACCATCAGGACCAAATCACCACCAGGTGATGATCACTGTTGCGCCCCCATCTTCACCCTAGTGTCCAAGGCATGTGGTCGCTGGTTCGATGATACGATTAAAGCCGATCATCAAACTGCAGCCCAGAACACAACACTCTTATGTTCAAACATAGTGTTTGTTGTGGACAATCCATGGCAAGCACAGAAGTCCAACAACAAGATCCACGTGGGTTCAGAGGGCACTATGCCTCCCAGTTACTCCTCTCCAGGTCTCACTGTCATTGAACAAGTTAGCAATAAAGTCCCCCAGTAGAACAAGGGAGTCCCCAGAGAGTGCAGCTGAGGATCAGGATCACCAGGGTCCCTGCCTCTTGCAGCTGCCTGGCTCACATTGCACCCAACCTCTACGGCCCCTCCCTCAGATGGTGAGCCCACAGAAGGTGGGGTCCATGTAACCCTTTTAGACTGAGCCTGACCGGGCACCACGGGCAAAAGCCCAGCCACCAGATGCTCGCTCTTGTGCCCCAACCCCAGGCCTGGCTCCCTGAGGGGACCTGCGTCTGGGCAAGGGAACAATTTTGCCACTCATCATAGGGGTCTCTGAGCCACACTTAACTTGGTCCCTCCTCTAGACACCAAAATGACATCGGTGATCCTACCAGGGGCATAAACATAATTACTAGGATCTTCAGGACACACAAACCCCCCCACTACAATAAAGGGGCGTCTGAAGGGAGCTGCTACCTTATCATCCAGGAGGCCCTCAGGTGGAGGGGCGCTGAGACATGTGTTCAGAGAATATAAACCAAGCCAAGCTCCTTGGTTCAAAAACTCAGGTCAACTTGTCCAGACCAGACTACAAATGGAGAAGCAGCATTTAGCTGTTATGCTGCAAACAAGTGGAACAAACTGCCATTAGAGATTAAATTTATCTTTAAGTAGAGATTAATCTTATCTTGCTTTTGATCATTAAATTTATGATCTTATTATGCTTATATTGAGCTTTTTTTTTTTTTTATTTGTTGCTTTGTTTTACTTTTAATACTTTCTTAACATAGTCTGTAATGCTGTTAATGTTTCATGAAAACCATGCCATACAAATGTACTTGCAGTCTCATATTGGTAAACTTGCTTTGTTAGATAAACTTCTGATATAAAATTCAACTATTGCTTTTGTGCTGTATACACTACACACACTACACAGAAGGAGTGGCCAACTCCAGTCCTCAGGTAAGCCACAGCCCTGCAGTTATTTGGAGTTTCCCTCTTGTAACACACATGACACACAAACCTTATTGGTACATTTGTGCAAGGCTTGACATCAAACCCTGACAATTCTGTTAATTATCCATTGATTTGAGTCAGACGTGTTGGAGCAGGGAAACTCCTAACACTTGCATGATGACAGTTCTTGAGGACTAGATTTGGCCACCCTTGTTGTACAGTATAAAATACAATAAAATCTAAACATTACAGCAATGTTTCATTTCACCACAACTATTATTTATAATGCAATCCTTAATTACAGCATTTTTCTCATCACCTTAACTCATATGTCTAACCACTACCAGTGCTGTCACTGTTAACTTGTAGTATGATTAGCTATTGGCTGCCAAGGATCACTTGTTTGAATCCCACTGCTTTAATTAAACAAAATAATAATCAGTTCATTGATTTAAAATAAAAAAAATCTGTGGAAACATTTTTAGTGTTCAGATAGATAGAAAAAATGACTTTATAGAAAAACATTGAAAACCATATAAGTAATTTGAAAATAAAGCTTAACAAACAAAATTAGATTAAAATTTGTTTGTAACACTTGGCCATGCAGCCTACAAAATGGGGCACTTTCAAAGGAAAACTGCATAAACTGTTCTTATCTTATTTAGACCTGAGACATAAATCTGTGGTCATGTGTTCATATAAAAAACTAATTTTATTCATTTAAACTTTATTGAAGTATAGATACCTTTCAACAACACTGCCAGCATCATTTTTTGGACCCATGTTTTAGATGAATGTAGAAAATGACACACAATAAAAGAAAATGAAACAGTGTACAGCACATTTCATAGCAGTGTTCATGCTATTCAAGTCATGACGGTTATCACTCAGATTTTTTCTTGACATTACTCTTTCTGAAACACTTGCGGGTGAAAAATAAGCAGCATTTAAGTTCTAGCCACAAAACTATCATTAAAACAATGAATAAAACAACGATCACATCCAGGCTGTGATACTGAATCCAGTTCAAGTGATGTGCAGCAACCCTGAGATGTGTGGCTCCTTTGTGTCTCATGACAAACTCGGTCCAGAAAACAGCCAGGTCCAGTGGCTGGACTGGGCGATCTAGATGTATTTGGGACAACTCCACCATCCGCTCTTTGTAACTGAGAAGGAACATAATTTTGTTAAGTAGTTACTGAATAGGATCAACATAAGCTGGATCATTTTGTACTTGTTAAACTAGATATATTTTTTAAGCTGTTTAATGATCTCCATATAGTTACTGGGATTAATCAGTATTGAATTTGCATACCTTTTATCATGAATGAGTTTCTTCAGAGCAGCCACCAGTGTTTCACTTGTCATTTCAAATATACTGAGTTTGTCTGCTACACCACGGACCACCATCCGATGAACATTGTCTCCCTGGTCCCCGAAAAGAGGAAACATCAACATGGGTACACCATTACAGATGCCTTCATAGATACCATGGGTACCTCCATGAGTCATAAAGACCTTCACTTTGGGATGGGCTGGGGATGACAGAAACAGAGAACAGTTATAGGTTATGCAGATTATTTTATCAGAAGTTTTAAAAGCATGTGCTGTATTTTATATTTTCATGAGATATGAACAAACCTAGGAGATCATTCTGAGGTAACCATTTCATAACTCTGACATTCTCAGGGACATCTTTGGGTAGAGCTCCAGTATATCTCCAAACAACCTGAAACACAAATCATGTTGCCTCATAAGAACGTGAAAGCACTGAGCTAATAGTGTTACCATGTTTACAAAGCAGAGGACAAAGTCCAGTGGCTCAACCTGATCAGATTTAGTCATGTAGGCAAAGAGTGAAAGTTTCTAGGTAGTATTTGAATGTTGGCTTTGCTTGTGTAATTAAAATGAAATAAGCAGTCTTTTATCCAAAGAGTGTAAAAAAAAATATTGATCAAATTTATCTCAATTGTTGTCATTATCCAACAGTGGTCGAAAGACAAAATTCATATAGAAACATCGAAATTAAAGTAATGAAAGAAACTTTTCACCTTGTTTATTTGATATTACAGAGCCTTGAAATAAGTTAGCGGACAGTATGAAACTAATGTAAGGTAATGTACTGAACTGAACTGTATTGTACTGTTACCCTTTGAGGAATTTGACGAAATGCATCAAAAAACAGTTTAGCTTTTTCTTCAGGCATGTTAGACACCATTGAACCCAGTGTGAAGACAATGAAGCCATCATTTCCAGAGCCATCCACAAACTCTTTAAGGTCCTGCAAAGAGGTAGAAGAAAGCAGGACAACTTTGAGAAAACGCCTCAATTCACATCATATATGTAAATAAGCTATTTAAAATTTTAGCCATTACATCTGTCCATCACTGAAGTCTGCTAATTTGTTATTAATGTGAAAGAGAAATTATTTAATATGTTTGAATGAAATGCTCTCCAATTTTCTTAATCTTTCAAGAACAAGCACATTTTGTACCAATATTAACAAACCTATTGTTTTTGTATGTATTTGATCCCCTTCAACAGAACAGGGACCACAGCTATCTTCCCAGAGTATGTTGACTGCAATCCATAAATCAGGATCAAGGGCAAGCATTAGTAGTTACAGGTCATTCTTAAATACATCTGCCAAATTCAACTCATGTTTGACTTTAATGCTCCTGCCCTCACATTCACATCAGAGGTGTAGCTGCTTTTTTGTGTCCAGAAAAAACTAAAGTAAAAGCAATGGAGAATTAACGAGCAGCCAAATCAACAAAAAGCGGTTTTGAATCTCCTGAAAACATTTGGATGCAATTTTTTTAAATCACTACTATGTTTTCCAAAACCATGGGTTTATTAAGAGACATATAAATGCACAGACTGGTGGCCGTTTTCAAATTCTTTGTAAAATTACACAATTTAAGGTTTGTTTTTGTCTAACAAATGTCAAAGTGTTAAATTTATCCATATGTTTCTTTCCCTTGTATACATGTATTTACATACTCACCGCTGGCAGAGGGGCTTTTTTTGCACAGTTAATCCCACCAATTAAAACCATGTTTGGCAAGAGAGGTCTGGGCCATTCAAACACAAAGTCATATCTCAGGAGCCAGATTGCACCGTGGCTTATAAGTTCTGAATAAGTCATGCCATTTCCAAAATGCTTGCTGGCCAGATCATCAAAATGTTGATACATTATTTTGCACATGTAGGACTCCAAGAAATGCATCATCATGTTTTTCACTCTTTGTGGGAAAGTCATGTGGGGTGTATTGCCAGAAAAGGCTGCAGGAATATAGGAAGGAGGAGACGGGCACTGGTTAGCTTTAATGTCCAGTTGACACGGAAGTCCACGTAAGAAATATACAGCTGGAATTGAGAAGAGTTTAGCCAGGACTGAACCACAAGGAAGGAAGGGGTCTGTAAGCATGACATCAAACCCCTCTCCCTTCAGTCGTTCCATTAAAGGTTTGTTGTCCAGCAAAGCTTCACAGCCCACCACCTGAAGTGAAGTAAAGTTCACCAAACGCTGCACATTTACGAACATATCTGTGATTCCAGGTGCCTTGATGAACACTCCTTCCCTCAGGTCTTTAAAGTTTGCATCCAGCTCAGCTTGGGTATACGGCACTTTGTAGATCTCAGTCTTGTAGCTGTCTGAGCCTTGGATCAGCAGGCTGCTTTCAGGTACCAGGACGGTAACTTCATGGCCCCTGAGGCTGAGTTCCTTCACCAGTATCTTCATGCTGAGCCAGTGGCTTCCATCCACAGGCATAGCCAGCACCTTCTCCCCCTGAACGGGCCCCAGACTGAGGCAGCATATCCAAGCCAGCAGTCCCACTGCAGGAAACCACACCCCGCTGCTCATCGTCTCTCTCTGCTCTGCAAGCTGTCTCGTTGGGAAAGCGGATGGTACCTGTTGTTAAGAGGAGGCTTTATGTGTGTGAGTGAGTGTGTTTAACTTTGCAGGAAGTGCAGGCTGTGTTTTGAGTCAAGGCGTTACATAAAACCAGGAAGAGCATGATTCCCAGCTGAGTTGGTGGGGGGAGGTCTCAGCATTCAGACTCCAGTTACTCCTTCTCTAACGTGACTTGAATATTGTACTGTTGTTCAAACTCAAGAGAATTAATATTTCCTATTTAAAGGTGTGCATTGCTGTATTTCTAACTGTAAAATAATGAACCAAAACACTCAGTCCCTTGCAAGGCTTAGTGTTATGCATGTATTGTTGTTTACTTTGGCTGTTCCCTTCACTCCTTCTGAATAACATACACATGCGTGCCTTAAGGGCTTTTACCACTTTTTTTCTCCATTTCCAGTCACGCACACAGCTATTGTCGCAAGAGTGATAGCGTGCAAAGCAACCTGTAATAGGAAACCAACACCCCCGTCTTTGCAGTTGGGTGATAGCATCAAACTAACTGTGCGATGCATGGAATTTGAACTGTGGTTCAAACACGCTTTTCCAAGGGAAACAGAGTTTAGAGATTAACTATTACAGAAGTTTTAAAACTGCCAGAAACAATAATAAATAAATAAAAAATGGAGAATGGAGCCCCTTCACAGATTATTGTTTATTGTTTTAGTGAAGGGGAGGCTTATGACCAACACAGCTTTTGGGGGTTGGGAATGTGCCAGCTGGTTTCCACAGGCAACTTTAGAGGTTGTTTCTTCAACAGAGCACTTCCAAGCTGAAAGAAACAAGTTCAATTTCAGAACTTTTTCACAGCTTTTCAAATGATCTTTTCCACATTAACTGGGTGTATCACTGTGTGCCAACTAGGAGTGATTGCATTCAAAGCTTTTTATAAAAGGAAACCGACACCCTTTGCTTACAAACTAGTTGTGTAAAGTCACTGAATATGAACTCTGGTTTTATCTTGTTTCAGCCAGAGTAACAGATTTCAGTGAGGAACTATCCCAGCGATTTTAAACATTTTAAAAGCTCAGTCAAATAATTATGGATAAACCCACTTATCAGTTCTTACTCTGTTTGCAGGAATCACAAGAGCAGTGATAATGACAAGTCCAGCAGAAGTCAAGTGTACTTATAAATTTGTTTCTTTTTTTTTTTTTTCTTTAAATGACTTCATTGTGTCAGTTATGCAACAGCTAACCTGTTGGCTGCGTAGAAAAGCTTTTAGGTTAATAAGGCCACACAAAGATTTAAACCATTGAGAAATTCAACACAGCTCTACACATTCATAAAATAATCACAGCTTCTCATTAAACCACAGATGCAGTCCTAGAACAGTTTTATAGCTACAACTGTACCATAAAACTGTGTTTTTTTTTTCACCATTTGCTTATTCAGCATGAGGCAGGAGGTGTAAGCAGACATTACAAAGCTGAATGAGAGGTAGGACTGAAGGAATTCCATCACCCACCCCTCCCCTTTAGAGACAGTTCAAACTGACATGCTTGAGTTGAAGCAGAAGAAAGAAAGATAGATTACACAAAACTTGCTATGTGCACAGCTATATCAATCTTTAAAAAAAATAAATAAATAAACAATGACAGCTTCTGTGCACAAACACTGTTACATAACCCTAACTTGAAAAACGGGACAAGTCCTTCTTTTGTAAAAGTCGCTCATGCTCTGTTGGGTGCTAACTGTCAGGACTTTAACACTGAGTCTCAACACTAATATCAGGCCGCCAGTGACCTTTTGCTTGATTTCAGCTATTTAAATGAAGTATTGCAACACAAACCTGCTTATCTGACATAATACAAGAAAATTGTACAGAGCACCTCATAGTAAACAGGTTCCTGATATAAATCGTAGGTGTGGTCTTTCTCTGTGAGATTTGCATGCATGAGTTTCCATGTACTACAGTCCAAAGAAAGCATATTAGGTTGAATGATGTTTTTAAATTCTCTGTAAGAATAAATGTGAAGGGTTGTTTGTCTCTCTGTGTTGGCCCTGTGAAGGTCCAGGATCCTGTCTAGAATGGGACACTAGAGCCCGACCACCATGACCCACATGATGGTATTCTACATGACATTTTAACAAAGTAAACAAAAATAAAATAAGTTGAATTCTATATTAAATTTTGTTAAGACATTATATGGTAAACTAAGAAGCATATTAATTAATTTCTAATTTGCTCAAACAGAATGTCTCCGTCTCAGCCTTTTGTTCAAATGTATGTTTCTTGGGTGGAGCTAATCACAACAGTTTATCCAGCATGAGGCAGGGAGGGATTCTGTCGTGATAAGGCCGCAAGGGATGTGACATAAAAAGAAGGGGATTGGGTGAAAACATGCTCCATATTTGCATGGAAACATGAGGATTTAAATGAGAATAACAAGTGAAATAAAAATAAGATCCCATGAGAAAAAAAAACACTGCTGTAAGTCTGCAGAAAATGGATCTGCATGCTTTGTGGTTTTTTGTATCAGTAAGTCCTCTATAGTCAGTGTCCAGTTGTACCCATTGATATACCCCTTGTATATTAAAATTTTTACAGTCCTAACTATTGTACACGCATTCACAGAATGAACTGGTTTAATGGTGCAATTGAAGTGAAGTTATATAAACTTAATGTGCCAATTAATTTCCATCATTCTAATAGAGCTTTTACCTGTACAAATTGCATGCAAAGTGTACAATGTATAAATTAAAAATAGAGAATATTTTCTAAAAAAAAAAAAAAACAAAAAAAAAAAACACAGTCAAAATAAAGACCCTCAAAAAATCCAGCAAAATAAAAAGTTTAACTGTAAAACACTTGCACGGTCAAGCCGGTTTTTCCAACGTTTGAGGTAATTCTACTTTTTCACCACATGATGGTGCTACAACCTTACAACTCCTTACAAGAACATTTACTCTGCTGCTTTATGCTTTTATTCATCTTCAGCTCCAAGGAAATTTTCCTGTTTTTGTTTCGTCACAGCAGACAAGCTCTATCTTCATCAGTGTCCATGAAAATAAAGCTTCTGGCATGGAACAAGAAGGAATTTCTCTTTCTTCAACAGTCTAACTTCAGATGCATTTCTTAATTCTTGTCTTATTAACCACAAATTGCTCTTACAAATGGACTGGCAACGCAGCGTGCTTGCACTTTTGTCGGCCAATTAATCAAAGCTTATCATAATCAAGTGACTGTTTTATCAAGTAACCTTATCAACCATTTGAAAGTGTTGAAAGCTCCTGACTGAAATCCAGTGCATGTGAGAGGTCAGTGACTGCCTGATGTGTGTTCAGAGTTCAGAACAATGGAACAGATCAATGTGCCAGCATACAGCTCAGTCCAACTGTAAAGAACCGATTGATGGATAGCAGTTTCAGGTTACTTTTCATATCTATGCATATGTGACAAGACAAATTGTGTCAAAAGCAAGTTTTGTGAACTCTGACTCACTCTTTGTCAAACTGTTTGTCTGATTAACTCTAGGTGCGCCTCTCATGGATAGACATTTATATTGGGGCATTATCAAATCAGTAAAGTCATTGTATTGAACTTTGTTCCTCCTATCAGGGTTTCCGCCACCAGTGGGGACTGATCAGTAATCTAAATTAATATAAATATAAAGTACATTTACTCAAGCAAGTAATTAATTTATATAATAATTTTCTCATTTTTACATAACTGCATTTTTCACGCTCCTCCCTTTTAAAAGGCGACTATACATTTCTTCCTCCACTGCATTTATTTGACAGCTTCAAGTTTCCTATAAGATGAAGCTGTTACACAGTTAATGATCTGACAAGCTTTCCAAATACTAAATATTGTTTCAAATCCAACTTTTCTGGCTCTGAAACAAAGAGGAGGTAGTTGCTTTAAAATTGCCGAAACATTCCCTAACTGGAACGTTCAGGTAATGGATAGTGAGGAGGTGAGCACATATCTTGGTGTTCATGAACAAAAGGCCTGTCCTGGAAGGGACTCAGTAGGATCTATCTTCAGCAGAGTCACAAGTTCTTTGGGATTCCACCGTCATGAATGGCAAGAGAAGGAAACTCAAAAAAAAAACTGAGTAGAAAGGCCAGCTTTGCTCTGAGAAAGCTGAATCTGATGAATACTGGGACACAAGCATGTGTTGCTAGGCTAACAATACTTTAAGACAATGTTTCTCACATCATTCCAGCCACCCTGATCATGATGGAAGCTGTCAGTGTGCACCAAGTGTGTGGAAAAACCACAAGACATTTACTAAATCCAGTTCAATTTTATTTGCAGAGCAAGTTACAAACAATACTGTTGAAACAAGTTCTGTACACAAAGAAAGAAACACACTTATCTCACAATAAAACCATCATAAGAGAGTCAGCATCTCAGCCTGAATTAGAAGTCAATGAGAAATATTGTGTTTTAAGATGAACAGAAAATGAATCGACCAGCCGAATATGAAATGGTGGATCATTTAACACTTCTGGGATGGCGAATGAAAAAGCACAGTTGCTTTATCTGCTTTGCATGTGAAAACTTCAGTGTAGATCAATGTGCAACAGCATCTGTATGAGTGACGGGTTTAACGACTGTAGCCTGGTGCTTGTTGCAATTTTTATACTTTGGCACCCATAAAGAAAAGTAACTAGTTCCAACTCTTGCATGCTGCATGCAGTCCTTAAGTCTAACTAATTTAAGCCATATTTTATACCAAGAGGGGCTAAAACTTTAATATTTTACTTTGATATATGAGCTATATATTTCTGCTAACACTTTAGAAGGACCATGAGATGTAACAGATCGGGTTCCTAGCTGTATTTATAATCTGCACCCATCTTGCATCACTACATCCAACAGAAACTGTCATATTTTTCACAACACATTTAGATATTAAATTGACAAAAAGTAGCCTTTTTGTAATTCTAGCAATATTAGCACTGCCACATGCTGGATAAATACTAGTTTTAAAAGCTTAGAAGGCTTATTAAAATAGTAGTGGTATACAAATTGTGTGTATGGTCATTCACATAAAGTAAATAGCAATGCCAGAATGATGGGGAAGGAAAGAGACAATGACTTCATCGATTAAGCTTAATTTGGAGATAAAAATTAAAGTAATCCTGATAACGCATATTCAAAACATATTACATTGTATAAATGATACTTGGTGTGACTATCGCAACATGAGGAAAAAGATGGAAAATGCTATAGCCCAAAAGCAGCATCCAGTGAAGTAGTGATGGTGTAAATGGTAACATGTACTTAAAATAAGTTACAACAGCTTCAGTTGTTTGCGAAACATTTTCAGTCATGACATGTTTGACCTTTACTAAACATACAGCTGTCACATATCATTTTATTCTTTAAACACAAAGAAAGACATTTAAAACAGAAAGTGAATGAACGGAGAGTGCAACTTTTAAGTGTTTGGGATCACAGCTGTAAAACCAGTATGTGCATAAAGTGAGACTACCAGCTGTAACCACATGGTGGCGCAGATGCCACGGGGATCCTGTGAGTCCAGTCTTCTCTAAATGAAAACCCATCGCCCCTTTACACAGCCAAGAGCAGACTGCTAGTAGCACACAATTTGACCTTTTGTTGTGGGGGTCCCTGCGTAGTCAGGTCTGCTCCATCAGTCACTTACCAAATAAATGAAGTAACACTTCCCATCGTGTTTGTGTGAGCCAGCCTGGTTTCAGCAGTCATGAGGATGAGTTTGCAACCAAACCATCACATACACAAAAAAGTGTCAAGTTTCTGATGCAGAACTCAAAACCATACCATAAGGATCAAAGAAGCATTGCTTGTATTTTATCTTGTGTTTGCAGACTTAAAGACATTTCTGCCTTCTTCAAATGATCAAATCTCCTCTTAACGAGCCAGAAACCGCCACCACGTTTAAGGGGTTAAAAAATTGGACATGTTGCTGAATAGAACCGGAACCCAGTGACATCAAGCCTCTTGCTTGTCTTTTAAATGAGGAGAGTGAGTCTTCAGAGGTAGATGTTTTGGGTCCTGACTCTGAACGGATGCGCGCCGATCTTGGAGTCTCCAGGCGCGCAGCGAAGGATTTTGCGCACTGAAATCAAACAGAGCAGAAGAGAAGAGCGCACTCAGCGAGCGGACTGCTGCTCATCTGCCTGCAGTCCTGTTACTGGGATACAGGCAAGAACTCAAAGCTAATATCGTTCCGGATTGAATCGAAAAGAAAGTCCTAGTTTATAGCGGTGTGGCTGGATGTGAAACTTAGAGGAGCGCTGCTTGCACCGACTGACTGCAGACGCTTCATCCCGTTGCAGACTCCCAGCTGCTCAGAGGGAATTCCGCCAACATCCTGAGAAACGGGGGCAAATCCAGAGGATTTTTAGAAGCCCTGCAGAAAAAGTGGATTGAGAATGATTCCAGTGTGAGGTATTATCTTTGCAAAACTGTAAGAAAAAAAAAACCAAACTTCACTCTGTCCTCACCACGATGAGAATCAAACGCTGTGGGCTCATTAAAAAAAAAAAAAAAAAAAATCTGACATAATAGGGGATTGGAAGTGGTTTACTTGGTTTAATATTTCCACTTTTCTCGCAGGTGATCACAGCGATGTTTGAGCGACACGCGCGTCTTCACCTCTCCAAGTCTCCCAGAGAGGATTTAAGCGCCGCTCATCTTGAATAAACCGAGAAAGTCCTGGAAGATGAGTGCCCTGCAAACATTCTTGCTGCTTATCCTCCTGCACCAGGTGAGGCATGAGATGACACAGATGACTGAATGCGAGAAGTGTGTGCTTTTAACATGCTGTTGTCTCACACTAAGCCTAAGTTTATGTCATGTGTTTTATTCCAGCTCTGATTCCCACAAACCTCTTTTACGTATCTTATCAAATAGCTTTTCATCCAGTCTTACAGAGGCTGGGATTTTAACTATATGACACAAATGAGTGAGATTTTTTTTATTATTATTATATGAATGAGTATGTTTTTTTAATGTCCTAAAATTGAAAATTTCTCACTAATTTCACAGTTTTATACCTTTTTCGAACCATAACAATATACTGTACATTTTAGAAAATCAAATAATTATTGAATAAGAATATAGAATATAGCATTATAGGCTACAATATGCAATTAAATAACTTAATGGTATCAGCTTGAAGATATTTAACTATTTAGTTAGGAAATTAACATGTTAGAAGTTTATTTTAAAGAATATTACAGTTCAGACTTAATAACGCTGCTCAGTTACTAATAAAAAAAAATTAGGCTGGGGAGATAAAATCAATGCAGTATTAACTTTTAACTTTGTCCTGAGATCTTAGACTCTTTCATAGATTAAATTTATAAACTGTTTAGTCTAAAATCCATATTGTGACTCTTCGTTTTCTGCCTCTCTCGCTTTAGCCAAATCAAAATAAACAAACAAAAAAAAAAAAAATCCAATCTTTATTTCTTTAACAGTATCAGGTGCACACTGGTGTATGAAGACTAGTATAATTCATTTTGCTTGCAGGCAAGAACAAGGTTGGACCTCTGTGTTAAACCCCTAACATCTGTTAAATATATTTTCTCCATCAAAAATGAGGCCAGAACTTTTTTTTTTTCTTCTATTAAAGGGACATTAGAACAATAGATGAAAAATTGCAGAACCTGCTGATTTATTGTATAACTTGTACAATGATCAATGATCAGGTCTCTGCAAGTATAAAAAGAATTATTTTGTCTGTGCTAGAAAGTGATTGTGTTAAGCTTCTGAACATAATCTCTGGTGTAATTTTGTTTGCGGTAAGCATACTAAAGAAAGATTGTGGTCTTTTGGGAAATTTAAAGGTATTTGTCCGCTTTGATCAACATCTGCTGATGTTGTCCCTCAGTTTTTCTTTTCCTTTTCTTTTCTTTTTTTTTTTTTTTTTTTTTTTTTTTTTTGGTACAGTGTGGGTTTTATCGTGTTTATCCCTTTCCATGATCAGACTTGAACTTGAAAAATGCCACGCGATTGAAGAAGTTTTTCACATCTGCGCTCGATCCTCAAAGAGGGCTTCTTTAAAGATAGCCTTGAACTGTGCAGCTGCAGCAGCAAAGTGCTGTCTGCTCTGTTGTAATCAGCGCTGTGTCTGTTGGGAGCTTTGCCTCCTGAGAGAAAGAGGCAGGCTGCCTCCCTGGAGAGGCCCTCTTTATATGCCTCAGTGGCTTCCCTCCCTGCACACCCACCCCTCCCCACTGTCTGCCTGGGAGACATATCAGCCTTTATCAATATTATCCACATTCAAAGGCTTAAAAAAATTCAAAATTATCCATCTGATATTCACTGAAAGCATAAAAGGAGAACATACAAAATCATTTTCCTGTAGTTTAGAACATTAAGAAGATGCACATCGTTGGAATTTGGCAGACTTGGAACAAACAGGATATAAAATTTGTTAAGAAAGATAAGAAAAACAAATGAAAAAATCTAAACAAATGCTTAGTTCCTGAACCAAGTGGGGAAAATGTAACCCCATTTCAACATCTGTGCCAAACCCCAGGGACAATATGAGGGCAAAGCCATCCTGGGAGAATCCATTTTAGCCCATGACATCTGCTGCAGTTATCCTCGGTGAAATGACAGCAGAACAATGTAGATGAAGATGAAATATATTTGACCACTGTGGTCTCTGCCGTCTCCCCTTTACCTCTTCTGTCCCCGGTCTGTACTCCTCAGATTGTATGTAGGGGAAAGTGTGTGTGTGTGTGAGTGTGTGTGTGTGGTGGGGGGATTAAAGTCTGAGAATATGTTTGACAAAGACTATTACGTCTTTGCTGGGGTAAGAGTCTTTGGGACTATAATGTGACAACAAAGCATCGGTAGGGCCCATGCTGACGGGATCAAGGGCGGTGTTAAATGTATAGCACCAGAAATGGACCCCCCATCCCTGCACGACTCTCACACACACACATACACACACACACACACACACACACACACTCTCTCTCTCTCTCCAATACAAATAATCTGACCGCCCTCCCCAGGGTTGGAACAAGCAAAGGACTAAGCATCTTACTATAAGGGTGTGTCGCAGTCTGAGACGAAGCCGAGCTGGTTAAAAAGCTGGCAAAATGTGTGTTGTGTTGGGGATCATGCCACACTCAAAGTTCCTCCGTGCAAGTTTGATGTGCAGTGATTTTAGGGATTACAAGTGATTTCTCAAAGGATTTGGCATTAATTTTCAACTTTTTAGAATAAATGTATTTATTTATCAGAAGACGGTTCCACAAAAGTTCATCTGTTCAGCCAGCGATGGGCAAAAATAACATTTTTAAAAAAGTAAAAAATTATTTCATATAATTTTCTGCTACATAAAGCTGTCATAAAATTCCGCCTGAAGATCTCCACCCCACTTCTTTTTTCTTTTTTTTTTTTTTTTTCTTGGCAGTGTCAGCAGCTCCATTCAAAGTCAAAAAGGGTTCTGGCAAGGACAACAGTTTTATCCCTGTCTTCATAACAAAACACAAATTCTACACAAATTCCCTCTCTAAGGACTCTTTAACCCTTTTCCCCTTCCCCATGCTCAATTAGGTTTGCTTTTATTATTTATTTATTGTATATTTAAAGGCAAATAACACTGGGAAGTGTAATAAAATGTACAGTTGGGGGATTAGGAGCAGCTCTTTAATCTCACGCTCCTGATAATACTGCATGGGCTGATTGATTAGTTTTTCAGGAAGCTTATGTCAGAAAAACCTAATCCGTCTTTGGATTGTGCCAGCCTTGTAAGGTTTTCCACGCTGCCACTTTATCATGGCGGCGAATTACAGAGCTGCTGGGCTGTGATAAGGTCCGTCGTCTCTTTTACAGACCCTACCGCCCAACCCCTCTGCACACACACACACACACACACACACACACACACACACACACACACACACACACACACACACACACAAGCACCCCTTTCCCTCTGGACAATAAAAAAAAAATGTGTTTATATTCTTCACATCCCTGCTCTGCCTGGTCTTCACATCAACCTCTCCCAGGATTTGCCTTGTAAGAAAAGAGAGGAAAAAAAAAAAAAAGGAGTGGAACTTAAGTCTTCAAAAAGCCACCAGAGGAATTGGGTGGAGAGAGAAAATATGAGAGAAAATGGCAGGCAGGCCAGTGAACATTTCTGTGGAAGTGATTAAAACATGGTTTGGTGGAGTGAAAGGGGGCATGTTTGCATGCACTGCCTTCCAGGAATCATTTTTAGAGCTTACATGCTGCTGATGTGTATCTGTGCTCATATTGGGGTCACAATCTTTCCAGCCAGAAGGCTTGACTTGATAATCCTTCATAAACAATACTGTCTGTGGCATTTGCGGTCCTCAGACTGTATGCTGTCTCAGACCTTGGAAGGAAAGGTTGTCGTTGCTGCAGGTGAAATCCCTCAAATGCAGCCTTGTAGGCACTACAGGTTGTTCTTGGCTGTACTGAGCCCCCTGCAAGCTATTCCTTCTCCAATCGTCAGTCATAACTGTGTGTCCAGGCAATAAATCCACGATAAAGGTCTTGAAATGAAGAGACGGACGCTCCAAATGATTGATTGCTGTGGCAGAAATGCCCTTTGTGTTGACAAAAACCCTAATGTGGAAGCTGGATGGTCCATTAAAGACTTAAGTCAAGCAGTTATTAACAGCATGATTACTTTCCCGATTGCTGCTCTCGCGATGTGAACTGTTCAGGAGGAAGTGAAGTGGTGCAGGAAACATTATGTTAAATATGTTGTTGAGTTTCCTGATCTTGGTCCACAGCTATGAATTTTTATGGCTGCCGTGTGGCCCGAGGCGACGGTAGATCTAGAGTCTCAGCTACTTCATAGCTCCGTCATTACCGCTCTGCAATTTCAGAAATAACCAGCATCCTTCCATGCACAACTTTACTATTTAATAGACTATTGAATGCATTGCTTTCCCTTGCCATGCTGCAATAAAATGAAATGTAGCACTCACATAATATACAACTACATCAGCTGAAGAGGAAAGAATGGGTGCTGCCTTTTAATTTCTTATTCAGTTAACTGTTTTGTGTCCGAACTGCAAACTAAAATCTCACAAAAACAAAGTTTCTGCTTTTTACACTTTGAAACACCAAAGTTATTAATTATAATCTGGTTAAGTTCCTGGAGAAGACAATAACGCCACGTGTCAGGGCTCAGGAAAATGATTGACCTTTTTAATTAAAACTGCGTGGCTTTCTTGTAAAAGGCAAGTGGTGACAGCTTCAGAATAAGTACAATAAATCTCCTCTCTGATTCTCCTCACTTTTGCATTTCCTCCCGCCTGTGAGCTTTGAGGCCCTTTTCTTTTTCAGCTTGTCATTTTCAGCCCTAACAAAGCGCTGTCAGCTCCCCTCTGTCTTTGTATATTTCTTGTGATGTACCTGTCTTCAGAGCTACTCGGAGAAAAAGGAAGCGACGTCTTGCCAGCTCTTGTTTCTTCTTCAAAGGCTGCTGTTTTCTGTGAAATCAGCCGCGGCGCAATCAGCTTTGAGAATGGAAACATTTGCTCTGTCAAATTTAGTGGACGTATGTTTGAACAAATCAAGCAAAACAGTTTTTCTCTCTCTCTCTCTCTTTTTTTTTTTTTTTATCATTTCCAGCACTCATTTGAAAGGAATAATTGCTAAACGGTAGCTTTCACACAAACACTGATGCAAAATAGCTGAGTGAGGGAAGCATTCAGATGATGTCTTCAAAAGATGAAAGATTTTTTTTTTTTTTTTTAAAAAGCCCTAAAATGGTAATTAATGAAAGCCTCTTGTAGTATTAGTTGAAGAATCTTGCAAGCACGTTTACTCTCATTGTGAGGTGTTAAAACTGGTCAAGCGGAAGATAATTACACTGAGTCCTGAGTGCTTTGTGGTATTATCCATCCCAATCCCTGCTATCAGAAATCCGGAGGTGTGTGGCAGGTGTCAGGAGCCTGCACAGGAGTTGGTGCTTTGACCATGTAAGGGGATTATGAAAGTGATGATGTGTTGAAAGGTAACGCCTGCCTAAAAGTGAAGTGTGCAGGGCTTTGCTGCTGTCGTATGTGGCAGGTGCAGAGATAACACGAGTATCCAGATTACCTGGAGGCGCCCGTCCCAGAGGCTCCTGCTCATTCTCTCTTCTCTCCTGGTGGGATCTCTGTTAACACTTTCCAAACACCTGACAGCGTCGCTGCATTTAAATCTGCCACACTGAGCCGTGCTCACTAATGTCCAATTTTCACCCGAAGGCATCGTGCAGTTAATTCACAAAGAGATGAAATGGAAGATATCTATAAGTGCAGCTATTATTTTCATCTGCTGTCATCCAGGGAGGTGATACGGATCAGCAATTCAATGTCAAAAATGCATTATTTATTTTCCTTTAAAAAATGTAGTATTAAGTAGTACTTTATTAATATTGGTAAGTCAAGTATTAATTAAAATGTCAGGCTCATCCTCTAGTTTTGTTGATTTTTGGGATTCCTAAAGGGCTTAAAACAATAATAGCTCATATTCACTTAACCCTTACAAGTTTGCATCGTGAAAAAATTGGATAAAATGTTTTTTCCATTCTTTCTTTTCCTTTGGACAATAATAAGAATCAATGTTTTGTTTTATTTAGATTTTTTTAACAAGTGGTTTTGATATAGTTCAGTTAATCATCCCATGTGAAACTTTAAAAACTTGAAACTGTGATTACGTAACAGATACTTACTGTTGGCCAAAACCACATGGGAGACACTGTTCTGTTCTGGTTTATGTCTAGAGATGTCGGATATTATTGGCATACTGATTTTATTGGCTATTTTTGACATTAAAATGCAATATCAGGAATTATCCGTATTGGTTTTTACATTATTAATGACATGACTTTTACACAATATGCACATATTATATATCACACTTTTCAGCTAAGTCTCCTCTAATTCAGAATGATAAAATATTAGAAATGATATAGATGATATGATATATAGTATAGTATAATGATATATAGTATAGTGTTCCAGATTTTTTTTTTTTTTTGGCACAACTTCCTCCAAAAATATTGGTATCAGTTCATATCGGTATCGAAAATTAGGAGTTGGACAAAACAGGTATATCAGGTATCGGTAAAAAAAAAAAAAAAAAAAAAACTATATCAGTTATTCCTATTTATTTTCACAGATTGTCAAGTGAAAATAAAGGGTTAAAATCAACTAAAATATCTATTTCTTTCACTTTCGTCGCATAATTGTGAGCTACTCTGTAGATTAATATGAAGGACTGTAAAACCACATAACAGATAAATGAAAACTACATGTTGTAAGATAGCACGTTATACATTATGCAAGCAGTGACTTACATATTCCAAATAAGCTCCTGCCCTCTTCCAGAATTTAAATGTAGTTTTGATGTTCATGTTTAAGTAACAGGGATCCAACAAAGCAATAAGTGATGAATTACCAACAATCACTGCAACTGCATAAACCAAACTACCAAACTAATATAATAGTTTCACTACAGACCTAAAATGAATCTTCTTTATTATCCTTATGTATATGCAATACTTTTCAGTAACATTGTTTTTAACATACCGGTAGTTTTTTTTTGTTTTTTTTTCTTGGGCTCTCCTCCTTCGGACACACACACTGCAGTGCCCATGCTGCCCCAACCAGCTGTGCCTCCTCTCACCCCCGTGGTGTTTTCTTCTCATCACTTGTCTCTTTCGCTCTAGTTGAATAGCAGTTTGTTGTGATGTTAGAAAGAAGGTGAGCGCAGAGCCCAAGCAATCACTTCTGCTTGCCAGAGAAAACAACAGGAGTCCTGATCCAAACAAGTTTGCATATTGATTTTTTTTTTTTTTACATGCTTACAGTTAGAAATTTCACTGCAGCTTTAGAATTATATAAACTTCATGAGTTTCAACTAATATTTAATAGTAAATGTGAGCGTTCAAAAACTTGCAATGACCTTACTTGAACCTGAGTCTTGGATTGAGGGTTTGCTGATTCAGTCTGCTTCCAGTTAAGATTGGCTGCAGGTTGCTTTACAAGTGAATGAATTGGTCTTTTTGCAAAAGCAATTTCTGCACCTCCATGATTCATTTTGCATCATCTCACATGTGGACATTCTGAAAATTCTCTTGATAATAGTTTTGAGAAAAACAGAAAACAAATGATTTCATACTTATCTTCTTTTACATGAGAAAAACTCACAACAAACAGCACATTACATTATGCAGGCAGTGACTCACATGCTTGCATATGTAACGGATGCACCTGTAAGGCTCATGGAAGAAATTCTTAAACAAATCTTTCATGTGAATCTCAGCAAATCAGGATACTTGTTTTAATGACATTATTGGACACTGAAGAATGATGTATTCTAAGATGACGGCAGAGGAAATTGTGTATAATTTGTTCCACTTGGTGTGTGTTGCTATTTTAAGGGAGAGTCTCTTTAAT
The DNA here is from genome assembly GCF_933228915.1 of Telmatherina bonti. Lineage (NCBI taxonomy): Eukaryota > Metazoa > Chordata > Actinopteri > Atheriniformes > Telmatherinidae > Telmatherina > Telmatherina bonti. The sequence continues at coordinate 26,189,227 of NC_136613.1, read as the reverse complement.
AACACAGAAAGCCTCAGTATGAGCACTAAAGCCAATATGCATAGAGGTTGATCAATGAGCAAATGTGATGAAGTGAGGCATTGTTTGCATCACCCTGATCTGAAACAGAGGGAAAGACAGGACAGTGTGGTTGAACCAGAACAGAGCAACACCGACACTGTAAACATGACTAATGGCTCATATCAGATGATTTATGTTCCCCACAGGAGGGTTAAGTTTCATGCTGTAATTTATGCTAATCACAAAGCAGCCCCAAATGACATCATGAGCTGTCAGGTCACATTTTACATCAACATGTGTTGACAAACAGCCTCTCTAGAGTATGTTTTTGTTGTACTGTTTGTGTGATGGGATACAGCACAACTTGCAAACTAATAGACTGTAACTTTATCAGCTTTTCAGTGTATTTTGCTGCAAAAGGAGCCAGACTTTTACATAATAATTGGAATTGTTTACTGAGAGTCTTTCAAAGTTTTTAGTTTGTTTGTTGAGCCACTTAACACTAATGTATGGATCATTCAAGTTAAACAAAACAATAAAATAAAAACAATACAAAGCAAAATGAACAAAAAAGTGCTGTTGCTTAAAGCTTAAAGAACTACTGATGAGTCCGCACTGTGCAAAGTGTACGCTCATCTTAAATTTCTTAAGTCGCATCAAAGGAAGTGTTAAAGATCAAAAATAGTTCAACGGGCGGCTAAATAGTTTTTTAGCACCAATATGGTGCACATAAAACAAATGAATAAAAAAGTAATATTCTGGCAGACTTGTGCCAGAAAACAAAAAACAAAGGTTATTGTTATAATAACATTAAAACATATGAACTCGGTGTATACCTTCTCTTTTATAAATGGCTTTTATTGTTTTTTAATTTAGCTTCTTAATATTTATTGAAAGATGTTAGCATGTATAAAAACAACTGAATACCCATAAATATACACAGAGCAGATGAGAGTTAAGGGCTTTAGCGAATGGCTAACAGTGGTTTACATTCATTGCCAGAGCCTGAGTCCACACAGCAAGTTCACCACTGTAACCTTTATATCTGCTATATCTATCTGTCCATCTTTTTAGCCCATGAAAGGAATGTTGAATCAATACAGGTGCTCTGATGTGGCCTTTGCATTTTTTTTCTAGTTCCAAACAACAAAAAGAACAGAAAATGCAGAAGAAAAATTTTTTTTAACACCTTTATCATAATTTCACTGACTGAACTCTTGTATATTATGAAAGTTTTGCACCGTAATACACACTGCCAATATGTAGGTATGGATTTTTTTTTTTGTTCATTATCAGAAAACTGTAAAAGAAATATGACTCATAAATTAAGAAGTATAAAAGCTGAACTACCAATGATGGGCTCGTATGGAATAGGCTCTAGATCCTGTATTCTGCTTAAAAGGAAGAATCCGAATGCTGCCCAATGCAAATTCAGTCCACAGGCACATCTCAAGTCATCAGCATTATGATGCATTGTCTGGAAAAAAAGCAATGCAAAACTAATTTACTGTTACTATGAGCAATGAAACAATGAAAAGACTGTTTCTCATTCCCAATGGACCTTAAATGAATTACATTATTGAATAAGAAAACTAAAGAGTTTTTTTTATTTTATTTTATTTACAAAATTATCTAGGTTTGCATAAGATTGTTGCTAATGGGGTTATGTATGAACAAGCAAATACTAAAAACCATTACTTGTTTAAAAACTATATGCTCTTGTCTCATGTAGTTTTTTCTCCAGCATTCACTTCAATAAGAGTCTTTATTTATATATTTTTTTTTCATTTTATTAACCAAAAAACTGAAATAGAAGAGAAAAATCTGTATAACAGATTCTTCAACGGTGTGATTCCTAATGAGTCATTTGCCAAAAACGTTTATCTTCTATGCACTTTATGCAGTGTCCACAAAAAAAAAAATGAGTCCACTGAACAAGGGAAGTACAAAATCATCTTCTGCAGATTAACAGTTTCACTTGAGAAATGCATCTGGACCTTCAGCTGATTCATTTATTCTTTACTGAAGCCTCACTCGACATGGTCTCCATGGAAGGGTGGCTGTCAAGAAGACAATTTTACGGAAGGGAAACAGAGAGAAGAAGCTGAGGAATGGCAAATGGCACGAGAACTGGACTGAAAATCAGTGGTAACAGGCGATAAATCCCTCCCTGAACCTGGGAATTTTGGAGAAATATCAGATGAAAGTCAGATGAAAAAACATTTGTGAAACGTTTATAGGAAGTCAGCTTGATGCTTGTTCAAGATAAAATGTCGGGCTAACTTTCTAACCTTTCCAGTATCTCAAAATAGTTTTTATGCACCTAAATGCCTGTATTTTTATAATCTGTGCAGTCAGGCACGCTTTTTTTAAATTTTTTTATCTTGGAATTAAATAGCTTTGGTCACAGTTTTTAATACAAATTTAACATGCAGCAAGAAATCCCATTTGCACAATTATTATTCAGTGTGATTATACACTGGAGTTGATCAAAGTTTAACAACTCGTCTTTTCAAAAAATCTTCATGTTTTACTTTTTTTTTTGTCACATTTAAACTTATGATTATTATATTAGTATTTATGTTGCATATTATCTTCGATCTCAGCAAATGCCAAACTGTTAAATGTTAGCTTGGCCTGTTCAGTAAACTGTGGAAACATGAGGTTTTTATGGTTTTGGGTTTTTTTTTACTAAAACTAATTGTTCACATTTGATAGACATTGTCACCATTTAGGTAGGATTTATCGCATGTTATGGAGGAGTGTTAACATGAGAGGCCATCTCCTTCTCACAGAGGTCAGGTGGTAACGACCTAAAGGATTAAACCAAGAGTGAGGTGGGGGGTCACACATGCACACACTGACCATAGCCCATTGTGATTGGTAAGTTGCCCCTGGTGTGGATTTGCTGTTGCGATCCACCACAGTGCTGAATCACCTGCCATGTTTTTCCCCGAACGGTCTCTGATTAAAAGCGATGGCTCTGGAGCGTGAGGCTGTTCCAGCGATCAGAGCAACAATCTATTCTTCAGCAGGATGTAGACTGTTTGCTGTGGGCTGCCAAAGCACCTCCGGGGCCTCTCCCCCCTGGAACCAGCTCTGGATGTGAATCATTACAAATAATATGCCCCGTAACATCAGGAGAAATATGGCCAAGGAAGGTGGATAGGGGCTGAAAACAGTTTTAATGTCAACTGAGCTGTTTGTCATGTTGGATGCTTGAGAGAGAGGCGCTGCCGTCATTCTGCAGCGTAACGCTAACAGCACCGGCCAAGCTGTCGACAGGTGCCGTGTTTCAGTGGTGCTGGGAAAGTGTTACAAAAAGGCAGCGGCGAAGGCAGTGTCACTTTACCGGGGTGTCCAGATTTTTACTACGCAGAGACGCATCAAGTTAATGAAGCTTCAGACACAGAAAATTAGCAGAGAAATGAATTGCACCACCAAAGTGAGGTCAATTTGCACAGATAAATCCATGAAGAACAGCGGGGTGCATCATTGGAAGTGCTCTGCTTGCACCGATGAGCGGGTTAATTGCCCATTTTGTTTATTGTGAGAAAGATGCCTGAAACCAATTTTCCCCAGACGCATATCTCAGCCTTATGTGGTGGGGGGAAAAAAAAAAGAAAAAAAAAGAAAAATCCACGATGAAAAATTCAAGCAGGTTATTTTAGCTCTCTGAAACATTGAAATGAAGATGTTGCAGAAGAAGCTTTTTCATTCTCAAAGTAAGAAAGGAAGAAGAAAAAAAAAAACAAAACAGCTTCTCAGACACCAAGTGGGGATGACAGTATCAACGGTGCCAGGTTTCCATGGTTGCCTTCAGAACAACACTGCAGCAGCATTGCCCGCGGCTGAGGTCCATCACCGGCGAGCTCAATGTTGCCAGCTTCTCATTGCAAATACATTTTAACGGCATCTCTTCAGATGATCCAGGGGCCAGATGTCACTGGCTTCTTAATAACTTTCTAGAGGCTACTTCTGGTCACTGTGGCAATTACCTTTATGTCAGGCCTCTAAAAGATATGTCTACCCACGGGACAAGCAGGCAGCCAGCTCCATAATGCTCATTACAGATGAATGTCCAGACTGATTCATCCTGACTCACTGTGTGGCTTGCTGCTGCTCAGACCTGTGATGGTATTTCAGTTTCCCCAACATCTCTGGACTATATTGATCAGTACAACATTACTTGGAATGGTATTTATCATTTAACCAAATTTTGCACATTCTGCACGTATTGATCTTTTAACAAGAAAATGCCTTTTGGGGCAGAAACTGTAGTAAAACATACAACCGAAACATTTCTATTAGGTATGCTCTACATAAATTTTCAGTTAATCCAACAACCAAGGTACACTAACAATGAATTTTATGCAACTGAGAAGAAATAGTTCAATAACTGCTTAGAAGTTGGATGAAAGGCTAGAGATGCGTATGCAGCTCACCTAACAGTGATCCGAGGATAAATTATGTTTTTCCTCCTGAGATACAACAGTGGAGAACTCATCTTTGATGGTTTATTCTCCTATGACAGTGACCTTTGTAGATCCAGGATGTTAAATAAGTTATAAGTTATAGAGTGTGCCTTTTTCTCACCTGTGCACTAGTTTTCCTATTCTAAAGTTATGCATTTAGGGTTGATTAGTGAAAATAAATTGGTTATATTTGTTATGGGTTTCGGGTTAAATTGAGCTTAGGTAGTCTGACACAAAGTCTTCTAAAGCATTCAGCCAGTGGAAGACTGGTTTACAGCTTTTAGTAAGTTTTGAATAAATGTTAAAAACTGTAAACTATACTTTGGAGGGACAAAAAAAACGTCATGACATCATGAATACTTTTGTAGTTTTATGTTATTCATAGCACACAGAATAATGCATTTTTGCTACTGTAAATCTTATTAACAACACTTAGCATAAAAAAATTTACATATAGGTTGATTTTATATATTGATCAATGTGTTTTTGCTTAAAAACTTTCATCACATGATCTTTCTCAAGACTTAGCTTTAGTGGTTCATGTGTTAAATGTGGGAACTTCATGTTTCAGGCTCAACATTTGTAAAGTAACTAAACTTCTTTTGCTGCAAATTAATTATTTATTCCTACTTTTGCCTTTTTCATTGTAACATGCCTAATTCTTATGATATTTGAAACTTAATTAATTTGCAAAAAGTTTCAAGTTATTTTCAAAGGTTCACAAGAAACCCTACATGCCTGTGTGTTCCTGTGCAGTGTGTAACCTGCTTATGTTTTTTATGACATTAAACTGACAGAAGTGTGAAAATGGACGCTCAAAAACAAGCTTCTCCAACAAATGAACTGAGTTTGGTCCAAAACTGTCCCACAAATTCTCAACTTTTTTACTTTGCTGTCAGCTACCACTGATTTAAGTTAATAGTCATAAAAATACACAAGTTTAGACATAATGGAAGTTTTACTAGGTTCAGGTATTAAAATAAACAAATGCTATTGGATGAAAATGATATTATAGGTTTGCGTCATGACTCCACAGCATTTCCTGATACCCAATAACAGACAGAAAAATGAGTTGTTTACAGTGAGACTGCTCAATTTTTTTTGACACATCTGACAAATAAAACAATTAAACACTTTCACAAAAATGGGCCAAGTAACTATAAGAAACTTTGTAGAAATAATAATAATATTTACATTTTTTTTTAATGTACTTAAATGTAGTTGACTGTATCAATGCCATTACATTTGGGAAACACTCCCATCTGTAGACTAAAAATGCACTAATATGCATACATGCTTAAAAGTTACGAAGAAAATCACTGCTAAAATTAAACCAGATTGTCACAACAGAAAACAATGCAATGTTTATCCAGTGGGAAATGATCAAGGAGTAGGATATGATTGTTTTTATTCTCTAAATGAGAAAATATGTGCAAACCATTTGATAGTGAACATTTTGTGTAGACTACAGATGTTTATTGCACCCTCTGCTCTTTTAAACAATACACTTCAAAATGCTGAAGTAACATCGAGCAGAGTGGTGTTTAAGTGTGCATCAGTGTGTTGAGTTCTTGTTTCTGTTAGACATACAGGAAGAGGAAAAAGCCAAACCACACAGACAGATATCCGCCAATAGTCCTACTGCTTTGTGCTGCTGAAATGAAATCTAGTGTTTTCAGCTTCATAAGTCTGCAGTTATTATCATAATAATGTCTTGTTTCAAGTCGCCCTGAAATGCCTCTAGCGCTGCTGTGCCGATTAAGAAATCTTAATTAAGCTTTTGTAGATTCTCCTTCATCAGACCTTGCCTCGTTTTGTGCAAAGTCCCCATATTCCTTCAGTCTGTTTTAAAAAGGCGGCACTTCCGCCTAAATGAACAAGGTGTGCTTGCTGTGAGTGTGTGCGTTGGTGTTGTGTGCATAAAGAAGACGGAGACAGTAGCAAAGCCAGTATTTCAGCCTGAGCTTTCAAGTACCCGGCGCTTCATCTCTCTCGGGGCATTTAAGTATTAGATATCCCTGTGCTGATCCGCTTGTTGTCACAGCAATTTCCCCAGTTGCTCATCATACTTAAACTCCTCTCTCATTTCCATTATAATCATCCTAGACAAAGCTCACCTGAGATTTACACCAAAAGACAATTTCGCCTCACCTCTGAAGCCGCGCAGCATGATACCCAGTGTGTAATGGATAGAACAGTTTAAGCTGGCGGGAGGACGGGGTGCCATGTCTCCGTCGCTCACAGCGGTGAGGAAATGTTCCTGTTGGGAGATGGCAGATTTTATGTGCAGCAGCGGCTGTTGCTGTGATGTCGTGAGCGTCCAATCAAATTAACAGCAGAACTTGCACAGGGTCTTACTAAGTGGCAGCATCAGCTGGGAATACTGCCACTGGAATTGGTCGATTAAATGGCTGTAGCTGTGATGAACTACACAGAGGGACATTATTACAGCGTTGCCTCATTCATCCATGTTTACAGGGAGCAACCATCTTAATTAAGAATTGTAAGAGCTGATGGATCGGCCGGGCTCACATTTCATAGGAGACACATTGATCCCACATTGCGCATCTTCTTCTTCAGGCATTGATGTGATACTATGGTCGAGTTTAGAAGCAGTACAGGAAAGAAGGTGCAATTCTAAGACGTAGAGCCGCACAGCATAGGAAGCGTGCAGCCTGTTTGCATGTCAGCTTGAAATGTTTGCAAGTGTGTGACTCTGACAAAACAAATAGTGGCAAATGACCTAGTTTGTTAGCTTTGTACACATGTGTTTCAGTTAGGCTTACAGCAAAATTATAATTAGTCTGGGAGTAGTGCTCAGCATCTCAGCGAGAACTCAAACAGCCGCTGCTCTGTGCTTTCAACATCTGCTTCTCTCAGTGATCCCTATAACAGGGCCTGGGGAGAGCGAGCACTACTAATTACTAATAAAACTAGCTAAGCTCATTGCTGTGAATTATTGCAGCTTTATCTGAAGTGGACCAGGAATCGCTCCCCAAGCTAAACGGCTTTGAGGTGCGAGGAGGGATCACAGTTCATTGGTGCATCTGGATTAACACTATACTTGGCATACTTTTCTATCACTATAGAGGGCTGTTTCATTGTTGGACAACATTCAAGCTTTGAGATTTAAGAATCTTGCTTATATGCACAGAACATGTTGAATAAATGCAATTGTATGTTTAACTGAACATTTATCACATGACTACAGGGGCCCAGAGAGTTTATTCGCGTGGTCTCAGCCCTAACCAAAATTCAAAAACCTCTATAATGTAACCACCTCTCAGAGATATGTACCCTCTCATGTATTCTGCGATGTTTCCGACAAATTCAAAGTAGATTACACAAACAATGGGATTTACGAAAGAGTCTATTGTTTTAAGACTATTTACTCTCATCCTGGGTGTAGCGAAGTGCTGCTGACGCAATGCCATCAGAATTCATATAAAACCACCTCCAGCACAGCAATATAGTTTTCACTGGGACTCTTTCATGTAGAACGTAGCCTTAATGGAAATCCTTTAGTTTGGAAAATGTACAATAATGATACTCTGGATCTGTTCTAGTGAACTGACATGCCTAGGACTTTAGCACTTGTATTTTTACAAGGGCTAGGACTTGTTAAAAAAAAAAGAAGAAAAAAAAAATAATAACAGGTTTTGCAATTAAGTCTATAAGTTGCATTTTAATATTTGTCCCAAAAAAGCAACCTTTTTTTTATTTAAATGTATTTTAGTAAATGACTTATTCATATAACAGACATTAAAATTAATATTGTAAACTCAGGCTCTATTAATGTCTGCAAAAATACATTTAATTTAAAAACGAACAGACCTAAAATTAAAATGACTTTCAGCAACAGCTCCAGTTTTTTCCCAAATGAAGAGTCTACATGCCACAGTACTTTTTACTTTTGAAATGTTTTCGTCGACACTCTTCATTAATTGACGTTAACATCTGACAGTAAGCCAGAATGAGTTCCAGCTTCAGTAATCATGTCGTGCAGAGGTGATTACCTCTTGTTCAGACAGTAGCTTGAAACTGGATGCTGGGGATCAAACTTCATGCATGACCTTTTAGACGGGGGAGGAGCTTACACAGAAGCCACTGCTGCTAACAGAGAAGTAAATAATACCTGCTTTTACGTTGCTCACAAAAGGTCTCTATTATCACTCGGAAAAGTCACTAGACTGGTTTTTAGTTGCTTTTTTTTTAAAAATAAAGTCGTTAACGGGTCTGAAAGATCGCTTAATATGGCACAAAATTGCTACGTTTTTAGCTGACTGATACAAAGTGCATCAGGGTAAAGGGTGGCCAGGATTTGAGCACGAACAAACATTTCACAATTCAATGCGTTAATTTTTTTATGCATTATCTTTTGTAATTAATTAACTAATTGTAATTAACGGATTAAAGTCCCACCACTAATTTCTACAAAAATCTTCTTACACCAGTGTGCAATATTGAGATTGTAATGGCAATATGTGCAATATTTATGTTGTATCAATGCAACTTATCATCCTCTTTATACTTAATAATCAAATGCTTTTTGTGGGAAGTTTTACGCTGCCTGATATTATTAATTTGTTTGAATTTGATATCTAATTTATTCCATAATTTCACTCCACAGAATGAGATACACTGACATTGTCAACCAAGAGTATGTTTTTTTTTTGTTTTGTTTTGTTTTCTTTAAGTTAAGTACACCTCCCAAACCACAAGCTTCCCTATGACTGAATAATTTTTGCAGATTGCCTGGTATATTTTTATTCCTTGCCATGAACATTATTGTTGCGGATTTATAGCTGACTAAATCAGTAAGCTTCATGGCATGTGAACAGGACAGGGAATTTATGTGATCCAGATAGTCGGCATTGTTTATTATTCTGATTGTTTTTTTAAGCTTGTTTAAAGGCTGTAAATTATGTTTATATGTATTACCCCAAATCTCTACACAGTAGGTCACATACAGAAGTGTCAGTGAAAAGTAAAGTATGGATTTGTGATTTAGGGGGTGACTCAACTTCCCAATTACTGCAATGTTTCTCGCCAGTTTGGATTTGATATGGTTTATGTGACGTTTCCAGCTGACCTTGTGATCCAACATCACACCCAGAAATTTCATTTGAATGTCTCTCTCTAAAAGACAATATAATCTATCATAACCTGAGCTTGTATCTTACTTTTCCGATTACCAAATATAAGTTTTGTTTTAGTTAAATTGAAAGACAATTTGTTCCCATCAAAACAGCCTTTTAATCTTCTCAACTAGGAGTGGTGTCTTCCTACAGCTGTACCTCGTCCCCCTGAATAAAGGATGTGGGTGTGATCAGCAAATAAGATAAACCTGAATTTTTCTGAAACCATATGTATGTCATTATGTAAAGAGTGAACACAACCTAACACTGACCCTTGAGGGACACCACATGTAATGTTTAAAAAGCTGGATTTTTCTTCCCCAATCTGAACAAACTGCTGCCTGTTACATCTGTAACCATTTCAACACCATTCCACTTATACTATATCTTACAAATTTGTTTAAGAGTATATTATGATTGATAGTATCAAATGCTTTCTCTAAATCTATAAACATTCCTACGTTTCTTTTTATCTTTACTGTTTGTGATTTCCTCAGTTAGGTCCATCAATGCCACAGTTGTTGACATATTTGACCTAAAGCCATATTGAACTTTTACTAGCAGTTTATACTTTTCAATAAATGTATTCAATGGTGCTATAAATAATTTTTCTAATATCTTGGAAATTGACAATGTAATGATATAGAACTCTAATTAGTAAAATTTCATCAATTTCTTGCTTTGAATAATGGGGCAGTTCTGGTAATCTTCATTTTTTGGGGAAACAAGACAGTTATTAATGATAAATTACAGCTAACTGCAAATGGTTTTACAATACTGTCAATCACGCTTTTCACCAATACCATATCATTATCATTCCAGGCAGTTGGTGTCTTATCGCTACTCTTGTTGACAATTTATTGCAAATATATGTTTTATTTTCCATTAATAGTGCTTTTCTCTCTACCTGTTTTCTGTTTCTATAAAGGTCACATGCAGGAAAGTGGATGGAGGAGCCACAGAACTCATCGAGTGGAGAGACAACAATAATGAACAGAAGATATCTCCCACGGGGGCCAGTCCACGGATTCTCAACCCCCTGCGTTTGTTTGCCAAGGGCTCCCCCGAGCTCAAGAGTAACATCAGGGAAGTGACATATTTACAGAGCATGGAGGACTTTTGGGACTGGTTATCTAACCAGACAGATGTTCAGGGTCCTCAGCCCAGAACTAAACGCAGACCCATCGTCAAGACTGGCAAGTTTAAAAAGATGTTTGGGTGGGGGGACTTTCATTCCAACATCAAGACCGTCAAGCTAAACCTGCTGATCACGGGGAAGATTGTGGACCATGGTAATGGCACTTTTAGCGTGTACTTCCGTCACAACTCCACTGGGATGGGGAACGTGTCGGTCAGTCTGGTGCCACCTTCCAAGGTTGTGGAGTTTGAAATCGCCCAGCAGTCCACACTAGAGACCAAAGACACAAAGTCATTCAACTGTCGCATTGAATACGAGAAGACGGACCGCAACAAGAAAACCGCCCTGTGCGGCTATGACCCATCCAAGGTGTGCTATCAGGAGCACACGCATAGCCACGTGTCATGGCTTTGCTCAAAACCATTCAAAGTCATCTGCATCTATATAGCCTTTTACAGCGTAGACTATAAACTGGTGCAGAAGGTATGCCCTGACTACAACTACCACAGTGACACACCTTACTCCTCCACCGGATGACCTAGCTGTTTTCTCTTTTCATCAGCCTTTTGTTTTGTCTCCAAAAAAAAAACAAAAAAAACCTAAATGTTAAGCTCTAAATTCCTACTCTCAAAATACTTAAATACCTGAGATATGTTGCAGGAACGCACAAAGCTGCACACACTGGAGGGATTTGGCAAAACCTTTGTATATACTGCAAATGATTTAAAGGTTTAGCATTTCAGATAGGTGTCCAGGGACTTGCTGGGAAGCGCTGACGTGAGATTCAGAGCTAGCTACCATTGCAACAGCACATGTTTTCTGTAAACCACTGGAATAATTGCTGTGTTGTCCAGATGGTTTCTTCAAGGCGAGGCCGCAGGCAGGAAGGCACTCTAGTTTGAAGTGCGTAGCTGGCTTCTGCCAGCGCTGCACACAATGCTAACATTGTCCAATCAGCTCCTCACATCACTGAGAAAAAGTACAGGATTTCAAAGCATTTTAAAATGACAGGACCCAAACATAAAAACGTATTCATTTACCAAAGCATAAATTTAAGGATCTCCAATGTATCAACATTATAAATGCTTCATAAAAGTGATGTTTTATTGCCTTTAATGTGCAGCTGACATCCATTTGCATCTGTTAACAGAACTAAACCAGGATAGTGTCTGTTATTTGTTTCAGTTTGATCAATGTGCATAACTGAAGCTTGAATAATTATCCTGCTCAAACAGACAATTAATATATAAAAAAGAAGTTATCTTTCTCATGTAGAGACTGAAATAAAGAAAAGCGATAATTTAACCAAATTTCAAGTTCCCATTATGAAATAAATTGATCCAACAAATCCAGTTTAAGAAACCTGAGCACGATTGTAAATGATTACGAACAAGAGCAATCATCCATGTGTAACCTGGCTGCAGCTGTGCTTTTCCCCTTCAGAATGTGTTGGTTTCCTGCTAAAATCATCCTAAGGTATGCGTGTGCTAAACTAGTCTGAAATCCAACATCTGTGTTTGCAGGATGCACTTTGAGGCATCAGACTGCCGGGCGAGCGGTGCAGTGGATTAATGTGTCAGGAGAGGTGGGGAGGAGGAAGCTATAATTGCAGGACAGGTGGATTTAGTGAGTCTGGCAGACAATTATCAGCACTTTGTCATGGTCCTGCCACCAGACCTGACATTACCTGTCTTTAATAGGCTTTAATTAGCCTGGGAAATTTCATTTACCAAGAGTGGAGAAACAGAAAGGGGGGAAAAAAATAAAATAAAAAGGCACAAGTACAGAATCGGACTATTTTAATGAGAAGTGGGAATAAATGATATAATACCTCTCCCGACTGTACAGCAAGCCCAAGCGGATTGACTTTTGTGTACAAGTGGATAACATCCAGTCTCGTAATACATGGTGTAATGTGCTTTGACCTAACAATCACTACCACCATTTCTAAAGGTTTCGATGAAAACCATCACCACATTAATCGCTGTAGATTGTGTTGTTTGTACATATCCCGGGTTTTTAGGTTAGGACATACAAACACCACCAATGACTGCAATTATTTCTGTCCATAATACTTCAGTTAATATATCTTATGTCCCCCCACCTCATTCCCATCAGCTGTAAATGATCTTGTCACCTTGTTCCCAGGAGAGGTGGAGGATAAATCACAGGTGATCTCTGTGGATGTTTTAGTTTCACTCCTTTGTGAAAATGCTATGTATTAAGTGTAACTCTAAACCCAAAAGTGTTAAAAAAAAAATTATGGCTTTGGAGTAAATGATGTCACTTCATTCAAATTTTTCCACAGAAATATATAAATCTGTATAATCTTCCTTATTTTTGGTGTTTTATCAGAAATATCAAGTAGATATATGTCTGATTTATTGCTCACAGTCAAAAGATTGCTTTTCTTTCCATTTTTGTAACTGCAGATTGTACCTGTTTTGATTTCCTGCTTGCTTAATCATGTTTAAACGGTTCTCCCTGTAAAATAGGAATAACACCACTTCTGTGTGTACTGTGATTACACATGTTCATTTTGGGAAATTTGTTTTCACGAGCTCATTTTGTTAAAAATGTAATGGTAAAGATCAATTTGGGTCTTTATGGCATTAAACCTTATTTGAACTTGGCTCATAGAATATTGTCACACCAAATCAGCCACCGTTTATTGATGCTCACCGTTGTCTAGTATCATTCCTAAAAGGACTTCTCTACCAGATAAACACACCATTTTAAGAGGTACATTTCAGTGTAGCTTTTTAATGGGCAATAAATCTGTGTCCACAGGCGTGGATGATACCAGAGGTACACCTCAGGGAGCACATCCATTTTGCTGTGGCCATCAGAGACAGGGGTCTTTTCATTCGCTTCCATTACTCTTATCTGATCAGGATGAGGCACCTACTCCTTCGGCTTCAAGTCACACCAGGCTTCCCTGCTGCACCCGTCCAAATCCTTGAAAAACCATAAGGAATGTTAACACGCTTTCCACTTTTAAGTAATCACTGAATAGAACCAAGCAAAGCCTTAATATTAGTCAACTAATATGGAACTACATTATCCTAATCAAGACCAATAATTTATAGTCCGACAGTAAAAACAAAGATTAAAAGTAAGTGATACTCCTTGCAGAGCTTGTTTACTTTGTCAGCAGTGTTAAATATTCGTGGCATCGTCCAGAGTTTATTTTCTACAATCCAAATGATGGAGGAATCTTTCATTCTGACAGCGCTACTGCTTGCATCTTCTCTCTCAAGCATTACAGTTAGTGGAGGAAAGCGAGGCAGGAAGATAAAAGGTTGGAGAGGCGTCTTAAAGCTCCGATGGTATCAGGCCTCTTTCTAGGATCTGTGCTGAGAGGGGCGGACTTGGATCAGCAACCCCTGATGAAGACGTCTCTTCCAGCAGGAAAGAGCAGCCTCACATTCACTTTAATTAGAGCTGGCGTCAAACATTCACATAAAACAGGAGGAAAGAGTCTTTCATGTGCTGGAAAAAAGGTTCATCATTTAACATGGTACTGTGCTAGCATTTCCTTTTGATTACCACAGTGGAGGAGTTGTTTTTGTAATTATGTTTAAAAGAAAAACACACACACACACACACACAGCAAAGACAAAAGAAAAATCACCTTAGCCCTACATCCACATCCATTAACACCAACATTCAAAGGAACAGATAACTAATCACCCTTCTTCAAACTGGAAAGGCATCAAATGGAGCAATAATAAATAAATAATAAAGCTGAGCCGTTCCAGACTGCTGGAAAATGTTTTAATGGGTTAATGCAGGCATTCTTGCAGACAACAATTCATCTATTTTTTCTTTTTGTGGGTTTTTTTTTTTTTTACTTCCAAAGTATCAACAAGTCAACGTGATGCTGAATGATGAGTAATATCATGTAAAAATGACGCTACTCTTAATTTACAAAATCCTCTGACGTGTCAGTCACACCACACTACATACAAGACGGACTGAATAAACATGACAACCCCCCCCCCCCCCCTCCAAAACACAGAATAACATTGCCAGTAGAAGTGATGCTCAGCATCCTACAGATATCCAAGCATGTTAGAGGAATTTTTTTTTTCTTTTTCTTTTTTGCACATACTCAATTAATGTAATTCTGCACAAATATGTCAGATAATCGCAGAAAAAAATTGTTAAAAACAAAATTGGTACTTGGACAATTTTTTTTTTGACAATAACATGACCATGCATTAGTCTCTCCACTTTTAGTTAACCACAATATACTGAGAATATATATTTGCAAGTTGGCAATGCTAAAAGAAACAAATTCTCATAATTGCGTCTATAACAGTTCACAGATGTATGATCTGGAATATGTCTTTCAAATGGGAGACTGAGTACATACTTCCATA
Source organism: Telmatherina bonti (assembly GCF_933228915.1). Taxonomy (NCBI): domain Eukaryota; kingdom Metazoa; phylum Chordata; class Actinopteri; order Atheriniformes; family Telmatherinidae; genus Telmatherina; species Telmatherina bonti. The sequence goes on along the minus strand of NC_136613.1, from coordinate 26,174,091 downwards.
TACTTCCAATGTTTTAATATATTTAGGCCAAAGTATCCAAACTTTTCCGTCTTTAATGGATTGACACTGGACTTAATGGTGGCAGATTACTAGTTTTCCTACACAAATGTGCAATAGAACAGACTTTCTTGTACATTGGTCTTCTGAAGATGGTTTAACTGTCATTTACATAGAAATGGTGCCATCAATATGGGGCATACACATCTTTTAAAAAGTGTAAAGAACTGACCTTGCACTAAGAGTGTTCATGCTTTTTTAATGTCTAGTCACAAAACGGGCTAAACATTACAAATATATAATATTTCCCATTTAGTTAAACCTTTGTTACGTTCCTATAGAACTCCATATCAAAATGACTATACATGGGAACTAGTGCAACCTGGAGGAGGCCTGGTCTTTGTGACAAGGCAGGCACAGAGTAAAATAGACGAAGTACTCTGGAGCAGAGCCAGAGCAATGGCAGATATATTAAGGCCATTTTGAAAATTATAGGAAAAAAAAAAAAAAGAAAAAGAAAAAAAACCAAAACTGAAGCAGAGAAACTTGACTTGCTACCCGTGCTGAACAGAATTCAGCTGGGGCAGCAAAGCAAGCAAGCAATACCGATTGATTCAATTTTTTTTTTCAATCCATTGATGTCAGCCTTCCACGTGCCAGCCTCCCCACATCTCTGGCCAGAAAGCTCCACTCTTCTTTATTCAAGTGTGTTCAGTTTGGTGGAAATAAAGAGTGGTACCCTCACTTGTCCTTCCTTTGTAAACCCATGCTTCACACCTCCAGTAAAGTCCTGGGGCAAAGTCAAGCAGTCAGGACTGTTTTAGACGCTTTCGTGGAAGACCAAACGGTGGGCACTGTGCAGAAGCCAGGGCTCGGAAGGCTTCGGCTACCAAGTGAGGATGGGACTGGATCATTGACTTCCAGCCTGCAGTCTCCATTATATCTGTGGCATGACTGTAAGCACAGACAAAATGAAGTCAACACCCAGGCTTGATAATCTGCACATTAAAAATCAATAAACGTAAATGAGATTGTAATGACAAAACAAATAAGAGAGGTTTGATTTGTGAGTTGTATGACAAACTTGCAGAGGGCCATTAGTACTTCCTGTGCCAACAGTGCATGAAAACGAAGAATAAACATTTCAAGGTGTCCTGCAACACTGCAGTACATCATCTGAAAAACCTGCCATAGCAACCACTCCCATCTTTTAAAATTGAACAAATATTCCATTTCCGGGGTTTATCCACGTATGAGTCTATTAATAACATGGATACGAAGATATGAAGCTTCAAACTGAAAAGGCAAATAGCACTCTGTCTGCCTGGGCTAAAACAATGAATTCTAATGCATCTGGTTGGGGGAAGAGATAAGAGTGTGTTATTAATCTTGTGTCACATATATCAGCTAATTACATACTTGCTATTCCAGTTCTTTCCATCTTTACAGCCCAGCTGTCTCAGGACACTGCACCTATGGCAAGGAGATAAAAAGGTAAGCATTCAGGGCTGGTAAACAGAAATGGCAGCAGGAATTTATCACTTGAGGTTTTTCTTTTTTTGCGATACTTGCCTGTTGATAAAATCTATGGCTTGTGCTTTGAGCTGCTCAGCACTGTGCAAGTCAGCCAGGATGAGGGTGTCAGCCACATTCTCCACTGAAAGGCTGTTGCACAAGGCCTCTTCACACATGACCTTTAAACGCTCCAGAGCATACTGGAGTGGGGGGGTTTGGGGGGGCACAAAAAGCAGCCGTTAAAGCCTGGAGGTAAAGTAATTCTCCATGTTTGGAAGCTTCATCTCCGCTCTTCCAAACAGTCCATCAGTGCAGAACTGTTGCCATTTACTTAACGCTCATTTATCAACTCAATTATCAAAACGATGATGTGAATATGTTCTGCTTACTCTAAAAGTGTGTTCCTGGATTTAAATTAGGGAAATATTCAAAGGAACCTGCTTTGGATCACTGTGCCCTACACAAATATTTTACCAATAATGATTTCTTAAAAATATACAATTTAACATTTTCTCAATCTTCCTTTAATTTTCAGAGTTATAAAGTGGGTTTTTCATAGACCAACACAGAGCATAAACCACATTACAGACTAGATTCATCCACTTCTGTTAAAGGAGAGTGAAAATAAATAAAAATCTCAAACTATTTATAATGAAATGATACCCCATTAGATGCAGGCTAACAGCTGCATAATTACAGAACAGACCACCGTAAGCCTCATTGACTTGCATACAGCCTCTCTCCCTCTCTACTTGCTGAGTAGTTCAGAGGCTCTGAACAGTAAAACAGGTTACTTTGTGCCCATGGCGATACTACACCCAATTACCGTTTCACCATTACTGTACCAGTGTTTAAGTGACTGATGCAATCACTCACTTTATGTGGCATGTGTCTACTGATGGTAGAATATGACGAGGCAAAAATAAGATTCAAATAAACACGAACTATATATAGACATAATTAAGCAGAACTAGAAATGGTTACATGTCGAGTAAGGCAGAGCGAAACAAGTTCATTTGTATGGAACATTCTGTGTGCAAGACAATTCAAAGTATAATGAGAAGCGTCGATGTTTGATCAAATATTAGCATAACTGTCAACTGAGTTGGTGCTTACTTTATCTGCAGCTGCCAGCAAGTTGTCTGCCATTTTCTCCAAGTTTGGGGCCTTCCCTGTATAGATGAAACCCATCATTTCCCTAAAGACATCCGGATCCACATCACTGATGTCAACACGATTCTGTAGGAAATAAAAGGTTTGTTTACTAAGCATAAGGAGATGGCATCTATCCATATATGCGACAAAAGAAGATAACTTTGATATTCAGTGTCGGGGAAAGTATTCATTTCAAATGTGACACAGCAGTTTGAGCCATGATGACGCGACAAAGGTTTTGTATATTCATGATAAACTATCAAAACCTGTTATTCTTACCTTTTTACTTTCTTCCATTTCATGTTCAAACATTGCATTAAAAACTGGTGACCTCGCTGTCAAAACAAACAAACAAATAAGCACGTTTACAAAAGAACTAGCAAACATCGCCAACAGTAAAAATGATAACATAGAAAGTTATGTTGTCAGAGCAAGGATGTCCCTCTCCACTATCATGAATCTCTTGAAGGCTCATCTCTCAAAAATTCTCAACTTCTCTAAATTACAGTTTGGTTTTTTTTTAGATGTTTTTCTAGCCTGTCCCTTGGATTTAGTACCTTATGGAGTAAGTATAAGCTTGAATGTTGTTCCTCACTTGTGAGAACTTTTGGATAAAAGCATCTGGGAAATGAGTAAATGCAAATCTGTGCTCGTCTATTACAGTGTTAAAATGCAGCAAAATCCACACAACCGCCAATTTGTCAGCATTTTGAGATGCTGAAAAAGAGTCTTCTTCAATTATTTCCACCACAATTTTACTGCAGCAGCAACTATGTCTAATTGAGATGAGCTGAAGGGGAGAGGCAGCTACTCAATCTCCTGGATCCTATAGTCATCTAGGTCAAGCAGGGCCAAGCGGGGCCAAGCAGGCGTAGTAGGGTGGATTAGCAACCACTGCAAAACTAGGCCGCTGCAAATCAATCCAGACACATAGACCTTCCTTAGCTTTTCGAAGCCTTTCTAACTCTCCACTAGAGCCCATTAAGAAGCAGCATAGATGCTCTTCCAACGCTCCTCCCCAGATTGTTGCTACCCGGTGTCCTGCGAGTTGGGACATCTTACCTGCAAGGATAGATTTGTGGGCTTTGAACTCCTGCCCTCCCACGTACAGGCTGCAGTCAGTGAAGCGCGAACACTCCCACAGGTTCCCCAAATCATCAGACAGCTGACACTCTGGTACCTTCAGCATGTTCATGTTGGACTGGCCCGAAATGTTAACAGAGTCCTGGACAACGCTCACCTGTAAATAATTTGGCATAACACGATGAAGCAGCTTCACAAAGCTAAAACAAGCCAAACAGCACCAAACATTAGGTAACTTCCCGCATAAGAAAACAGAACAGGTTATATTCAATCGGTTCGATTTACAGTAAACTTTCCAGAAATTAGGGAGGGACTTTTTTGCACAAAAAAAGCAGCCTTGAAAGAAAGATTATTTTCTTTTCTGCCACACCTGACTGATGAAAAAAACATTTTGTGTTTAATTTAAATGTAATTTTATTTACATTAGCTGACAGGCTGTTCATTGTGGCAATATTCAGGTAATTGCATATACCTTGAAAGAACACTTCCAGAGACATTTATTCTTTTTGACAAGTTCAATTCAATCATTTAAAAAACAAGCATCATTGTAAATGTTAAGATGGTGGAAACATTTCTCTTGCCAAAAGTAAAATGTCACTCGATTCAAATCTCAACATTATGTAACAATTCAGCATTTGCTCAGGTGTAATAAAAGAGACTCTTTCCATTAAAGGTTACTTGACGGATAATAAATGCTTCAATAAAGTAATAACCACTCCAACGTTCAAACTATTTTCCTGTCACATACGGGATGGAAGCTGCTCCCTACTGTGACTGGTACACAGTGATACCAAAAGGGATAAGAAAAGCTGAACGGAAACACGTTAAAGTAGCTGCAGGAGGGTTTGATTATTTACAACTTTTACAATCAAGAGAACAGGCATTCAAATTAAAAGCGAAGGTTGAATTAAAGGCATAAGAGAAACAAATCAAGAAAACAGCTCTATAACACTTACCTCACAGAACAGGGTGAGCTTGTCATCTGGTAAGAGTCCATTAGCTTCATCGAGGAGGAAATCTCTCCTTATAAATTTTTTGAAGCCCCAGTCTTTGCCTTGGACAAATCTATATGCTCTTTGGCTTTCTGTAACCAGGAGAGAAATAAAGATAAGCCTCACAATAGTCTTTGTATCAGTAAGTTAGCTGATTGTGGTATAAAAGAAACAGACTACACTGGAGAACTGTACATGATGATAATTTTAGATTGCCTCTACTTACCCATTGCTTTTGTCTCCTCTCGCTTAGCGTTCAACAACGAAAACTTAAACTTTGCTCTGACTTCACTTTTTGGACAACTAACAAGAAGTAAATACAACGACAGATAATCTTTGCTTTCATCATCAAGTCCCTTTGGATTGACTCGCAGACACCTGGATAGACAGATAACACTGTGCATCAGTTATCTTACAAACCTGAGAAAACAGTACCGCTTTTATCCATTTGGTAAAAAATAAAAATGAAAAACACAGCAATTTGTCTTTATAGTGGGATTTTCATTGTCCTTTAGAGGTTTGTTGCAATTCTAACCAAAAATCAGATTGTTTCTCAATGTTCATGTTTATCCTTGAGGAAACCAAATAAACTGGATCTAACAAAAAAATATGAGAAAAGGTGAAATATCCAATTCAAGTGTTTGAATTCTTTAACTTTTTCACAATCATTTCATGACCATGAAGGTTTTACAAATAAATAAATAGTTTAATACTGACCACTTCATTTTGTCATTAGGGCCAGAAGAAAAGGTGGAGCTCTTCAACACCTCCCCCATTTCTTCTCTGCAAAAACTAAAGTTGTTTATGGTCCACATGTAGGAAAACTTCACAACTTTCACCTTGGAACCAAAAGAAAACAGAGGAACCATGAAACCTTACATGCCTTAACTAAAAACAAAATCCAGTCATAACATTTTGATGAAATTTGGGCATCATAATAACATTTTGCAGTAAGTTTACCATAAACATCAAATTTTTCTAATTGTGTTCTTTAACATATCATACAACACACATCCACCCAAAAATACTGCAGTGTAATACTGAATAGACTAAAATATTAACCCTACAAGGCAATGTGAACACAAATTCAGTGTGTTCAGTTATGTTCATACCTGTGTGTAACACCAGCTCTCTGCCACAGGTCCACTTGACATCTCCCCAGGAGGAGGAGGGGTGGGAACCCGTGACATCACTGGCTTAGAGGTACCACTCACTCACGTCCTAAAAGCACTAGTAACTGCAAAGAAAGAGTAATGTTATTTCTGCACAAATTACATTTGTTACTGCTTAGTGAAATATCTTTAAGATAATAAGATAACTTAATTACAAACAAGACAAGATCTGCCCCCAAAGTGCTCATGGTGAATAAAGAACTACAAACTGAGGTCCTATGATGATGTGATACCAAACTCCACTTTTTTTGTAATTTTTTTTAAACTACAGAACAGAAGGAAACAGATTTTTTTCAGTCACATATTTGAAATAAAGTGAAACATACTTCAAATATATCCACGCCATTATATAACCAATTCTGTTTTGGGGGTTTCTGTAATAAATAAATAAATCCTTTTAGATATGTGGAATAAGCAACATGGCTTTTGTCATTTATAATTACCTGAAGTGGTGCCAGAGCAGTGGAAATGTCTGTCTAGACTTGGATATCTAACTAAATGTTTATTTACTAATCTGAGGAGCTGAACATTTGTTCTATTTTAAACATGTAACCACATGTCCCATTGACTTTTAGCAAGAAAGAATTTTGCTTGAGATGATGCAAGTTGGTAACTATCTGTGTAGATTGAGCAATTTTGACACAAATTCCTACCAAGAAGCTGAAATATTAGCCTCCTATATTTTCTTAAAATTGATTTTATGAGGACTTCTTGTGTAGCTGTTTACCACAAGTATGAACATGTCTGATTTTGAATGAGGTCAGAAACCAGAAGGTCTCGACATAAAGCTCTGAACAACCCTGACCTGGTTTCAAGAAAAATGAGAAAATATCAATCAATGGACAATACTGACTAACTTAAAGCTCTTATTATATCACAATAATCCAAGTAATAACAGTATAATCTAAAAGCAAAGCTAACAAGGTAAAGATAAAGGCAAAAAGAATTTAATAGAGTAGCTTCACAATGGCAAAGTGGGTATTCTACTCTAAATGAAAGAACAGACAGCTCAACTTCATCTCAACAGCAGAACAAAAACAAATGAACATATCCAATTAACAATGCCACTAAGATGACTAAAAATAAATTAAGAACTTGATGTACAAAAATGTAGTACATTGCATTCTGCATCTCTTTTTTTGTTCCTGGTTTTGTACAATTAATCAATTTTTAATGAAAGATAGTAAAAGAGTTTATAAGTGAGCCTCACTATCCTAAGACTGTTGTCTCCTAGAAAGAACACTTTTGCCAGAACGGCAAGTGCAGTGACTTGCAAGCTGAATTGCTCTTCTGTAAAGCAAGTTTCCATACCTCCATCATCCTTTGTTTAAATGTGAAATCTGAATCATGCATCATCATCATCAATAAATTTCAAACCTTCCCATCACCTCTTCAGTTCTTGAAATGAAAGGATGGAGCTTGTCTATGTAATCACAGAATACTTCATGGCCCCATCTTCATACTTCTCTCTAGAAAATTCAAATGAAAAGCAAAATAAATAGGACATAAGGTCATGGAAATGACAGTCAACCTGTATAAAAGCAGCTCCACTGAACCGTCTATATGAAACCATCATGCTTGTAGGTCCTCAGATTGCTAAATGTTGTCAATAAAATGTCAAACTAATGTGACATGACATGAACATTGAAGTTAGTCATAAATACTAAGGTGTTAAAATCTGGACATCGGCTCATAACAAGATAACCATTTGTTAGCACATTTTATGATGTTATGTCATTCATATATTAAGGAGTTAACTACATTTTGTGTTTATTGAACCGTTTATATTTATCATAAAGTGTATTCTCTTACTTCTGGAGAGTCTCTCGAGTCAGTGATTTAGTTTAGCCAACTTAAGATTCACCTGCAACTTTGTTTGGCTAACACATTAGCTGGGGTTGTGCAACAACATTGCGTACAACACAACAGAGGATGCAATGCAGACGTGCATCAGCCTGGCTAGTTTGATTTAGCTTAAAGTTGAACAATCGTGCTGTATTAAGCGATACAGCTCTCATTTATCTATAATTCACTTGAAATGTCAGCAGATGTCATTACTGACGCGGAAGATAAAAACAAGGAAAAATAAAACACTGTTAAGCAACAGCTCATTGTTGGCGAAACATGAGCTAAAGTGTCAATGCCAATTTTCACATCTTCTTTAACATCGCTTCACAATTTTTCGCTATTTAACAATTAAGCCTGTTTAAATATGAATACATAAAAAAGTATGTAACAGAAAAACTTGAGTTTAGAATACATATTTATCTATCTGAAGCTAATGTTTCCACTAGCACGATTAATGTTAACTTCACTTTAGCCTTTACACCGCAGATACAGTTATCAGCTAGCTTCACAAACAACACGTTAGCAATCAATCCGTCCGCAAACCTACCAGGCAGCTTTATAATAATAACCTTACTCCACGGCTGGCACGCAGTCAAGCTACAAATACACAAAGTTAAATCGTCAATGTAATGTTTAGACCCCGCAGTACCGGGGTAAAACAAAGGGCCTCCACTATCCCCTAGGACAGGATGCTAACTGAGCAAGCTCACGCTTTCGTCCAATCTGCTGGAGGGAAAAACATCAGCTAACTAGCAGCTAGCCAGAGCTAATCTCTGCACTCACTGCTCACAAAAAGTTTAAAAAGACGTGGTAATGGCGTACCTTTCAATTTTATACTCCCATATATATCGCAATACGCATATAGCTTTGTGTTACACTTGCTCCTTTCACCGCCCGTGACTTTGAACTCTTTTTCATTCAGTCTCTTCACAGGGTTTCTTTGTCTAATTTATCTGTGCTAGCTTACAGTTGTCTAGCTGGCTTGTAGCTTAACAGGCTAGAAAATATAGCCACTGCGCACGCGCGAAATTTAGAGACCGTTCATATACTGTACCCATGATAATAATAATAATAATAATAATAATACTTTTTTATTTCAGCTTTCCTTTATCTTCACTAGTTACTTGACGCGTCAAATGAAATATGAAATATGTATTTCACATGATTATTTAGAAAATCAAAACAAACGTCCTCTTGTTCACAATACAGTGCACTGGCCTTCATTATCTGTGAATTTAAAAGAGAAATGGAAAGTATTTTACTGTATATGTAATTATAAGCTCTTTAAAATAAACAAAATGAAACCTAAATCTGACTTCTTTTTTTCTATTTTCAAAGTTCTGGGGTGTGGTGTGATTTTCCTGCCAGACTTATTGAATCCAATGTTATTCTGTTGCTAATAGGCTACATAGTGTTACATGTCATGAACAGGAATTTTAACCCAGTTAGTGCTTTCTGTCATTGGAAATGTCAAGCTGCTCACTCATAAACATTTATTTGCTTTTGTACTAGCTGACACATTATAGGAATATTTACAACTTGCAAGTTAATTACACACTTCCGAACAAATAGCCATTTTTTCTCTAGTAAAGAGAACAATTTAACAAACACTTCAGAATCTGTTGGGGATCTTCCCCTTCCAACACAAACTCAAACATCTTTGATCTTCGAGGGCTTTTGTGGATAAATTTAATGAGTTTTTGTACAGATCTTGCAAAACTCCTGTTGTCAATGTTTCATTTCCATTGTGCTTTAATAAATATATAATTATATATATATATATATATATATATATATTCATTAAATACATATATATATATATATATTCATTAAATACATATATATATATATATATATATATATATATATATATATATATATATATATATATATATATATATATATATATATATATAAGTATAAGTTTTAACAAAAAAAGATCTTCAAAGTTTTCTGGTTTCCTCTTCCATGTTTTCTTGTCCTTGTGCATGTCTTAACTTAAAGCATGGGCATGGTCTTTATAATATAGTCATGTGATATTTTTCTGATTTAGTGATGACAGAATGAAATCAAGTAGGGGCACATTTCATGGTTGTTGGTTCATGATGTTGCTAGGGTAAAAAAAAAAAAAGAGAACATTTTCTAAGATCAATGCAGGAAATGGTCACCCCAAATTAACAAGAGCAATCTATTTGCAATTATATAACAAGATATTTTATAATGGAACCGTTGTACACAAAGTTGTCATTTTAAATACAAATAAACATAAAATTCAGAAATGCAAAAACAAGATGGTCCAAAGGGACCATCACAATGTTTTTGACAGCTAAGGGAGTATCCATATGAGATATACACTAAGAGATCAATCATAAATGCTTGACCCCACTGTGAGAACTCTCAGGAAAGTCAAACCATCTCAACAGCTGCTGATCTCATAGCTTTGCCCCACTGGGAACATTCTGACTCATGGGATCCTGGTGTGATACAGACACAGCTTTGCAGCTGACAAGAAAACCCTGCATAGAGTTATAAAATCTGCAGAGAAAATCACAAACACACACCTTCCTTCACTGGAAGACATCTATATTTCTTGTTGCCCCAGAATGCACCCTGCATCTTAAAGGACTCATCTCACCTAGCCAATAAAATGTTTGAACATCTACCCTCAAGGAGAGTTTGCACATCCATCAAAGCATGCACCTTAAGACTGCAGAGGTTTTTACCCTAAAGCCATTACCACATTGAACTATGCTCCGATGTAACACATTTTATAGACAAACATGTGGGGCTGAAATGTAGTGTAATATATTAATTATTAATGTATTTTAAACTTTACTGTGCATATTTTATAAGCCACTTGCACAGGAAAATTACATCTTTTTTCCCAGATTTTCACTTGCAGGTGCTGCTCATGCTGGAATACATGTGTGAAAAAGGTTGTCTTGTGTGAGCGTGTGACTTTCATGTAGCACATTGGTGTAATAATGCTAAAATAATCTGGAATTTGAGGAGAGGCTCTTGACTCTGTTATCTTTCGGGATGCATGGAAAAAAAGTTACGTTTTTTATTGCACACATGATGGCAGATGATGGTAGTTGTTGCTTTTAGAATTTGAAGGCTTTCAACTATTGAATAACTTGCTGATCATGTTTTTATACGAAACACATGCTTACACATTAAATCTCACTCGATCTTCTCTAGATCATGTGATACTTTTATTATTTTAAAATGTATTGCTTTGTTAAATACTCTTTCTACTGATCATCAAAATGCAAGTACTAAAGTAGCTTTCGTCTGAATGATGTCCATTAAATTTCCAGAAACTTTTTATTCTAAATGCTAAGGCACGTTGAAGTTGTTCAGGTGTCCTTTGGTGTCGCAGGATTCCACAGAAACACTTGATTTCTGATTATTTTTGTTAACAATCTTTAGCCAACCTCTAAAGTTTGTTTTCAGTCATCGAAACGGTACATAATCGAAAATGATCAATTACCCCATTCATCAATTTAACAGTTTTAGGCTCTTACTATTATAATTATTACCATTTGCAGAACAAAGATGCACCAAAGGTGACATCAAGTCTATGGAGGATTGCTGTCAGAAGCAAGAGAGTAAATGTTTTCATTGATACAGACTATCAAGGCACAGCCAATAAATGAGAGTTTTAGGTTATCATATAGTAGCACAAATAAATATGCCGAAAGTACAGAAAATGCCAATAAAGAAATCTTGATATAAATCTAAATAAAATTGCACATTGCAGCTCATCATCTCAGATTTTTCTATCTGCGTCAGATGTGAAACACAATGCAGCTTCTGGTAAGCCATTCTCTGCAACAATACTCCAAAAAGGATCCCCGTGGGCCTCTGATAACCAATTCCCTTTCAGATGGATGGACACTCATTCTGTAGAATGAACAATAAGTGGCCGTCCCTTCACCAGTTTTGATTTAATTTTTGTTTGTTTATTTTCATCCTTTTCTTTCTTTTCATTCTGCATTGTATAGTGATAACAGACACCTATAATAATCTTTTCCTCTTGTCAAATTTAAAATGGTTAAATGTTACATCTTCCTCAACATATCAAATATCTTCAAAACTCCGGCAGCGATCCATTGACCCATGCTGAAGTAAAAGCGTCTGTTGGTATGACCACATTAAAATACACCAAGGTGCTTCTCACCAATGTGAACCAGTCTGATTTGGCAGGAAAATAAGTCTATGGCAACACATTCCATCAAACTTTTCACACCATGGAAATTCTGATTCAGCTTTCTTGCAAACTCAGGTCACTTAAAGTTTGGTTAGCTTATTCTGGGATTATATTACCCCTTATAATATCTTTTCTGAAGCTAATAACAATGACCAAAGATTCACAGCAGTATATTAATTTTTCTTCAACTAACACTCTTAATAAAATATATACATATATTTGCAATTCATTCTTTGATTTCATTGGATTTTTATAAAAGAGATTTTTTCCCAGTGCTTCACAATGTTAAATAGAGAAAATGATAAATATTGATAAAGTGTGTTAGGGCATGTTTAACTTCAGAATGATTTGCTCTGAATACCTCTTTCATCTCTTTATTTGACGTATTCATCAGGTATGAATAGCCCTCTGCATGAATGTCTCATTGAGGAATGGGTGTAACAGTCTTCTACCGCCAATCTACAATACTCTAATTAAGAGAATCTCAAACCACAGCTGATATTATTCCTGACAACCATTCAACATCTTAAGTGATGGAGACTGATGGAGACAGAACTTATGAGCATGAAAAAAGAGCTGCAGTGACAAGATGAACCCGAGTGACCTCATCAGAACATGGCTATAAGACGTCGAGAGAAAAATTGATTTAGACATTAGTCACACTTTTTTTCCCCACTATCCTGGAAATAAAGTCATAACACTGAACAATGGGGTTGGGAGAATAGCAGAAAAATCCACTTTAATCTAATTTGATCGCATCTAAGTAAGAACCTATATATGCATACATAAATATTCATTAGACGGATATGAAAAGTTGTTGATGAAATCACAAATAGCTCTCTAGAAAGGCCATCATGCTCTGCTGATAGATTTTCTTTTAAAATGAAATGATATGTGAAATATATGGGGAGATTATTTCTTTTTTAAGAGATCAGAACATATGAATCATCTTTTTAATGTAAACTTGGTATGTGTTATTTCTGAATGTACTGTTTTATAGTTTACTTAAATGCACTGCAAGAAAATTCTTTACTTTGGGGAAGCAAACGTTTAACTTTCGTAGACACAATACGCCTCAATAAATGTGGTATAATGCAGCAGAAGAAAAATGTGTTTTTTTAAGTATTTATTGAGCAAAATGATCAAAAGATGATTTGCACTTTTGGAGAAAAGGCAAATGTATTCATGACTTTACTGTACTTCGAAATTACTTAGAAATTACTTCTAAAATTTGGACTTAACTTGCTTGTTTTAATCAAAGACAAACAAAACAAATCACCTTTTAAAACTACAAGCCCCCATTTCTCCTTTCTGGGACATACTGAGAGTCTTATCTATACTTAAATGATTAAAAACCTCTGTTTCTATCACCTTTCAGAAAAGTAGGATCTCTTTGAATATGGCTAACTCCCATTGGATTCCCTTGATTAGATTTGTATAGGGAGTTTAGATACAGGTTGAAGACTTGTTTCTTTTTTTTTTTTTTTTTTTTTTTGGTATTCTTTGAATCTTCCTATACAGTTTTTGTAAAAATCCAAGCTCAGTTACAGATATTTAAGTGACCAGTGTCAAAATAACATAGATGTGAAAGCCAGGGTTTGTTGTTTTGTTTTCCTTTAATCAAAACTTTGCATTAACACTTATGGCTCAGAATCACAGTTACCTGCTTTATTATTCACCAGGTACTTTTACAATCTTTTACCAGAGACAGCTTGGATCAACATCAATACACCACTGCCACTTCCTGATGTTTTTCAATCTTTTACTGGCAATGTCAAGCTGCACAAATTTGTGTCTGCAGAATCATTCCAGAACATACTTAAAATCACAAGTTTAATCCCATTACAATAAAATATAGTTTGTTTCCTTTTCAATATCACAAAATCTACAACAGTTACATTTTTATTCATTTCAGGAGCCATTGGTTGATGCAAGATGATTTAACACAACCACTTCCACTCATAATATAATGCAAAACATACTCTAAGTAAATTCACTAAATATAATTCCATTCCTTACCTCAGACATTTGACCTATCGAACATTTAATGTATGAAATTGGCAAATTTGTAGTCTCAAAAAAATATTTGGTAAACAGAATTTGCTATAATAATTTGCTAAAATAATCAAAGAAGTACCTCTGACAACACACCACTCTGGTTGAAATCAACATTTTCCTTTATCAAATCTAAATGAAAAATTTAAGTCTTTTAAAGTTCGGAAGGAAAAATTATTACAGGTGTGTTTCAGTGTTTTCAGTTTGCTTTTGGATCACCGATCATTTATTTTATGTCCATCAACACCCATGGACCATTACTTACCATGAAAATGCAAATGTCATTTTTACAACAATGCCACATAAAATTCTGACCTTAAAACTCTGACTTGTTTTGATGGAACAATAATATTCACTATGCTTTTCCTACAGTCCAGCAGCCATTCCTGCTTCCTCAGACTGAAAACCAAAACTTCAAAATTTTTTCCTCCCACCACAGACAACTACATTGTTCTTTACATTACATCATTTGTCAGCATGACTGTCAACACCCTGGCTAGTTTGGATGCAAACTAATTCAGCATAGGAAGAAAGAAGAAAGAAATGGACATAGCAACTAATAAGACAAGAGCTGTTACTGGACTGACTTTTATTCACTGGAGAAAGCTCAAAGAAGAGACAGGATGCAACACAGAGGCTGAATTAGCCTTTGTTAAGGGTTGCTAAAGTAGTGCAGCTTTAGCCATGTGTTAATTTAGTCAACAGCTAAAAGTTATAGGAATATATATCTGCAGCATCTGCTTGGGATTACATGTTAGCAGTTTGTTTGACTTAAAATGAGCCTGTTTTAATGGATGTTTCATTTGAGCTGATCTGAGATCTGTCAGTCACAGCATTGCAGTTTCAAATCCTGGTTTTCATGATTTGATGAGTCACATTTGTCTTTTAGTTACAAACTCAGAGGTATTTCTGTTTTACTTTGACTTTGATGAAATAAAAATTTCACGTGTTGTCTTTGACTAATATGAAAGACCATAAATTAAAAAGATTTTGAAGATTTTAGTGTAGAAACTTCCTTCCGGTCCTCCAATTGCACCACAGTAAATGAGAACACATTACTTAGTCATCCAAACTATTACTTCAGGTGAACTTTGGATTTTTACATCATTAGTGTCGTAGTCAGCGTGTTTTCTGTTTTAGTTTGACAGTCCTGTCGTGTTTAGTCTTGGTTTCTTGTTTTTATTCAGTATATTCTTTATCCTGTCTCATTTCCTGTGTGCTCACCTGGTGGGATTTTCTCATTCACTTCACCAGCTCCTTATTAGTCTCTCAGTTTATTTATACTCTTTATTTTTCATTTGCCTTTGTCAGAACACCTGTCATATTTCTCTGTTGTGTTTCCCTTTCATTTTATTATTTGATTTTTCATTAAAACCTTTGTTCCTACAGCCGTCTGCCTCCTGCCTTCTCCGTCCTGCATTTTGGGTCCACTTCTTCCTCAAGCCATGAAAATTAGCACCCTCTTAATGATACTACATGATCAAACCTGTCCTGAAACTGAGCACTTAAGTAATTAAGAGAAGGGGAAACTTTAACCACCTTCTACTAGAAGAGTACTTGCATTTGTTTATTACAGCAATACTCGCTGTATATCATTTTAAATTGATGTATAAGACTTCATTTTAAAGCATTTTGTTGATCTCTTGTTTGCACAGTACATCATTTATTCAATTGTTTATATTTATAAATATTAACATTGAATATATATATATATATATATATGTATTGAAATAATTATAGAGAAATGTCTTCATATTAACAATTATCAACTTCCCTTTTATTACTATGAAATAGGGGAAAAAAAGTGGAATCTTTTCATATAATTTTTCTGGGTTAAAGACATGCAAGAAAATCCACACCCTGAAGGAAAATCTATGTCTTTTTAACCAGAAATCAATGATGAAATCTCTGTTGATGATAACTTCCTTCAGACATTAGAGCACCAGCTCCAAGAAATCTAGATAGATAATATAGATATAATATCAGGCATGACAGTGATTTTCTTTTCCGTAAATATATTTAGGCACAAATTGATTTTAGAGAAGCCTTTCATGCTTGAATCTGAAAAACCCACAAAATGTCACATGCACTGCTGATTGTTTTATAGATACCTGGTAACATCTTCCATTGATCATTTATGCATGGGAAAAGGAAACATTGCAAACAAGGAAATAAGATCTTAGATAGCAAGAATCTCTATGTGCTTATTAATATTATTTCATTATAGTCCTGTAGTCTGATTGCACAGATCGTAACTCCAAGAATGTTCTTAACTCTGTGTACAACCTAACCTTGAAGCACCTTGACAAACTAATCATGATGGCTGAGAGAATATATGGATTACTCCATGAAAAATATGCAAAGCAGCAAATGAGTCTTTTCTTATACTAAAGAGATTTTTGAGAGAGACTCAAGGTGTCCTTTACCACATGACGGTGAGCACTGGAATATGATGCAGAGCTTTGTTCTTGAAATATGCACACCTCCAGTCAATTGCCCACATTAATGGCAACAAACACATGACACATATTAATCAGCTGGTTTAAAATATCACCTGAAGAGGTGGCTGTAATATTTGGTACTGTGTTCCTCTGATGTGGTCATGTTTGTCAAACTTTGTGAAATGAAACAATTTAACTGAGCCGTTTGTGAAATGGCCAGAGAGTTAAATATGTCTTAAAACTTCAGAGTAACCAAAATATTTCCAGCCTGAAAATGCCAGAGTTTAACACCAGAGTTGGCAGAGAAATGTGCAGGGAGTGAAGGGGAGTGAGTGTAACACTATGGAAGATCAAATTACACCTGTGTCCATTTTTGTTCTTCCTCATTAAGTGCTTTCCGTGTTTTCTTTCTGGATGGTCTTTGAGCCTTTGTCAGTTTTTGACAGGGCTGATTATGTAGCATAAAGCAGATGCTCCATCGCCAAAATGTCCATTGACAATTATTGCTATTCTTCAAAGCTCATTTCCCATGGAACACAGAAAAATTGCACATTGGCTCTATGTTATTAATAGTGTTACTTGATATGGAAATGAGACACTGATTTAGGCAAAATTAGCATTTTTTTCTGGTTTGATTATCAAATGAACTATGACATTTTTTAAAATGAATTTCAGTTATTAGTTTGGATAATAACACAGTTATGCCACATTCTGCCATTTCTCCACTTGATTAAAGAGAACAAATCTAATGTGATAACTTGACAAGCTGATTTTGGACAGTACTGGTTGTGCATGTTTGCTTCTATGTGTGGCTGTGTTGCTCGTATACAGGAATACAAATGCATCTTATTATGGAGCGCCGGCTCAGGTGGTGCAAATGAAAAGCTGATTTTTGGCTCATGGAGCGCTGAAAAGACATTTTGGCAAGTAGTCGTCAGCAAAATATGCTTTTCACATATTTTAACATTGAGTGTGTTTTTTGTAAAAGACAGAAGCTAAACATAAAGAACAAGCCTTGTTGCAAAAGAAATTTTTAAAGAAGTATTGACCACCTGTGGGTTTTCATTACATAATCTGGCATAGAACCGCATCAAGATAACACTGCTGAAAATATTCTTATTGTATAGTGAAAATATGAATGCGTAACATTAATAAGAGCTAAATCATGAGCACAAAGTAATCACTAGTGGTTTATTTTCAGATATGGTAACACTTAAGTTATTTTGTAAAGTTGAAGAAATGAACATGGAATATAATGGAAAGGATGTCCATGTGAAAAATAAAATAAGAAAGAAAATAAAAAAAAACCCTTTAATTTAAATGAGGCTGTTGAACACATTTATTTCTATAACATAACTATATTACTGTAAAGTTAGTTTAATCAACTGTATTAAATCAAGTTTATAAATCTACTGAATTGAGGTGGGCCAAGAAACTTTGCACCTGATCAAGTAGAAGAATTTAATAGAATTAAGTGGCAGCAAATACATTGAATCTTCATGAATAAAGATGGTTTAATTAAAAAATAATAAGCTGGAACAAAAGATTTAAGATGTATGAAAGTTATTATACTGTGTAGATATATTTTTATTGATTTAGTCACTGGTTTAAATTGTATGAAAACAGCAAAGCTTAAAGGACCGACCTGTAATCTTGGGTTTGAAATTTTGCAAATCACTGTCATGTAATAAACTAAACAAACAGGACAAACATGGTAAGGTGCAGAAAGAGTAGAGAACATTTTCACCTTTGAGATAGAAAAGTTCTTTCCTTTGTGACACTGCACCCTCCTTACATGTGTTTTTAATTTAACTCAGTTTGTTCTTTGAAATTCTTGATTTGTTCAACATTGTTTACATGCTTTTAACATGACATATATGATTTAGATTTTTTTAGCTTTAGCATAATGACTAATTATTTAAAAAAGCATATACTTATGAAAATTAGCTTTAGAAATTTAGATTTTTTTTTCATTTTCTTTTCTATTTTTCTTGTCTGTGGTCCCAATATCTGGAGCTATAAAACAACAGCAAAATAAGGCTGTTAAAATTGGAGCAGACAAGGCGTACAGTCAACTTCTCGTGTTTGTAAACAGCGTACGGTCTGTCAGAAAGTGAGGATGATCGGGGGGAAGAACGGAGGGAAAAATAAGACATCATGATTTGATGACGAGGCTCCTTATTTCTCCAGCAGGGAGCTGATGATAACCTGTCGTTCTTCTGGTCTGCTACACCTGCACACTAACAGGCTGCTGGATCCGGCTTCTTCCTGACAAGCTCCTGTCTTCTCTGCCCTTTCATCTCCTCGCTGCACAAAAGAGAGTTTAGAAGTCTTTTATCTACGCCTGGGGGTATAGTTTCTCGTCTGCCAAGAGAGGAATTCAACCAATTAAGCTGGTGGTACTTTGCTTATGAAGCATGCATCAGAGGAGGGGCTTTAAATGTTTTTCAATATTTCAGCCTGCAATGCATAATTAGCGAGTGTCTTTTTCAGCCAATGAAAAATAATTTAATCTTAACCTGTTGCACTCCAAACAGGTTTCATTACATCGTCTCAGTGCTGTAATCTGCATTACAAGAGCTTGTTTTGTACTGTTAAGGCAGTTCATTTACTTTAAAATGTTTGCTTCCATTTTGGATTTAAGTTTAAATCACAGTACAAGAGCTCCAGTTTAACAATGAAACATTTTCTTCAACTACTGGATGCACAACGACATAGCAAACAGAGGCCTCTCTTTGTTTATCACAGCTTTGTAACTTTGCATTTTCCTTTTAGACTCTGCAAACAACAATTGAATGAGGCCAATTTTACTTCTTTGCTGTATATTTCAAAATATTCCTCTTCGCGAAGGTACTTGAAATGCTCTCCACTCTTGTTCTCCTTTGTATTCACTCCTCGCTTGTGTATTGCATTTGCAAAGCACATAGTCGTGCTCTGAAGAGATACAGCATGGCATCACTGAGAGACTGTCGGTGAGCAATTGCTGATCCCATGGAGTGATAAAGAGAGCCTGGGTTGTCTGAAACCTGAAAAAAGAGGTTGGCGAGAGCCACGGAGCATATAGACCTGGAAGGTCACCTGCTGCCACAGAACAACCAGACCATCACCAGTATGTCCTCAGCTTATCCTCGATTTCCTGACACTAATGACATTGTGCACCTGCAGAGTTGGAGTGTACAAGAAGGAGGACAAAAGTGTGTTTAAGACAAAAAAACAAAAAACAAAACTCCTTACACTTTGACAAAAGGAACATTAAAGCAGGTGCTTTTGTGACCTTAAGAAAAGAAAAAGAACGAATATGTTCAGGTTGAAATCACGACAGAGTGATCTTGGCCTTGACATATAAATGCAGATTGAAAGTGGATTGATTAGAAGATATGCAAATGCAAACAATCCGCCGGGCGCCCTCACTATCGCTACCTTTGCATATGGTCATTTTAAGGACGCCCTTATCTCTGGCACCATGCTAATAGATTTATTTCCTTACAACCATTGACAATTATTCCCCTCCCTCATACATTTGCATTTGTTTGGGGACGCATGCCTAAAACTCTCTTTACTGAGCCAAGAGTTTTACATCTCTCTGTTTTCATATCAAGCTTAGCTGCTTACTGTAAGTACCAAGCATTGTTTTGTTTTGTTTTTTTTAAAACAATGTTTTCAAATATGTTTCACGTTCACCATTTGTTGCCATATGCCAGACAATCGAATCTGATTTTGGATCTCTAGTACCAGATTGCAGCAGTGTTTAGTCACTTATTTATCTCCAGGCTTCCCCAATCACATTTCTGGGCAGGTGCATGGCTGCCCTCCACAAATTACATCCAGGATAATTTCATATTGATTAATGCAGATGCGTTCCTCTTGGCTCTCATACTCTACCTGCAGTCTATTTGGTATAAATTACTGGAGCTATTTTGCTGCACAAAGCCAGCCCTCTCCAATAAGGTGCTGGCTCATGTGTCGACTGGGGCCCCCAAACTACCCCTCTGCCTGCAGGAACCACTAAAGCTTTTAATTGCCTTCTGTGCAAATGGTCCTTATGCACTTGATAAAGTATCTGGAAAGTCTGGCATGGGCTGGTGGAGGCTTAGGGGAGTCTGCAGTATTTCAGTATGTGTGTGAAAATGACAGAAAGTTTTTGTGAGAGATGGGAGGGAGAGGAAAAACAGAGAGAAAAACAGAGTGAAACAAGTATATAGATAGTGTGACTTAGTGACGGCTGCTTGCTGAATCTTATCCATGATATTACAACCTCTATGAGTATGGCGTTAAAGTTACCCCTTTATGTGTGCAGCCACCACTCAGCAAAATGCTCGAATAGCCCTGCTTGTGGCACACAGGATTATTCCCCTCTGTGTACATTCACTACAGTAGAGTGGCTGATAACCCTGGGTAAAGCGATAAACAATCAAAGCGCGGCTTCAGTGGAAATGATTGCATTCTGTACCCTGCCCCAGAGATGGGGGCCATTATTAACGTGGGTCCTGCCCTGACAATGCTATTTTCTGGAAGGTAATTGCAGATTCAGATCTCTGAGAGGGCCCGACTGAGAGTAAATGCCACCTCTTTAATTATGGTCTCCTCCACGTCTCCTCTATTGAGCTGTGGAGATGTCTATCGCTCCACGGGATCCTGGGGAAAATGACTCTAATGGGAAATGACCAGTGTCTGGGAAGCTGGCTCAGATTAGAAGCGACGTTTCTAATTGATGGCTAAAGAAATCCCTGGCCGGATGACTGGGAAAAGTCACTTTGGAGCACATGTAATTGGAGGGATTGCAGTTCTAACAAGAATCAGCGGATGATCTCTCCTGATTTAAGCGTGCGCTAGCACAGAAAACAAGCTCAACATGAGCTTCTACTATGTTAGAAATTTACAAAAGCCAGAGACTGATACCCTTATGCTTTATTGTCAAGGTGAAATAAATATAAATTACATTGTATTCAATCAGTCTCAATCAGAACTCCTTGTGACAATGATTCAGTGGAAATGTAACAGCAGTGTTAGCTTTAAATGAGCAACAAAAGTTGTGTGGTGAAGCTATTTGCATTTTATTGTCACAGGTGATTAAACTTCTTTTTGCGAAAGCGACACCACTAAGGTAGTTGCACTCAGTTACAACTTTTTCTTTTTTTAAATGAGTTTGTTCATCAGATGATGGACCCTGATTAAAGTCAGAGTTTTTCTTCTCCTGCTGCTCAGAATAGAAAAGAGTGAAAACTTTGTCTCTCTTTGATTAGCGTTGATATAAGACAGTCACACAAGGATACAGAGGCAAACATTACAATCTTTAATCTTTTTTAATTAGACATCTTGGTATTGGAGCCAACTTTATGCATACCTAATAATTTTCCTCAGACTATTTCAGATATACATGATCACATTAATTGTTGTCATCTTCTAAAAATATTTAATTTAAATGATCAAGGTCAAATCTTTAATCAACACTATAATATAGCATAGAGCTCTTATTAGACGAGGAGATAAGGGTCAAAAGAGAAAAGCCTTTTACATTTGGTTTCATTTTTGTGTTTTTTATCCTACATGTCCTGAGTATAAACAAATATTTTAATAACCAGTAAACCTGTATTCAATGTGTTGTGACCTGCTTTGGTAATTGCTATTTATCTGATGTGCCCTGGTTGAAATCCGGTAATTTTGCCCGATATAACTGGTTCATCAAAAAACCTGAGGTACCCCAATCAGGGGACTTTTAGAAGAGACCATACCAAAATATAATACTGTGCCAAAATGGCCATTATGGAGACATCACTTGAATTGTCTGTACTTTTTACGGTTTTCAGCTTGTTCAGCTGCATCTCTGCAATGGAAATGCAAAGTTTTCAGCCTACCATGAGTCTTTCCATCTTCACCTCCCTTGGAGAGATTAAAAATTCGGATTTTTGTCAAAGTTTGTGCTGGCTGAAGCCAAATATTTTCCAACATGCGTTGTCCATCTGGTGGTTGGAGTGTGCTAATTTGTGTGTGTGTGTGTGTGTGTGCAGCCATATGCAATACAGAAAACATGTAGAGAGAAGTAGAAATGAGGAGCTGTGTAAATATGACTCTAAATAACAGCAGATGTCATTTGGTCATATATCAACTTTTCCTTCTTGTGTTTGAATATAGAGCAGCTCACATGTTGTAATGATCTAGCTAATGTAAAAAGACACATTTCTAAGTGAACACTGAACAGAAGCTGGAATATAAAACAAAAATGGGAAAGTGTGTTCAAACCTTTGACTGGTAGTCTATCTATCTATCGATCGATCTATCTATCTATCTATCTATCTATCTATCTATCTATCTATCTATCTATCTATCTATCTATCTATCTATCTATCTATCTATCTATCTATCTATCTATCTATCTATCTATCTATCTATCTATCTATCTATCTATCTATCTATCAATTGGCTATTTTTAAAGCCATTTGTCAGTTAATACTTGAACTTGAAGGATTGATACCATATTTATAGTTTATTTGTTTTGCTTGTTTAGATTGTACTATGTAAAATCAATCATTTTGGTGTGAATGTATGCTTATATGGGCATACAAGCTTTTGCTTCTGTCTGTTTTGGTCTCTTAACTGCACAGTCTATGTATGAAGAAATTAATTATTTGTGACTGAAGAAAAAAACTTCACATGAAAACATTGCAGTTGGGGCTCAGATTCTTTGCATCATACCATTTTTAGGCTAAACCTTACATGTCTTATTTTCAACTAAATAACAGACAAATCCATCTTTACCTGCATGTTGTCTGAAGTGATGACATCATCTGTGAGGCTAAATAACATGAGTTTAAACAGTAGCATCATCTTTGAGATGCAGATTAAGGAAATTATTCCATCTTTCCATTTAGGAACACAGCATCAGCTATTTTTCCGCTGGTGCCTCAG
The DNA here is from genome assembly GCF_933228915.1 of Telmatherina bonti. Taxonomy (NCBI): domain Eukaryota; kingdom Metazoa; phylum Chordata; class Actinopteri; order Atheriniformes; family Telmatherinidae; genus Telmatherina; species Telmatherina bonti. The sequence continues at coordinate 26,150,714 of NC_136613.1, read as the reverse complement.
TTTAGATGAAGTCAGGAAAACTAAGTGCAACATATTTTCTTTACATAATTATGTGGCTTTAACTTGTTTATGTGTTCATTTGTGACTTAATTTGAACCCAGCAAAAAAAATGTTAACTCAGTCGTTGTTTGAAGATTGACCTCTAAAGTCAAAATACAAAGGATTTCCATCGTCTCTGTGGTTGTTAGATGACTACTATACTATAAATTGTAAAGAAAAGTTGTAAAAGTGCATTGTCAAACAAATAATAATGCAAATTTCAAATCCATTCATTTTTAAGCTGAGTGAAAAACAGCCTTTGTATCTGCAGCAACACCCGGTGCTGTCTGCTGACTATCCGCAGCCTGCTGTTTTGTAGATGCTCAATCTTGAATCCATCACTGCTTTCTGTCAGTGGTAACAAATCTGCTGCTCTTTTCCGGCTGTCCGGTCATTAGCTGACATTCTGGTGCGGGGCAACAGGATCTCTGAGGTTCTCTAACTGGTCCAAAAAAGTTGAAATGACAAAATAATAACAACATCTGTCTTCTGTCCAGCGGTATTGACATAACATTACAGGTACCAAATTGTTTGTGTTGTGAAGTGTGTCTGGATGATACCTCAAGCTTATGACTCTCACCGCTCCAGACTGCATCTGGGTTTACAGATGTTTGACTGACAGACAAATAAATGATGGTGTAACTGCTTCTGACCAAATGGACTTAATAAGTTGCCTTTAAGGGACGATTTATGTTCTTTTAAGCTTGATGCCGTAGCAGTAACCTTTACCGGTAATTTTATGCAAAATATGAAAGCAGAGAAGAGACTGACAGAGTGCAGTCCCTCCCCACCCCACTGAGCAACACACTGCATCCTGAGTGCTACATCAGAGTATCGTTAGCAGCTCTGTCAAGCTCTTTATTGGATTTGTTGGAAATTCACGCTCCACCAGCCACAGAAAACCTGTTGTCTTGGACAGTATTCCAGCTGTCAAGCACACACCTAAAATACTTTTTCTTGCATCCTTCTGCAAGTAAAGCATGAAGAAGTATTACTTAAAAACATGAACAAATCTAAATCTGACTTCAGTTTAATCTTAATCTAACCAAATTACCTGAATCTGACCTAACCACCATACACCTCTGTGTGTACTGCTAGAAACCAAACCAAGTACCAGAAGAGGTGGTCTCGTTTATAGGGTCTTCTTCTATTATTTCTCTATCATTCTCCTCCATCACATTACTATAACATTATTTCAAACTGCACAGATTAGGCTACATCTAACTTTGTTCATGCAGTCTTGACAGCAATGAGTAACGCACAAAATATTCATCATATTTCCAAAGTGGCACAAGGATTTCATGGTGCTGGTCAGCTGCATATGACAGTTTTCTGGTGTTTGATCCACTGTTATTATGGCAAGAAACATTTAGAACTTCAAAATAGTAGTGGAAAACTCAAGAATAAATGTGTTACCATCAGATAAATTAGGATGAAGAACTTTTAAAATGTTGAAAAAGAAAAAAGAAAAGAAAAGAAGGAAAACTGTAAAAAAAATTAGTAAAATCAAATCAGAGTACCATTGTGCGTATAACTACTACTCTACAACTGATGATGTTGCTCAATTCTTTGAACTCTTATTGGCTAAAAAAGAAATTCAGAGATAATCACTCACAATACAAAAAAACCAAACCCTTATCATCTTTAGAAAATAAGACTTAAGTACAAATATTAATGTTTAGAAATGATTGTGTTACTTAAGGTCATCATTGGTATTTGTGTTCCTTTGTCAGAGTATAAAGGCAGGTATAGAAATTTCTGTTTTATTGCACTTTTCTCAAGCATAGTGACAGACACAATTGAATTGACACATAATGTGTCACAATCAGCACACTAAAACTACTTCAAACACTTCTGTAGTATTTAACACAACAAATTTAGTACTACTTCAGTCTTTCCTTTACTCCAAACTGAACGAGGTACAAAAGTACAACAACTTCCGGTTCAAAAGCCGTCTGGCACCATTGTCCAATCAGCGATTTCTCTTGTTGCCCGCTGGTACCTACCTCTTCCGGTATGTTAATCTAGTTGTGCTTTTTCAAAGTTCGTTGTTGTTTTTTATTTGTCATTGTGTTTTATCTTTTTTTTTTGTGTTTTTTTTAAAAAATTTGTTGTGTTTTTATTAGAATTTTTTGTAGTGTTGATTAAATTTGGCGTGTTTTTTAATTTGTCATTATGTATTTTTTAATTGTTGTTGTCATTTTCAATTTGTTGCTGTTTCTTAATTTGTTGTTGCATTTTTTTGTTTCGTAGTTTGTGTTTTTTGTTTTGTTGTTGTGGTTTGCACTTCAGGGCCACCGTAGCAGGGTTTAACATTTCCCATGTCATCATCACACCTTCACTTTGGAGAATTTTTTTTAAAATAAATCAGATCTCCAGTGTTTCCATTGTCTGACTCTTTTCCAGAGCTCCCAGTTTGTTCAACATGTAGGCTGCTTCATGACATCAGTGTGTTTTCTCAAAAACTGAGGTTGAAAATTTTAAGTTACTCCTCCCTGGCATTTGTATTTTTAACTTTAATCAGGAAGGAACGTGCCCTTCAGTGCAAGAGGTTTAATTCACTCCATAAACTGTGCGTGAACTCTCCTTCTCATATAAATATATATATTGAAATTATTCTCTTTTCTACCTGTTCTCAAAGGTCAACATTCACGCCTTATTCGTTGAGTATTTACTGACCCTGTCACCTACTTTGTATTGTGTGTGGACAAATGAATTAAGATTCAAGGGGCCTTGGTAATGGAAAAGTGTTTTAATTTCCCTCTGACATTAAGATGTTGTGCCTCATAGGCATTTGGTGGCGCATTACTTGGCGCCTGCTCTCTGGCTTTGCCATTGCCCCCCATGTTCCACTTAAACACTTCAATCATAGCAAAAGATCAAAGGAGCTGTTAAACTAATCAAGTGGAGACACAAGAGATGAAACTCCCCTTGTATTTGGTGTTTTTCCTATTAGTACTCCCCCCTCTCTCCCTCCTCTTGCTCCCTTCCTGTAACCCTATTAACAAACAGTGTAAATCCAAGAAGGTGGTTTGCTGGCTCAATTGACTGCAACATATAGAGAGCAAACAAATAGGTGTGCATTCTCTGTAAGTATAGCATTACTGAACACAGAGCTCTGCCTGCAGTGCTTAAGGATCAATGTCATCGTCCTTTTCTCACAGTAGACATTCCCACCTGGTGTTACATCATATTATAACAGGACAGCATTATTAAAGTGTGTTAATCTCCGCAGAGCCAAAAGAAGGCATGCGCTGCATTTGAATCTGATGTTATATTTAAAAAGGACAAATAAAAATGTAAACTATGATCACAAAAGACGTAAAGGAAATCTGAGAGCAAAGTATTTTTATATACCGGACCCAAATCTCCTGTCACCCAGGAAGCTTAAGAGGTAAAGCTGTGAGAGACAATTTTTCTAAAAGCCTGAAGAGATGAGTCCTAAACAGAATTCTTAGCTGTGTGGTTTTATAATAAAACACTTGGAGGTGGAAGGACAGTGTATAGTGGTCCTTAAGAGTCCATACTCCGGCTTAATAACATCCCAGTAGAGACCCTCAGCCACTTTTCATGAGCTCTCGAAAAACTGCCATATTGGAAAATAACTTGTTAACAAGCAGCTGAAAAAGAGGGATGCTTTGGAGAAGAGGTCAAGGGGTGAGCTTCCTCTTATTTTCTGCCAAAAGAAAACAATCTCAGAAATCTAAGAAAATGACACAGCTTGATGGAGAGGCAGTTTTAAGAAGGAGGTAATGTGTGCAACAACCAAAACAAGATAATATATGTGACTATTAGTAGCTTTTATGATTACAAAGGCCTTTGAATCCTTGTTCATTAACTTGATTCAGGTCCAGTAATTCTCATAAACTGCTGAGTGTTATGCAACGTTTAATAAGACAGGAGATATGCTTTGAATGCATCATTGTTTCTGCAGGCCATTGCACTCATTCACGGGAGCCCAGAATGGTTTCTTAAAACATTGTGCCTTTTTTGGAGAGCCTCATCAAGGCCAAACATATCTGGGTGTTTTTTTTTTTCCAAATGTGACCTATATTCTGACATCTAGAGCCAGCCTTGTAAAAATTCATTTTGTTTTAATGGAGAAGGGTAATGTAGCGGAACAAAGGTTAATTTGACAGGTCTTTATGTTTCAATCACTAATTAAGTAGTTTCATTTTGGAGCCTAAATAAGGTGAACATTCAGTGAATACATGTTCCAACAGAAATAAATATCTGCAGCACAACTGAAATGAAGCAATTAATGGCAAACAACAGAAACTCATTAGTTTAATGGGGAAATAACTAAATAGAACAGTGCCGAGGGTGTTTTCATGCCATTGTCCATTTGTTTGCTTTTACTGATGATAAATGTGCTTCCATTAATGATATGACCAAATTTCCTCTTTGTATTTAAACTCTTGTTATCATTATTGTGAAAGTTGTTCTGTTATTAAACAGCATCCAGGTTAGATTTATTCAATCATAATTTATATCCATCTCTCTCTCTCTCTCTCTCTCTCTCTCTCTCTCTCTCTCTATATATATATATATATATATATATATATATATATATATATATATATATATATTCAAGCATGTAAATATTACATTTCCAGTTTTGCAAAAGAAGGCTTTCAGGACACTGCCTTTCATTCTTAGATAGAAAAGACAAAAAAAGAAGAGAAAATACTTAAAAAAAGAAAAAGGATAGAAGATGGAGAAGTTTCTATCTGATTGCAGAGGAGGGAAAGTAGCTTCTGACAAGGCACACAAACTCTTTGGAGCCCTGCTTTGAGTCTCCTCCTGCCAGTCCTTTCACAAGGAAGTTAATGATGCTGGCAAGAAGATGAATCACCTCAGACAGCACACAGAGCAGTACTGACAAGTGAGCACTGGCGAGTCTGACACCTGCAAGTACCAGAAGAAAGACTAATAGTCATGTTGTCTGCTACCTGTAGGAGTTGAGCTATGTCTCTCTGAGTTGAAAGAAACTGTCCCCATTATTGTTGAAGTAAAGCAACCTGAAGGATATGGCTGACTGGACTATAACAAAACATGTCCAATGTGAGAAAATGTTGGATGACTTCTATGTTTTTTTGGTTTTTTTGGGGGCATTTTACTACTTTTGTGGCATTTTTGATACTTTTTAGAAAATTAAACAGTTTTGACAACAGCAAAGAAATTGAATCCTCTACTGATTTGATCTTTACATATTTTAAGATTGCTGTTTTTATGGGATTAAATGACAGTGAAGATAATTAGTGATTAGAGCTTTCTGCATTTGCACACTGACAAAAAATGCTAAATGCTAATGCTAGAAATATTTAGTGATTCAAAGACAACACAATGTGTTAGACTTATACTTTTTACTTACTGTTTTTATTTAATCAAGCAGTACTGGTGCACAACTTGCACATGGATGTATAACATGCAGACATTAGATTTATGGTCATTTTGTTGGACCGTGTTTTGACCTTGCTCAACTTCTTTGTGGCATAGATTCAACAAGCTATTAGCATCTGGCCAATTTTGATCCATTATAACATGTTAGCATCACATAGTTGCTGCAGATTTGTCAGCCCTACATATCTGCTGACCATATCTATCCTACAAGGGATAGATATGGTCAGCAACAATACTCCGGTAGGGTATGACATATAAAACATTTTCAGATGGTGCTAGCGAACCAAAAATGTGCCAAGAAAATGTCCGCCTTATCTTTTCACCACAACTACCAACCTGAACCATTGATAAAAAGGTGAGATGGATCCATAGTTTCATATTGTTTATGCCAAATTCTGACCCACCATCTGAATGTCAAAGCTAAAATGGGGATTAATCACACCAGGCAGCGTTTTTCCAATCTCCTGTTGTCCAGTTCTGTGTGAATTTTACCCTCTGCTTCAACTTCTTAACTTTTGGCCAATAGGAGTAGCCCATTGTTTTCAAGCTTTGATGTATCACTCACTAGCAGTCAAAAGTTCAGACACACTCTCCCATTGGATGTAATGGAAAAGTGTGAGACCACATTCGGCAAACCTTGGTTTTAGCAAATAGTTATTTGAGATACCATCACCTTTCTATCATCTTCAGCTATTCTGCTCCTACTCCTCTGGCACCAATGCAAACAACTTCTACTTACTGAATATTTTCTCCTTTTCAGATCATTTGTAATCAGTAGATCAGCAGTTTCTGAAATACTCAGACAAGCCTGTTTGCCATCAACAATCAAGTCACATTCAAAGTCACTTTATTTCTTCCTCCATTTTGATTCTCAGTTTAAACTTCAGCAAGTTGTCTTGGCCATTTCTTTATACATTGAGTTGCTGCCATGTGATTGGCTGTTTCCTTCTTGTTGAAAAAACCTTTGAACAAGTGTACTGTGACCAGTGAGTGTATACATACTTCAGTTCGTAGCAAGAAAGTAAAACCTTTTCTGGGCATCCAGAGAGTGCAAATGATATAAAAAGATTATTTCTAATTTAATTCTTATGATTTAAAAGAAATGAAGTCATCTCATACGTTCGGTTTGCACTTCCTCATAACTGCCCGACGTGTGGTATTAATACAGTGGCATACGAGTAATTAGTTCGCATTCTCAAACTTCACAAACGGACTTGAGCCAGTGCCCCAGCACAATGAAATGTATTCCAGTACAACATATGTGTTTGGAGTTTGGTGGGCACTTTACAGACACATCAGTTAGAAATATCAGATGAGCTAAAATGTCACCAAACTTCTAAACATGTATATTGCACTGGAAGACATTTCATTGTGCTGGGACATTGGCTTAATGATAATAAACAGCATACTGATTCTGTTGATGTTGTGAAGTGGCGCTATACGAATAAATCTGAATTTAAATTTAATTGAATTGAAACTTTCTAACATAATTATCATTAAAAAAAAGTGTACTTTAACCCAAATTGTGTTTTTCTAAACCTGAAAAAAATACTTTCATCTGATAAACCTTACCAAACAATTATACCTCAAAACTGTAAAACACATAGCCTCACAGTGGATTTAATTCTAGTCACAGAACAAAATCTGACATTTGTGGTTCAGTTGTCTTACATTTCACTCTTTTTCTACAAAAAAAAAAAAAAATTCCACACACATTGTCAAATGGATTAAAACTCCTTACCCAAGAAAAGGCAGATGTAGATCATATGATATATATTATCCAAAAAATACCCACAACAAGACTCAAACATTTAGAAAACTAGGAATGACTCAAGTAGTTTAATAATCTCAGTTAGGAAATCCGCCTCTGCATTTAAACCAGCTCAACATTTACTAAAAGCAGTGAGCTGTCATATTTTAGCACCATGGTAGTAAAAGGTTTATAATTATAAGTTCATAATTTCCAAGTGATTCATTAACATTACAAGTTAAAACCCATTTTTATTTAAATCAACAATGCTTAAACAGGCATCAACAGGAACACAAAAACTGCCAAATCATTTTAAATCACATAGATATTGTTTATCTTGCTGCATCTAAACAACAGATGACATAGTCATTAACTTTGAATCTTGAGAAAGAGCAAAACATTGTCTTACATGTGTTTTTTAATGTATCTTTCAGATGAATCAAATCCATAACTAACTGACATGTACTGACAAGTACGTAAAAATACAAGGTTTAACTATTTGAATAATATATAAATAAAAGGATCCAAATATGCAGTTCAGAGATATTTTATTTGCCAAGTTCAACCTCTGTAAAATCCTGTAAACCTCAGCCAAGTTTCTCTCACAACATCTCAGAAAATATAAAATTATACAATAACACACAGAGAGCCGTTGCTACTCTGATGTTAAAGTTCACTTTCACAGAAAATGCTAATAAAATAAAACGAGAAATTACAGCTCAATTGAACTATGTTTAATACAGTGCAAAACATATCTCATATGCTCTAACAAGGAGATGCAAATCTTTGTATCACTTCACTGTTCAAAAGCTCTTTGTCAAGTTGCAACAATCCTTTTCACCTCGTCATGACATGAGCATCATTAGTAATGTTGTAGACTTGTGATGAAAAGTTGAAGGTTTGCTGCCAACAATCCTTAGGTAACAATGAAAAGCTATCTTTAAACACCCCTGTAGAAACACACAGATGTTTTTAGATATGGGTGATTAGGTCACTGGACTTCATGAGGTCCTGTCCCACCCAAACAAAGTCAGGAAAGCCATGAATCAGAGGAAAATCAGTCAAGCAAGCATGCGTCTAATCAGGTAAAATTATTTGCTTTGTAGCTTCACAGGACCTTCAGTGTGCATGAGCCTAAAATGATCTGCGCAATAGCTGCTACTTGCAATGGACAGATCTGATACTGTGAAATAAGTAGAGATTCTGTTAAATTATTCTCAGTAAAACATATTTTTTATTTGCAAAACACAGGTCATAGTGCATGTAACTGTAAAAACAGACTATAAAAGCAGTCGTGGTTGGAAACATCCATTTTGGACATGCAGCACAACAAATACAAACAGATGTAAATGTTTGATAGATTTTGTCTTGCCATTATCAAATGGGTAATATTATGTGCATCAAAAGCTGCCTCAGATCATCTAAGCTAAAATCAAAGGCTTTCAGAAAAGCCACTGTTGCTTCAGCTGACCTCACAGTTTCATTTTTGGAACAATAAAGGTGTTTCTCACAAATTCAAAGCTATAAACACATATTACTCTGTTTCACAGTCCTGTCTGTGTGACAAGATTTACATATTCCCCTTAAACACTGTTCAGATCAAACCTCAGTGATGTTGTTTCTCAAAAGATAAAAAGAAGAAAAACAATAAGCCAATTTTAAATTCAGACAGACAGCAGATGCAATCACAATACATTTTCATTGCATCCTGTAGCAATAATACAACCATTAAATTAGGACAAAAGCAACATTCAAACTGCAATATGCCACAATTCACAAGCTATATATTTTTTTTAATAATATAAATACTGGCCAATCATATTTCTTGTTGAATTAATATAGAAAATAAGAGTAGCTGTATTTGAAAATGAGATGATAATTTAAGTAATAAAATTTTAATAATAAAAAAAAAAAATCTGGCATGTTAAACTAAGATTAATCTGAACATTTATTTTCCCATTTGGCTGATGATTTATATTTGGTCATCAATAATCAGCCATAATATTAAAACATCTGATAATAAAATAATTAACACCACTTTTCGCGGTAGAAAGGGTTAGTGCCTGTATCCTCACATGAGCATGGATACACACATTCATTCTACCTAAACGTTTTGTGTTTACTTATCAGGGTTGTTTGAGACTTTCGCTGAGGTATCTGCCTGTGGCGCTACGTGGGAATTGAATGCTAATTGCTTGGAAGTTAGCTTGAGGATGTTGGAGCCATAAGGGGCTCAAAACAACTGATCTCATAACAAAGAAGAAAATGACAAAAAGTGAAAAATAAGAAGAAGCACGATAGTGACAGTCTTCATTAACAGTCCGTAAAACAGATGTTTGTTCACTTTGAATTTGTGCAGAGTGTAGCTAAATGGCCAGTAGCACAACATAGAACAGCCAATGCCTTACAAATGTCTGAGACCAAGTGGTATATGGCACAACAATTGCAAAGGCTCAACATAAAAAGGTGAGAAAAAATATCTCAAAAGCTTGAGACCCTCCGTATATTTACAGTATTCCTCCACAGTAGCAACCTCCCCAACAAGACTGCATACAAAGGTCTTAAAAAACATGACAGAATTTTTGGTATTATGTTCACCTGACCTACAAACTTCTCAGATACTGATCTGATAGGATATAATGGCTTCTGAAGCAAGTTCAGTCCACAAAGATCCACCTCAAAATGCAAGAAGCCTAAACAGTTTGTAGGTAATTTCCCTCCACCAGATTCTCCAGGAGACCATTTATCATTCCTTGTGAACACTTTGACTGGCTAAAGAACTTTTGGTGGCACACAGACGTACTCATTATTTGGTGGTAATAATATGGTTTGCATATTGTTATCATTGGATGAGGGGTGTATCCACTTTTAATTCCTGGTTTAGTAAGGAGCTGAGTATGAATAACGCACCATAAGGATAAATCAAGATGATGTTAACAATGGACGTCTATGAATGTTGCATTATCTCTGCTTTCTGATTCACAGTGAACTGCTCCACTGTTGCACATTAATATCTTTCAGTGTGGATAAGTGATGCATGGGTTGCTCCAATGCTAAATGACAGCAGTAAAACAAGCCTGCTCATTAACTGCATTAGTTGGCTAGAGGGGATGAAAATAGACACCCACTTCCTGAGGACAGGACATGCATTTGATGCCAACCTGTTTTTCTCTTCAGTCTTTCTGTCTTTAAATTTACTTCATTCATATAATGACTTATTTCATTAAAAAAAAATACTTGCTTAAAATGAGAAAAACACCATGGTGACATGTTGACATGCACAAATTATATATTTGTCTGTAGATTTTGGCAACATTTTCCACTATGATATGACATTGTATACTGTGGTGTTCTGCTACCTGCTTGGGGAAGCTTACAACCCTACCCTGCACATTAAAACCTATGCAATGAATGAATTAATTAATGGGCACTTGACCAAATTATATTAGATAAAATAGATGTGAGAATGAGTTGCATACATACATTTCAAGACGTAAGCAGGGTCTGTGCATGGAAACACATTAGGAAGAAGCAATCATTGTATCTTCATGCTGATTGTGCAATACTTTCCACAGTAAATCAATACCATATTTCTGTTGTATTTCATCTATAATTAGATGGCAGTGAAAATACAATGACTTATGGTTTTGTTTTTATTGTTCTAAACATAACAGGAACTAAGCAATCCTGCCAAATCTGCCAAACTACAATTAATAGATTAGAACACTATTCTGAGATTTATGTGATACTTTTCTCATTTTCTTTTCTTTTGCTTTTCCATCACTTAGTTTCTAACCAGAGTCCTAAAAAGTGAGGAATCTATATTAAATGTTTAAAACAAACAATAAATAGTGGTTTTAACATGTACTTGTATGCTTATTTTATTTGATTGATTATTTTTATCATTATTATTTAGTTTAATTAATTTATTATTTTAATCACTATGAACCCAAAATATTTATTTTGTCCTTGCTGTCTTTCTTTTCACATGCTTATCTACATCCATTTAGCATTTTAGACCTGAAAAAAGTTGAACTTTGTTGAACATGAGGTCCCCACAATTGGGGAAGACTGAGAACAGATGGTGCTAAACTGTGCCAAAAAGGTCATTATGGACACTCACCTGAACTGTCTGTACTAAAACCTCTCTAATTTTGTTCTGCTTCACTTATCAGAGTGATTATGATCCCATATTGTACATTGATTTGATGGACGTTTAAAGCTACAGCCGCATCATTCCAAAAGTTTAGTCAAATTCATCTTGCAGTTGTTTTTTTAGGTAAGCCATTTGTGTTATCTTCATTTCTTTTTCAGTCGTAACACATTCACTGATATTTATGCATCTTGAGAATCTCACATGTTCACTTTATCATGACTCAAAAAGTATTTAAATAGACCTTGTGGTTGCAGATAGATACTCATTTCTTTATGAGCTTGCATTTTTCAATCAGGGGGCTTAAAAAGTTAAAAAAAAGATTGGGGATAGGAACAAATGCAGTTGCCAATGTGGTAAAAAGAATGAAGGGGCCGAAGACTGGCAGGGGAAGATCAGTTTGTTTACAAATGTGTGAGAAAATCAATAAAATATCTGTAAAAAATGTTTTTAATAAAAAGAGTGAAGGGGCTAATCTCTTTACACTGCAACATGTTTAACTGTCCCAGCAATGCTGAGGAAGTTCTGTGTTTAAAGGGGAAGCAAGACCCCAGATGAAAAAGCCAATTAAGACTATTATCAGCATGAATTATATTAGGCAGCCTCTACCATGGTAAGGATATGTAAGCTGCAGGCTTGATATGCATAAAGAAATATATTAACAACTGAAATAAAGATAAACATTTCACTTCATTTCATTTAATTCTTAAAATAAAGCTTTGTTTGCATTTTTACACACATTCATTGTCAAAATCCACTTATTCCAATGCAGGTTGTGGGACTTTCTGCTGCTGCCATGCGAGAGGCAGTCGATAACCATCAGCTATAGTTTTACCATCTTTCATTTTATGGACATGGTGGTGTAGATATAGCAATTTCAACAAGATCAGCACTGATGATAACACATTACATCCACTGCGGTGATGGGATGTTCAATTGCTCTCAGAGATCCGACTCTGTTGCTTCATATCACAAATGGCTCTTGATTTAGGATCTTTTGTGGCCACGTTTTCCCTTAACTTCTCAAAAAAAGATGGATTTGCGTTTAAAAAAAAAAAAAAAAAAAGATTACAGTGTTTTTATATTTGCCTCCATTTCTGCGTTCCTTTTTTAAATCGATTTAATTTTATTTATTTTACTGTCCAGGGTGTACCCTGCCGTTTGCCCAAAGACTGCTGAGATAGGCTCCAGCTTCCCCGCTCCGTTTTCACATATTAGTATGATCCTATATCCTCATGTGTGATTGGCCACATGGCCATGTGGGCCAGTCAAAACAAAGCACTGCATTGGGTAGAGCTGGGGTCCAGTTCTGTGAACTAAGCAGGGAAAGAAGAAAAAGAAAAAACTGTGAACCGGCTCTTGTGATTCACTACGAAGCATCGGCTGTCAGAGCTGGCTCTTTTCAGTATGACACATCACTAATCCACACAGCCAGCTGCTGGGCGGGATTGAAATATTTAACCCTATAAAGCCAAACATCCCATATTTGATACATACAGTTACTGAGACATTTTGCATCAATTTATGGTAAAATCTTTATTTAAAAAAAAAAAACAAAACAAAAAAAACCCTGTTGTAAACAATCTGATAATTGTCTTCTGTTTCCTATTAGAAACCAGGAAGTAGAAGATTATGCTTCAATAAGTTTAATGTAGCACATGGTGATAAACAGTAAATATCCTCATTTGAAAACTATTTTTTTAGTTACAGTACATAACTGAATAAAGAGAGTCATATTTAAAAAAAAAAAAAAAAATCAACTTTTTTTCTTTTTTTTCTTTCTTTTTTTTACATTTTTTTCATGGCTTGGGCAATAAAGAGTTAAATGAGTTTAAAATAAAAAAATACAGAATGTTTTCAGCCGTCTTCCACTGCACCAGCTCATTTTTGGCTTTTTCCTTAACAGTTGTTATGACTTTCAGCTGCATTTCATAGAGGATTGTGATAATAAGCTGAAGAACCTAACTGACTCATTGAAAGCATGAAATACTTTGTCAAACCCACTCTGTGACTGTCTCGTTTTGTCACTGGGAGCAGATGACGTCACGGCTAAAATCACAGCTACGTGTTAATGAGAAGTTCCTGTGTGTATTATCTTTTAAAGGGAGCCATTATCAAAAGCAGTAAAACAAATGTGACAGCCAAGCGATCGTCCTTTCTCCCCGGACCCTCGTAAAGTCCCCACAGGAATGGTGTGATGAACGATTCAAGGCCAGCTCTGGTCCAGGGATGCTCCACTGAACCATGCTTTGATCTATCATCTGGCCTTCCCTTATTAATGATGAGGTCACAGTGTTGAGGGTCACGGCATTGCTGATAAAAGTGCAAAGCCTGCTATTTGTTATGAGCCAAACTTGACTGATCATAACTCTTTTGATGAAAGGGGGACAAGATTTCACACCACAGTGCTGTCACTTCCAAGACATGCCTATGCTTCTCATAATATACTGGTGTGTGAGGCTCAAAGTGAATGAGCCTTATCATAGCCAATGTGGAGCTAAATGAAGTGATTGTTATCACTCATTGGACAATGATTATGGTCTTCTGGGGACAGTGTGTGACTGTAATCCTGTTGATGAACAGATGTACTTCCCGCATGTCTAAAAGCTTGACTGAGGCAGCTTTGGAAGCAGCTTCCAGAGGAACTTGGTAAATCTATGAATTCAGAAAAAATAAATATATGAACAAATAAATACAGGAATTGTAGAAATGAACAAAATTTGTGGTTCCGAGAGTTTAAGAAGTAGAATGGGAGGCAGAACCTTCCAGTTTTGGAACTGGAAACATGCACATGTTACTTTTGCAGTTAAAACTTAAAACATCTTTTTGATGAGGACAAAGCTGATAAATATGGCTGGTTGAGGTCATCCTTTTTTTTGGCTGAGCAAGAACCCCCAGCTTAAAGTTATGATGCTTGTTGACACGTCTTTCCTGTTCTTCCCGTTGGTCTTACTGATCCCAGTTTCTGCTTGAGGTTTTCCTTCCTGCTAAAAGACTGTTTTTTCCTCCGTACCATTGTTGCCTGCCAGCATGCATGCAGGATGTGAGACAGAAACGACAGGAAGATTTGATACAGTCCAGTGGTTACCTGAACTACACAACCACATTTTTGATAAACTGACCAGTATAAACACATGAGAAACTAACAAATGTGGATTGGGGATGTTTTTTTAAAAGTGAGCTTATAACTGGACTGCAATGAATTGAACCACATTTTTTAAAAGCATGTTGAGATGAACTGCAGGTTGTGTGTGTGTGTGTGTGTGTGTGTGTGTGTGTGTGTACATATGAAACCAGATTACACTTGAAGCAGAAATGTCTGCTAAAAAATCTTGGAAAGTAACATTTCATCAAATTAAACTTCACTTTCCACATATATATGTATATATATATATATATATATATATATATATATATATATATATATATATATATATATATATATATATATATATATATATATATATATATATGCATGTGTGTGTGTGTTTGTGTTTATATGGCACCTATTTTCAGGGTTTAAATGATGACGAGGATGACATAGATGAGCTAACCCATGTATGCTTGAATAAATAAATATACCGTCTGCCTGGCCTTTAGGGTTTGATTATAAAATGATCTTTTTAAATGCTTGAGCTACATATTTCGTCAAAACAGTATGGGTGGTGTTTTTAGATAAATTTCCTTCCTAACTAAGAAGTCAATGCTTAAAGGGGTGCTATTATGCTATTTGGAGTTTTATGAGCTTTCTGCAGAGTTACAGTGTTGAATCCTCATCAGACATGTGAACGGCGCTGTTTTTTATTACCTACATGCGTGTTTGAGTTTGAGTTTGAGTTCCAGCACTCTCTCCGTTCGGTTTCCATGGCGATGAAAAACGTGTCGTTTTAGAGAGTTTTTCTCTACTTCAAAATCCTTGTGACGTCCCGGAGGATAAGGTTCGGTGATTGGTTACCTTCTACTGGTTAACAAGGGCATGTACAAATACATCAGGTGGGTGGAAAACGTCGGATAAAGTTATTTCCAACGATGGCTGGTGAGTTTACCAAAGAGAGACATCCTGCTGCGTTCGTTGCTGTTTTCCTCTTTGTTTTCAGGGTCTGATTCAGGTTCCAACATATAGGACTGTATGCTATATGTTGACATTGTACTTTGTTTTTTAATTGAGTTCATCTTAGCCTAATCCTTCTGTTTATGAGATATTACAATGACGGCGAAAGCAGGTGCGGAGCGCGCTCCTTAGTGCAGTGGTGGGAGGCGGGGCTTAATACGGAAGAGTCTCCATCCACTCGTTTTGCCCACAGGCTGATCTGACAGCCCACGGAGAGGGTCGGTCTGAAGTAAATAAAGTGATTTGTGACAATAACTCGATCAATCCCAGCCCTTCTGGGCTCACAAATAAAAATTAATTAGCCTGAAATGCACAAAATAGTTCCACTTTAAAATTAAATGATGAGGGTGAAATATTCTCTGCAAGAAGCTATTTCCTTCTTTTTAGAGCAAACAGACTAATAAAAATGATAAATTGGGATTTCAGGCAGTGCATGAACTATTACAGCATGTCATATGTGTCCACTTCTGTGCAGCCTGTGATACATTTTTCTGAACATGTTTCTTTTTTTGTTCACTTCACTGTGGTCAAAAAGTCAAGTGTAAAGTTTTCCCGGTCATTGCCTGTGCTTTTTTTTTTTTTTCCAGTTCATCTCCTAAATATTTGATGTGTTGCACTTCCTTTCAAGCTTTACTTCTCCATAAGGCTGGAAGGTGTTGGGTACTGAAGCCTTTATCTGAACTCAAACCAAACTGGCTCACCTTCCTTGGCATCAAAAATGTTTCTGTCCACAGAACTGATGAGCTCTGGAGCTTTACGTCTCAGCTCTTTCAGAAGTACTCAGCTGCCACAATCATGGGTATAAGTCATAAAGAGTATGTTTGTTTTTTTTTTCTTATGTTTTATGTCTTCATAAGCTCCTGACCTGTATTATTGCAGCTTTTTGAAATGCATTTCTTCAGCATGATAATGTGATTGAATGATTGCTTGAGCAAGGCGATGTCTACATGAGTAAATGCTCCAGTTTTAACAAAAAGCCCTCGTTCAATATAATTCAGTGAAGGTGGTAAAAAATTATCTGTTTTTAAAAAGACTGAATACTGATGGTACATTCAGTTCAAACGTACTAATCGTGGCTATATTTAAGACCAAGTACTTTTTAACATCTGTCACGGAGCTGTATCCATCAATTTAATGTGTAAACATACAAACTATTCCAAGCTACACAAAGTGGACCAAGATATTCGCCCTATAGTTCCCTTTCACAAACCTTTATCGTTTTGTGAGATCCAGTTGCACATGTATCCTACATGTATTTTAACGTTGTTTCAGCTTCTAAGAGAGAATATAAACTTCTAAATGTTTGATGAAAATCTGTTTACTGGATGAATCCTAAAGCTCAACACAAGTTGTATGTGTTGAAAGCTGATTTTTTTAATTTTATTTTTATTTTTTTCCACTTTTAATCGGCAAACACCTTCACATCAGATTTCCCCCAAACTGCAACCCTTTCCCTCATCCTCAGGGATCTACTGAGGTTCATTGAACGAATCTCAAACATCAGAGCAATCACTGTCCTGGTTGAGTGGCATTACCCTCTGCACCAGTCTAGCAGACTTGTTCTGCTTCATTTCAGCCAACATCCGGCCAAAGAATGATTGGAGCTGCCAGAGGAGTCTTCCCAGACGTTTTGTGGGCGTTTGGACGTCCCAGGCTCCTCTGTATTCATTAGCAGGCTAGTCACAGTGGTGCGATGGAGCGTATCCTCTCAGCAGCCCGCAGGGACTGTCATTCGAGTGACGGAGACAGATCGCAGGTGGACTGGCGAGGAGACCTGCCATAGATTAACTCATCTGCCAGCAGGGGGACTTCATGGTACAATTTGTTTTCAGCTCAACAGATACTTTTTCTAATTAACCTTTAAGTGCATTGCTTGATGTTGTTGTGGAAAGAGCAATGTCTACCTGCTGGATTTATATTCCTGGGAAAAAAATAAGAAATACCTTCAAATTATTGCAGCTGGCTATGTCACAGCCCGCAGGTCAAAGGCTTATATACTGTAAAATATCTACTAACTGCAAAATGTCATCTTGGTTTTGCTTGAAAATGTAGTATTGATCCAGTATTTATAGCTGGTGGATGTGGAGATGGATAAAAAAAAAAGAAAAAAAACCCCAAAAAAATAGATTATATCTGATATTAAAGTCTAAAACAAAGAAAAAAATGTTCAACCCTAAGATGAAATTTACTTGGCAGTTTGACAATAACACTAGTTCAGTGCAGTATGCATTTACTAAGATAATGCCCATCCGTCAGAGTCAGTTTATATTAAACCCCTAGTTTTGTTTAATGATACCAAAATCCACAGACATCCCTACAAAGTTCCTGAAACAAACAATATACTCATTTGCATGAAATACATTTACAAGATTAAATACATTCATCTTTGAACTTGAAAAGCTATTGGAAACATTTTGTTTAGGGTCATTCCAGGCCTTTGTGCTTGGCTTTTAATTAAGTAAGTAAATAAACATATCTCTTAAAAAATGAACAGCCATTTGAAGGATTTATATTTCAATATGTTGAAACATTACATCATTTTAAATATATAATATATACAGTGTAATGACAAAGATGTAACAAGTTCCGACAATATTGGTAATTTAAGCCACGATGATAGGCCATGATGGGGTAACAGATCAATGAGCATGTTTACATTCACAGATAAATTGAGTAGTTGTAGCTCTAAAAAGGCATTTAATTAGACCACCCCCCTGGCATCACTGTAAAGCAGGGGGTTTGAATTATTGAGTTTGATGTATTGACTGAGGTAGAATATGTCTGACTATAACACAATAAGGGACAGTTTATTTCAGTTTATTAGGAGTAGTATATTTCTTTTTTTTTTTTTTAAATCGTTTTTATCTGCCCAGCTCTTAAAGATAAACTGTGGTTGTTGTAAAGTGCTTTATAAAACAAAAAAAAAAAAAAAAAAAAAACTATTCTATTCTATTCTACAGTCATTTAGCAGACACTTTTATCCAAAGTGACTTACATCTGAGTGAGAGCAACACAAGCACGAAATCAAATAGTAGAGGGCATCGGTTTTTTGTTTTTTTGTTTTTTTGTTTTTCTTTAAATTTTTTTTATTTTTTTGTCTTTTTGTTTTTTGTTTACTCCCTTCCCACCCCATAACATCACCTATGTTATAATACAAAGAATTAATACCATAAAGTTTGTTGCAAAGAACTGGGCTAAGTTCTCCAACTTTCCAATAAATACAGCTATACTAAGTGTTGAAGTGCTCCTTGAAGAGCTGAGTCTTCAGCTCTTAAAGGTAGACAGGGACTCTGCAGAGCGGACAGAGTTTGGGAGATCATTCCACCATCGTGGCACAACAGAGGAAAAGAGTCTGGCTAATGATTTGGTCCCACGTTGTGGTGGTAACACGAGGCGCCTTTCACTGGTGGAACGTAGCTGTGGAGAGGGAGTGTAGGCCTGGATTAGGGAGTGAAGGTAGACGGGAGCTGTTCGAGTTATTGTTTTGTAAGCCAGAAGCAAAGCTTTAAATTTGATGCGTGCTGTGACCGGAAGCCAGTGAAGAACGATTAGCAGCGGAGTGACATGAGCTCGTTTAGGTTTGTTGAAAACCAGATGCGCTGCGACATTCTGGATCATCTGCAGAGGTTTAACAGAGCATGCGGGCAGACCTGCCAGTGGGGAATTGCCGTAATCAATGTGTGAGATGACCAGAGCCTGAACCAACAGCTGAGTCGTGTGTTCTGTCAGGTAAAGTCTGATTCTCTTGATGTTGTAGAGAGTACATTGGCAGGTACGGGCAACTGATGCAACATGGACCTTAAAGGTCAACTGGTCATCCACCATGACCCCAAGATTCCGGGCAGCAGGAGTAGGAACAAGTGTGACAGAGTCAAGGTTCACACATAAATACATTGTTTGAGCTTCTAATAGAGTTTTTTAAGGGAGCAGAAACAAAAAAGCCAAAATGATTTATTCCACTCTAACACATGATGCATGTAAGCATATTTTATCATCTGAGTAACTTTTATATGGTCAATGTAAACAGTACAGGCCTGACTGAAACTGGACATGTGAGAAATTTTGCACATGTAAATGCAGCTACTCACTTGAGGATTAGGTGATTTTCTAGTACAGTTTAATGCTCTCAAACATTCTCAACCTCACAGATTATATTTCTTTTTTCTTTCTAAAGTGCGGTAAGTTTACATCTTATTTCTTATTTCCTCCATCCTGCACAATGACTGTTAGACGGTTTCTGTGCTGTCATGGCATCTGGTGTTTGCCAACACATATACTGATTTCCACGCATCATAGAAATGAATAAATGTTGGGCTAAAAACCAAAAAAGTGATTCGCAGGATTTATAGTGGCTTTTCAAAAACAGCAATCACTTTGAGATTATGGTATTGTTTGCATATAAACACAACAAAATGAAACAGCCTTCAGTTTCACCAAATCACCAGAATCCACTTACACATCATGCATCAGAGGTTTGACATATCTCCCAGAGTCTAACCTCGTGCACTCAGGACATTCAGTGTCAAACTTCTTATTAACCATCAAATGTTGCCCCCAGGGCAAGACACTGTCTCCTCTGCAAATAAATCCAAAGTGGCTATCCCAAGAAGATTTCCCCAAGCCTAGAGACGTTCATGCTTTAGATTAAAAAAATGTGTAATTCCATAGCCATCTGGCTTGAGAAAAGGAATTTAAGAGCTGTGCAGATGCCAGCCCAATGCTACATCTTGGAATGGGCTATTGCTTTCCAAAGTGCTCGAGGCTGTGTCCCTCCCCATGTATTTGTGCAGCAGCATTAGCTTGTTTTCTGTCTGCCATAGCCTCTTCAGAAAGTTTAAAAAGTAATCTTTTCTCAGAGCATGGTTGTTTTTGATAAGGAATCTAAACTGGGTCAAGGACTCAGAGTAAAGTCATTGCACAGTAATTAAAGCACCCGCCAATGATGCAGTTCAGAATGTCTCCACCATGAGCTTTGAGATAGAAATCCATTCAAGGATTTGGAGAGCCTTTGTTTCTCTCTCCTCATGAGTAAAATCATTTTGCTCTTTCTTTTTTTTTCTGGGAAACTGAGTAATTAAGTGAGCTGAGTTATTATCGAGCCATTTGAGAGAGAAGTTCCGCCTGATCACCTACATTTCATAATGTCGCTCATTCACAGTGTGGCAGTATGCTTAAAAACATTTTAAGAGCTACAACTTGTACCTGAAAAGTCCTTTTTTGAGGACTCAACATTTATAATAGCACCATTTTTGCTTCGTGTTGAAAGCAAAGTCTGAGAATTGTCCGAGCAGTTGAGTTAAAGCCTGATTCAAAGCGAATAGCACTGTGTGTGTGACGGGCGCGTGTTGTATGAAGTGTCAAAAGCAAAAGAAAAAAGTCAAACATGCTTTTCCATTTCTGTGTGATACAACCATTCTGTGTAATCCCTAATAATCCTTATATCAGGGCTCCATTAAAACGCAGCCATTTTATTGTACTAGCCACACCAATTACTTAATTTTATTGTTTGTTTTTTTTTCTCTAAGTAAGCGACAAGCTTAAAGATCAGCTGAAATTAAATTGAAAAAAAAGTGATCTGGTCCCAAACCTGACCATAGTGAGGAAGTTTTAATGTCAGGAAAAGTAAAAATAAATAAACTAATTTACATGCAGATGTGGAGAACAATATATGAACTAATATTCCCACCAAAGGGACCACCAATGCCTTGTGAAATTCATAATCCGTTTCTGTAAGAAGACGATATTTGGCAGCCACCTCCATCTACTATAACATTGTGCCTGTGGTCTTTTGCGTCTTTAGAAGAGCCACTGGCTGAGCATTTGAAGTTTTTAATCTGGAGCTCCAGAGTCTAAGGTCACCTTTCACTATCCCCCTCTTTCCCTCTTTTATTTGCTCTTGCTTAGTTCTGGCAACCCTGCTATTTCACACACTATTAAAAGAAATCTGCTAATGCAAGGAGCGAGGTCCTTGGCTT
This sequence comes from Telmatherina bonti, assembly GCF_933228915.1. Lineage (NCBI taxonomy): Eukaryota > Metazoa > Chordata > Actinopteri > Atheriniformes > Telmatherinidae > Telmatherina > Telmatherina bonti. The sequence continues at coordinate 26,129,283 of NC_136613.1, read as the reverse complement.
GTGGAATGGAAAATGATGGCATTTCTGAATTCTGTCTCTCTAAAAAAGACCCTGGGCATCTTGTGCAGGGTTTATGACCCTAAGATTAGTCACTTTTTGGAGCTGGATGTACTGCTCTAGGCTATTTCTGCCAGAAACTGATTTTCATATTGATGTGCGACGTTGAACCCTCTCTAGTCCACATATTGGCTCATGCATCACCTGGACTCTGCAGCTGTCAAGCCTCAGTGATAGCAAGTGAAGCAGACAATTCCTCTGTTAATAAATAAACAACAGCAGAACTGCAAGTAAATATTATATTCTGAATGCTCTAGGCATCCAGCGCGGCAGATTTCATTATCATTAACATTGCATGATATTCAATCTCAAGTTCTTTGTTGTTTTTTGTTTTGTTTTTTTCTCCCCAGATTTCTTGTTACAAAGCATTATAACTTATAACTATAGAAAATACATGCTAATAAGCATATCAAGGAGTAACTATAGGATTCCAGGCTATTTTTGAGCTGCCATCACATCATAATTGACTCTCAAGATTGTGTTTGTTTTCATTTATCTCAGAATTTGAGTAGTCTTCACATGAAGAATTCTTGTAAAGCACAGCATGCTCTGCCTTTTTACTGTAAGTATAAACAACCTTTATGTGGACAAACCACTGACACTGGCTGCAAGAATAGCAGATCAAAAAATATTCAATCTACTTTACACTGCTGGCTTCTTTTTCACCCCCATCAAAAAAAAAAAAGTATGCAGTGAAAAGGAAAAGAAAGAAAAGAGCAGTCGAGGAATTACATGGAGCAGAGCTTTGCATGCATTACAGCAAAGACAAACTAAGGAGAGATTATCCGAGGCCAGATGTGTCTCTTTTTCTCTATAAGGAAAAGAAAAAAAAAAGATGCAGTCCGCTAAGAAGCAGGCACATCCTGCTGCCACTGGTAAGCGTCAAGCAGCGGGGCGTCAGCAGTCGGCTGTCTGGAGCATCATGCCGTCTGTCTCTGAGAATTCAAGATTTCAGGTTTTGGAAGCCACCGTCTTTTAATGTTGACAACACATCATCCATCATGCTTTAGACAAACATTTTTGCACATTGACTGACTGATGGTAATGCAGCATTAGCTTCTGTTTGCTCTGAGGCAAATATGTCTGTTTATGCATCTCAGTGAGGAGAAAATATGGAATTCAAATGGGCCTGTGAGACTTGTGAAGTTATTTCCCAGCAAGGAAAACGAAAAGTTAGTTGCAACCTGCTGACTGAAACCCTTTAGAATAAAAAGTTAGGCTATATATCACAATGTATTCTGAATTTCAACTTCAACGTACCTTTTTTTTCAGCTTAATTATAAAGAACGTGTTATTTGATGAGCATCTCAAGGCTGCAGTTCATGAGCTATGACTCCACAGCAGAAGAACCAGCATGCTTCTGTAGGTACGGAATTGCATTTTATTGAGCCGGGGCTTGTCAGCGTTTTTGGTGAGCTGGTAAAATATAATTGTGTCATCCTTTATAAAGCAGTGTTGGGTTGACAGCAGCCAGAGAAGCTTCATTACTCTGCTTTTTATTGGGGTGTGAAGAAGGGGGGACATTCAGCTGGTGATGAATAACGTCTCTCTCGCATGAAGTCAAGGTAAAACACACTCACAGTGCCGGCGTGCTCCAATGCATGTACATGCATCATCTAAAAAGAAATCAATTCAGCTGAAGAATTAGAGCTGGTTGCCATAATGGTTTTTATCTGACGCCCATCAATACCTGTATCGATCTTCAAGTAGAATTGAATCTTGTGTGAACTGAAGGAGGGGGGTTGCTTGAAAATGCTACATATATAAGAGCAACTGTTGTTTATTCTTTATGGATTTTTTTTTTTCATGCAATTAGCCTATATATAAATATATATATACATATATATATATATATATATATATATATATATATATATATATATATATATATATATATATATATATGTATACATCAGGAATATGTTTTGTTAATGCAAAAACAAACTTGAATTCTTACCTTCCTTGTAAGCTGGAGTGCTTTGTAACGTGGGAAGCTGGGGTTAAAATTGAAGAATCGTAAATGAGAATGGGAAAAATTTATTGTGACTCTGAGTTTCATAAAACATTTATATTGATGATAATGTGTAGAGCTTCTGTTCTCACCACCAGGGCTTCAGGAAAACACTTGAATAGTCCCCGTCTCTATTAGAAGTGAATTAGCTTAGAGTGTCTCCTGGCTCTTAAATGAGATGGCAAACAGCCCCATTCACCTTTCATGTGATGCATCAACTATCTTTTTTATTTATTATTGTGTTTAGATTCTTACCAGGCCTGTAAATAATGTTTAATGGAGAGAAAACAGAACTGTCTGACAATGTAGTAGAATTAGTAATACTTTAGTATGAAGTGCTGGTGAGGTGGAATTAAAACACAAGGACCCGAGGATCCTGATCATGAGTTATTAAGGAGGGGGAGAGATGGGAGAGAGGGTGGGCTGCTCCAGGGAGTCGCACTTTAAATAGAGCTTGGAAGTTTCCAACTTCATTTCCCATGCACAATCAAGCTCATGCCCGCTTGAGAGGGGGGATATTTAAGATCCTCTGAATGAATGTGAGGCAGAAACAGCGTTCAGTCAAAGCAAAAGAAGAGATACAAGTTGATTAATACGCGGAAGAATAATAAAGCTGCACTGAAATGTAAGGTCTTATTTTTCTTTTCCCCTGACATGGATTAAGCACAAATATCCCTGGCTGGTATTAACTTGTGGCGTAACTGCAATGTTTCAAAATGAGGTTTTAGCGCAAGTCTTGTATCTCCTCACCACTGCAGCTGCAGGAGAGGAGGACATCAACCTCAGTAATAACAGTAATAAGGCACAACTGATATAATCTTCAGGGTTTAAAAGATAAGAGATTTTTTTTCTTTTACAGGCTTCTGTCAAAAAAACACTGAAGTTGATAATATTCAATATTGCAATATTGTGTATGTATAATTTGACTCTTTTCAAGCTATTATGCAATAATTTCTTTGTGTTTCCTTCAGATTCTGTTATTTTTATTTTAGTCACTGAACCTCTAAACATCCTTTATTTCCCACTGAATCCAAACTCTTAGAGGGTGAACAGCTCTTCCAGGTGAATTGAGTCAGATCGCAAACGCAGCCTCCATCGTTAAACTAAATGCAAAAGAGAAAAAATCAGTTCTGGCCATATTCGTAAGATATCACGCCAACCTTGTGCGAGCAAAACATAAGCAAAAACAAATTAAGCTGAACAGCAAACGCATCCCTCCGCCCCTTCCACATGCCACAGAAAAAAATGACAAGCACAGCCCCAAACGCTAAACCATGACAGGGGCGTTTAGTGGGGGTAAACGTCACCGGGTGTAATTATGGAGGATCGTGCCCTCAGGAACTCACCAAGTTGACAAAGTGAATAAGTGACAGCGACTTCTTTTTATCACTCGAGCAAATATTGGCTTAAAAGAGCATGGCTTAGAGTCAATATCAAGTTGTTTCTCAAAACTGTTATCAAGGTTTGTCAGGCATGTATTCCTCTGAAGTAACCTATTTTCTGTGGAACTTTTCCTTTCAACACGAGCTTTACAGTCGACGTGGTAAAACAAACACACTGAAATATATCATTTATAAATGAACCGAATGCCTGTGCTATCTGAAATTGATCATAGTATGAAGAGATTGGGTCAATCAGTGACATTTCTTGACCTGGTTAATCTCTCAAATGGCTCATGCAATAGAGGCATGCAGAGTAAATGCGGTGCCGTGGCTTATCTGTGGCAAGTTTTCGTATTCACACCCACTGGAGCAGTGCGGAAGATCAGACCATAAGGCCTTGAATTACAAGATTAATGAGACAGACAAAGGTAAACTTGATTAGTATGGAGTCACTCCATTCCACCCTTTCTGACTCGCCGTTAATCGTCGTGGATTGATTTAAGCCTGCAAGTTCATGTGATCACTTGCGTGCTGCAGAATTCATTCTAGGAAAGGAAAAGACTCAATCCTGTAGCTGCAATTTCCAGCCTACACCTTGCTTTGCACTGACTTCTAAATGATGTTACAATTGGGGAAAAAAAAGAAGAAGAAAAAATGGTCCTGAGAATCATTAGTCAAATAGCCATACTCCACCATAGTCAGATCTTTGGAGGACAGCTGCTATATAGCAGCAGCTGCTAAACAGGACTAATTCTGCAGAATGAAATATACCACAGAGGCCAGCCATTTACAGGACTGGTATCAGAGCTATATTTCAAGGCCCGGCTGCAGCCTCTGCCCATTAAAGTGTGTCTGATGTATTTTAGGGCTGCTTTATGTGCTGCTCTGGTGTCAGAGAGGGCTACATACTGATAGAGGATGTCTCTGGCGTGAGACTGCCTTTCCATACGGACAGAAGCAGAGGGGAGAGGGACCATTAAAAAAAAAGATAGACACCTGAGGAGTCAGTTGGGCCAAACAGTGTGTTTGCTGTTTGTAAGATAGCAAAATGCCAACACTGTGTAGATAGTCAGAAGGATTAGGCTTAATCCTTTATAAGTTGATTTAAGGGCTTTTTTTTTTTTTTTTTTTTGTTTGTTTGTTTCTTGATTATCCTTTGGAAAAAAAACATTTCAGGAGACTAAGGCATTAACAATGCCATGTTTCTTATGTGAAGTTAAAAACACAGAAATTTGTCAACAGCTGTCGGTACATTGGGAAATACATACTTAAAAGAGGCAATTGGACTGAGGGAAATTGTGTGTTTTTCAGTGGTTGAATATCCCATGATTGTTTTCTTTTTCTTTTTTTTTTTACAGCAAAATATTGGTTAATATTTTAATTGTTCCAGGAAATCCAGACAACTTTGAGTGCAGTGACATGTCCTCATGTCAGGGCACTATAAAGAAACGTTACAACCTATCTACTCATAGCATGTCTAGACAAAGTCTGAAAGAATTAAATACTGTGAGCTCAGTGCAGTCTTGTAACATATTTATTATAACTCCCTACAGGATCAGGCAGATGTAGAATGTCATGAAATCTGCATGTTTATGATGGAGAAGAGGAGGGACGGTCAGTATTTATGTCCCCCACTTCATGGATTACAAATTTCAGTTTATTTAAAAGTGTACAATTTCCTTTGAGCTGTAAAGCCTTCTAGCAGTAAAACAGTTCATGTGGCAAGCGAGTTAATCAGATACATGAAATCCTCAGGAAGAAAATAATTTTAATACAGACCATCTCAAATTCTGAATGCCATGTGAGCAAAATGCAGTACTCATGGGACAATACTTCCAAAAATAGGAAAAGATTGGGGATAAAAGAAAAAAAACATCACTTACATGTGAATCTTAAACCAACTATCTCAGTCATTATGATAGGAAAGAATCCAATCAGGAGCAGCAAATAGTTCTTTAGTTTCTCTCTGTAATGGTTGTAAAGCCTGATACAATTGATGGGATATAAATTTTTCAACATCTCTGACCAGAAAACTACAAACATGAGGAAAAATACAACATCTAGACAGAATCATTGGTGTCACTGCAGCTTTTAACCCAGTCAGAAGTCACACTGGTAAAGCTCCAATCATCGCATCCAGCCAATAAGCCAGTTTTTCGTTGAACTTAGAATAATTGCAAAACTGCAACAAGAATCCCCAGAGAATGTGAAACAACATATTCAATTGGTTTATTTGCAGCAGATGAAACACTGTTGACTGTCGTATGTGTAATTAATTGAAATGAATGAAATCAAAATTTGCATGTGTAATACACTTTGGGCAAAGATTCCCATTCTGATTCTATTTGATTTATGACTTTGAATTCATTACATACTCCTCTGGGAACCCTTAAAACATCTAGATCAGGACTAGTAACAGTTCAGCAGATCTTCAATGTTTTCCTGCTCCAACATACCTCAAATTAAACTGATCCAGCAGCCTGTGAAGTTCTGCACTATGCACTGTACTATGACTCATCTGTTTAATTAATGAGTCAGAGTAATGATAATCAGGTGCGATGGAGCAGGGAGACATTGACAAGCTGCAGGACTGTAGCCATGATCGAGATGAATTCTGACATCAGAGTAGTCTTGGAGTATTTTCTATGCCGATCAATATCAGTACTTTTATGTGAAAGCTAACAATCCTTTGCTGCCATCATAACAAACACATTTCTTTATTTTTTGTGTCCTGGTACTATAAAAACTGTAAGCGACCATTAAGTGTCATTGTTTCATCAAATTTCACATGGTTTTGCATGAGTCAAAATGAAATTACTTCATGTAGGTAAGGCCGACCAATCAGTTGAGCGCTGAAAAATTGTCTCTCTTCAGTACAATAAAAACACACAATTTAGTTGAACCGTATGTAACATAGTGGATAAAACTGCAGAGGCTGGAAATTTGACAGGAAACAATAAGTTAGGTTTTTGGTTTGAACATAAGAGATTTTAGCATTTTGTGCTGCAAGAAGGCAGTTGAACCTACACAATCTATTACTTACATCCTTATGCATGTGAGATGTAACATTAAGTTCACTGTAAGAATAATATGCTGCTAAATGACATGGGAAGATGCACCAGGTAAACTATTTATGGAGACAAAGCAAGACTCCAATTTTTCTGCTGGTAACACAAATCCCTTGTCACCCATGGCTCAATTAGAGAATTCTTTGTTGCTCTTACTGTCTCTGTTATTGTTCTATTCTAGGAGGGAATTTATACCCTGCAGCCAAATAAAAAGAAAGAACAATAACAAATGTCATCAGTAACATTACAAATGTGAAGATGTAAAGGCTCCATCCATATAGTTTCATGGGATGGCATGGGTGATAATGTTTTCATACTGGACACACCTTTTCACTGATCACCAGGATTGAGACAAGTTTCTTCAATGATTATACTTCCCTTTGCCCCCAAACTTCTCCGTAATGTATGTGTCCAGTTGCATGATGCAAGACAGTAATAAATGCATGCCTGAGAAACACGAAGATAAGCTGGTATCCATCCAAAAGTTCCAGTTTAGCACAATGTTAGTTAAGCAGGCGTTTAACTTCACCTCCCAATCATGCTCTTCATACCTGCACTCATGCACATTTGGGTAGATGTCATTAGATGTCATTAGTTGGTTCAGTTTAGTTCCTACTGTAACAAATACTCACTTTTGTCAGCAGTGCATTAATCAGCGATCACAGTTAAAGTAACTTCAGTTACAAAACAAAAACAATGAGCCCTCATGTAATTACAAGTAACATCACCGCATACAATTAAAGTGTTGAAAATCTAATGAGAGGTGGGTTTATCTTTTCTCACCTTTCAGTTCTTCAGACTGCAATAAGGATAGATTCCGTGCTCAGGCTGCTTGTCATCCATCTCTACACATCCTTTTGTGGAGGCTGAGGCTGAAGAATATGTACTGTCACCATTCGACATGAATCCAGAAGCAATGACATGAGCTAAATCTCTGAGAGTTGTGGCTCCAAACTGTGGTGGAAACCTGAACACAACTGACACGGTGGTATTGGGGTACATGTACCTTGTGTTAAGCAGATATAAAATAATTCTAACTTTTAATATCAGAATAAAAAGAAGATGAAGATGTTGATCACATGGTTTGATTGCTCACTGCTCCACAAATGAGTGAAGTTTTCCTGATAAGCATAAAATATCTAGATGTTAGAGGTTTGTCTCTGATCAGCAGCCAGAAACTGAGAGGAGGCCTTATTCCTGCAAAAAAGCTTTTTCACCTGGATGCTTCCAACAACTTTATCAGATTTTAAGCTGCAGCAACGGGAACGTCTAATCAGTATGATGTGGCGGCGAGGATATATATGGATTTTTACCAGCCAACACAAAGCAGATGAGGCTCATATGCCGAAAATGTACATGAGATTCTCATGAGAGATGCGGTTCGCTTTAATGGCAGCAACTAATAAGCAGGTGGCAGAAAGTAAATGGATACAATATCTAGCTAACAATGTAGTAATGTCCAGCTGTTCAGCACTTTTAAGTGTAATCAATCACATGGAAAACAAGGCGATTTGTGAAAATTTCATCACATCCATCTAGTGGAGAACTTCTGTGATAAGACACCAACTGGCGCGCGAAGTAAATAGTTCTTGAGGAGCATTAGCGGCAAACAGTGAATTGAGGTTGATTATCTCAGTGACTAATGCTCTGTCACTCTGCAGTATGAGAGAGCCCAGCGAGGACCCCTGGTAATGGAGCCTGAGCAGGTGTTGAAAGCCCACTGACATCAAGGGGGAGTGCACTGACAAGAATTTCTGATGAATTTCAATTACTGATCTATTAAAGCTAATGAGCTAAATGGGCAGCCAGAATACATTTGCCAGATAGCTTGAGACAAGACCTCAGTGGTCTGACAGGCTTTTGTGCATGTGCAGCCACAGCAGACAGCTCGGTGTTTGAAATTTCTCTATATTAGCTTGATGAGTGAAACTAAAGGCTGTAAATTATTTGTTAGATTTTAAAAAGTGCTGATTGGTTTGGTTTAATAAGAATCAGTCTTAGTTGTTCAAGCAAAATATGAGGTTGGTTTGCCATCTGCTGGAGAAAGAGGAGCAGAGCAAAAGCAGGGTCAGCTGAATTATCAGCTATGTGGTACCATCTGCTGGTTTTATGGTGAACAGCATCATGTGGAAGTTCTACAACTCCAGTATTTTGGTCACTAATCCAGGTCCCTCTAATCATAATGGAATCATAAGGATTCATTTACCTAAATCAACATATATTGTCTTTAATAGTGCTTATTATCACTATTATACTATTACTATTATCACCCATACTGTGATGATCAGACAATAAAAGTTGTAACAAACATCTGTAAAATCAAGCTGATTTGTCATATTTTACTTAAATGAATTTATCATACAAACCATGGCTAAACCTATGAGTTCATTTTGTTATTATGTTGGTTCCAAATGTGATGCAACATCAGTGTAACATATAACTCATTTAAATTCTGACTTCTTCATTATTTGAAGTTTTAACTTGCTCTTCAGGAAAAATATGTTCCCTTTACTGCTTCTGTTTTCTTTTCACAGCGTTCAGTTATTTAGAGGCCAATATTACAGCATTTAAATTATCATGCAGGCAAACTGTGTAACTATGATGGCTGGAACTGGAATAAAAACAATATATACAAAACAAAATCCTCCCTATCTTCACCTAAATATTTGACTTCCACATTAGTGGTTCTTAGATTCATTTTAACTAAAGAATTCTTACTTTTTTTTCTTTGTGAAATATAAGTTATGATGGAGAAATCCTAAATATCAAAGCCTTTGGGTTTATAATTGGCAACTTTTTCATAAGGTGGTTCATATTCATCATCTCTGCCATGTTTAAAGGTTCACACAAGCTGCTAAGGTAAAAACAAAAGCTTTTACTGAATACAAGGTAACGAGTCAGTCGAATGAATATCAAACTTGCATGAAGATGATGAACTTCCATCTATTACATGAGCAAATGAAAAGCAGGATTAAAAGTCTGCTTATAGATTCTGAGGTAAATTTACACACAATGCAATCAAATGCAGGAGGAGACATTTTCAGCATAATGTATGGTGCATTGTGTGTAAATTAAAGCATGACACCTTAAACACAGATTCAATTTAATAACAAAAGAGAAAGTATTGTTCATGGTGTCTCTTGTCATTTTCAGCTCTCTCATGTTTGTTTTATCAGACTGAGAAGTCAGTCTGGCCCTTTTAAAAAAAAAATTGCTCCGGTCAACCAATGTGATTGCAAACTTTCCACATTGTCATTGCTCTGTAACGAATGGAAGTTTGTCAGCCCGTGAGAAAGGTCTTCTGGCTCTGGGACCCAAGTGTGACACCTGAAATTTATAGTTAAACTCACTTTTACTGTAGTATTTACTTACTTAATAACCTTACTTAATACTTCATCAGTCTAATTTCTAAATCACTTAATCCAGGGTCAACCAGGGTCATGGTGGAGCTGGAGCCTGTCCCAGCAATCAGCAAGTGGGAGGCAGCGTACAGCCTGGACAGGTCACCAGTTCATCACAGGGCCAACACAAAGAGAGAAACAACCATTCACGCTCACTCCTAGGGATAATTTAGAGGTCAATCAACCTAAGATGCATGTCTTTAAACAGTGGGAGGAATCTGGAGACCCCAGAAATAACACATGCATGTACAGGAAAATTCAACCACCCCCCACCAAGGTTCAAACCAGCAACTTTCTTACAGTAAGGCCACTGTGCTAAACACTACACCATTGTAGTGGTGTAGTGTTTAGCACTGTGCGGCTTTCCAGCACTCTCCTTCTACTCTTCAATATACATCTCCTTATTATTCATGAGAACGGTCACTATCCAGTGAAGTTGTGTGTGCAGGAAACAAGGTTGTGGACGCAAGCTGAGGACACTATCCTGAAGAAAAAATTCTTTAACCACGGTGGAGAAATTACTCCAATAATACCTAAAGAAACATCAGAAATGTCAGTCCAGAAGACTCAGAGGAACAACTTACTGTTGATAATGCAACGAACCCTCACACTCCAAAGCCTCTGGAACCTTTAAATGAAAGTGTCTTCACAGCAAGTCACCTTTCTTCTCTAATTACAGCTTATTTCTCTCCTAAACTATTTATTTGCAAGGAATGGGAAGGTCATGTACTTCAGGTCAATCTTTTTCTAATCTGAGTAAGATGTATGGGAACTAAGTGAACAGAAGGATGAGGAAAAGGTTTTGTCATCTTGTATATTTGTGTATGTTTTCAGTTTTCCTCCAGCTTCACATGGTCTCTGACACATCCAACATTTTACAAGCATTTGCAAAAAAAAAAAACCTGAACTTTGTACCATCATCATCCTCACAAAAAAACCTTTCAGGCATTTACAAAAGATTGTACTTGATTGTACTTAAGATGTTTTGCAGGAGATTTTTCAGTCTCACTTAGAGCACTCAGGACATTGAACATTGTGCATTAAATGGTAATGTTTTGTTTACAGCATTAAAGATAACGGATAAGACCACCAACTTATCGATTTATCTACTTTTTTTTTTTGTGCTTTGATGTTGATAATATAAAATTGTGCAAGATCAACATAAGAGTGGAAATCTGTATATTTTCATGCAAAAAACAATCCAAAGCAGCGAACAATCTTTAGTAATACCTAGATAGTTACCACCTCCACTCTCATCATGGGCTCATTCTTACATTATTTACACTCATGATTGCATCAAGGAGCTGGCAGGATTATCCATGTGAAAAACCTTGTCCTATGTAAACTTTTATGTTCTCACATTCATCTCTAGATTATTGTCACATATCATGCACAAAGAACATGTTTACCTTCACATATTTACATACTCATTACTCATTAATCTTGTTTTTTTTTTTTTAATATGAAGAGTAATTGTATTGATATAATTGAGATTAATGTCAGATCTTAACCTGCATAATGCTTCTCAGTGAAATAAAGTCACGTTTCTTATGCCTCAGTTAGCCTGTAACTCCCCGACACAGTTGAGTGAAGACATGACTACATTTCAGAGATAGTTACAACTGTCCTGCTGTCCTAAAGGTTTGACTTGTTTTCCCTGAGTTTTTGTTGCGCAACTCTTGAACCTTTGTCGAGTGGTTTGTAGAGGACTCAAACACAAACACAGGAGGTAGGTGTGTTCAACAAAAGCAAGTTCTAGTTTAAACTGGTGTTGCGTAACTTTTTTTCCGAAAGTGATTCAAATGATCAGGCCACAACTAAAGGCAAAGTTAAATGAGGGCGAACTGAAGTTTGAGTATAAACTAAGACTTAGAGGATCAGCAAAGAGAAAGAAATCCAGAAAAGGCTTGGTGAATGAGCACATTTAATACCGGCAAACAGGCAGATAAAACTTCTCTTGACCAGACCTATTTGTTCTGTCACTTGTTCAAAATGACATACATGAATTCTTTCAAATGAAAGCTGAAACACACGTCTCAAAAGATTTGACTGACCACAAACAAGTCTGTTAAAAAGACATCAAAAGACAGTTTTGCCCAGAGTTTAATCAACATTGTGATTTGGTTGGAAAGTGAAAAGTGAAAAGACATTAAAAAAAAAAAAAAAAAAGGCAGTCCACTGTCCACACCTGTTCATTCAAGGTTGCAGAGCCTGTTCTAAAGCATATTGAAATCTGGCACGAACAATGCAAGCTTTTAACGGCTATGCCCTGCCAGTGATCAGATACCCTGCTGAGATAACAAGCAGGCCAAAGGAGGTGGAGCTTCAGACTAAAGATGTTAAAACATGAAAGCTGCTCACCATGAATGGACAGTTCCACCTGTAATCCAGGGTCCAGATGATATATGCTAAATGCAAAGACAGAGTCAGAGAAGTAGTGAACATCAGAGCCTCTATTCACAATGAAAAACCCAAGATCTACGACTACATCAGGAGGTCTCAGAAGTGGAAACTGGAGGATCCATCATAGGAGGGAATGTACCACCAACAGATAGCTTAAGTGGGGGGTACGAACCAATGGCTAGAGAGGAATGGCCTGAAGGACAGCACAGAGACACCAAACATGGCAGCATAGATTAAGCCTTAAACTCCAGAGCGAAAGAGGCCCAGCTCTGCCAGACCAGGTAAGACCCTATGTGCAGGCTGTGCAGGGACCCTGGAAACAATTCAGTATCTAAAAGCAAGGTGTAAGATACTGGCAGGAAAAGATGCATGAAACACCATGATCAAATAGCCAACACCGTTTTACAGAAACATCAGTGCAGAATTTGTATTGGAGACCAACAGTGGGAAACAACTCCCAGGGAGGTGGAGAATAAAAGAGAAGATCCTGTGGGACTTGCAGACCAACAAAAGGTTGATGGCCAACCAACTGGACGTAGTGATCGTCGATAAGCAGCAGAGAATTGCTGCTGTGACTGATGTTGTCAACCTGAATGATGCTGCAAAAAGGAACCAGAGAAAGTGAAGAAATACCGAGGGCTTAGGAGAGAGATGGGGAAAGCCTGCATTTTGTTTTCTTTGGTTTTCTCTTTTCTTCTCTTCTCTTCTTTATGTCAAGGGGATTTAATGCTTTTGCAATCCACTTTGTTATAATAATATTTTAGTTTGTGGATTAATAAAGGACGATCATTAACAATAACTGAATAAATGATGGTCATTTGAATGGAGCTTCAGTCTGTCCTGGTTGTGCTTGGACTTGCCACTCAGTGTACAACAACATTTTACTTGTCTTTTAACTTTTAGATCCTTCCCTTTATTTATTTATTTGTATTTTATTAATTTATTTATATTCTATTTATTTATTGCCAACCGTGGCTCAAATTACACATGGGTTTTTGGTTAAGCCTTCTTTTTAAGTTTGAACAACGACCTCACAATTCACAGATAGTTTATTACAACCACAAAAAGTAAAAAGCAGCGAATGCTGTAAAGTTGTTGCTCTCCCCTGCTGGCTATAAGGCTGTTTTACCCTGACTAATGTCTGAATGGCATCTTATCTAGAATAAACCCTAGATAAACACAGATGTTGGACTAAAAAATCTGGAGTAAATTGAGCAGTTTTTAAAAATAGGCGTTGTCTGTTTTGTTTTGTTTTTCTTTTTAGAGCTGTTAATGTCCTCCTTCATACATAATGGGATCAAACAGGCAACAGCAAAAACAAACATCACAGCCACTCCTATGTAGATTCAAATAAACCATGATATCTATCCTGTTGCAGACACATTTCATAACACACCGTCATGCTTAAGGTGTAGAGAGGTGTTCTCGACAGGACATAGTACAACCCTCTCCACAAGCACCTTTGCTTTTTACTAACAGTTCTGTTAATCCAAAACAATTATTGATTTTCCTTTCTGGCAACTTCTTGACCAGCTCTCTCTTGGTCTTTCAGATGCTAACTTTACCTTCACTGTTTCTTTCCCTAGAAAAGAAGACTGATAGAAGAACTGATAAAATAATTCAAAAAGTTCTACAGACGTTTTGAATTTTTCTATCCGTCTTCTTTTTTCCATGAATTATTTATCTTACTGACTTTTCTAGAGCTGGGGAGCTGATTGAATGAGCCCATGGCTGCTGATTGTTAGGATAAAGTAGAAAAACTTTGTATCACATGGCTTTCAAAACAATAAATATGAAGAGTAATTGCATTATATGATTAAATTTCTATTTTTATCGGAATGGCCTCCAAAAAAAGAAAAAACAAAAGAACAAACAAAAAAAAAAAAACCGCTTCATTTTTACAAGTCCTGCTTAAATGGTTAAAAAGACAATAAACAGTAAAATGACTTATTATCCTGCTTCATGTTTATTTCATTAGTCAATAGTTGTACATTTAGCACAGCACATCCAAATTATTTATCTTTTTTTATGTGAACCCTTCGCTTACTCTTGAGGAAAAGATGTTCCTTTTACTGCTAATTACTCCAATCTTTTCATCTAATAGTGTACAATGGGTTGTTGGAGGTTTTTTTTTCAATTTTCTCGCCTGCAGTGGCAAATAATGATGCCACGGGAGCAACAAGGCTGAAACAACACAATCACTTTCTAGGCCATAAACCCACAGCAATAAAAACAACAAAAGACTCTCAGCAGAATCGGGCGACTGCCTGTGGACTCATCATTGAGGAGCTTTCTTCAGCAGACATTTCCCATTAGATCTAATTTCATGACAATATTGACTATAAAGATTTTATTAAAAGGAGAATATATTGGAATTCAAAACTTCCTAAAGTAAGCCCTTTCTTTTTAAATACTCCAACCAGATGGGCATTGGTTCAGCTGTTTATCTTGAGATATAGCTGTAACTTTGAGATGCACAATTTCAAATCTAAAAGATTTTAACCAACAGACAGAAACTTATTCATTGTTTATTTATTCACTATGGCAGAAAGGCAGCATAAGGAGGAACTGGAATAAACTACATGGGCATTTTTCTTGAAGGCATACTCAAGCATGGACCATAATGCAGCTCAAAGTGCTGTCGAAGAACACTTTGCCGTCTTTTAAGGTGCTGCACTTGGTTCTGAGAAGCTCTAGCATGCTGGCTCTGAGCTCTGGAGTGAAAAACTCATGGAAGTGGTCTCTTCCTGTCATGAAACTCACTAGACGTTCTCCAGTTACACTGTTTGGATCAAAGCACTCAGTGATGTCAAAGCTGTTGGGAATTGAATGCTCCTCATATTTAAGGCCCAGGCTCTTCAGGCAGGAAAGCACCTCCGTGGACGCTCGGTACTCCTTCACCTCACAGGTACACAGATCCTTGTTGTAAGTCTTCCACAGGATGTCCCAGCCACTGTTGCCTACAAAGTACGGGATGAAAAATGACAACCACGTTATCAACACCTTTTGTGATGTAAGGATCTTGTGGCAAAATTACAATTTGACACAATTCTTGTTCTGCAAAGTCGTCTCCCTATTTCATTTGTAATGCAAAAAGCCGAAGAGGGAACCATCTTTCCAGCACCAACTGGGTTTCAAAAAGAATTTAAAAAAGATATGGTTGCTTCTTAATAAAAGAAAGAAAGGTCTAACCTTCTCCTAAGTTTTTCCTTTTCAGTCAGTATTGATCTTATATTTATATAAATCATGTGTAAGCGCAGTATGCTTCAGTGTGGTAGGAAATGTAACTCAAGATTGTTTACCTGCTTCAATGATGATCATCAGCCTGCCGTTACTCTTCAGGAGGCTGTGGTAAAACTTGATCGTTTCAGCAAGGTTATCCACATAGTAGATCATCTGTTGAAGAACAATTGTCGGCACCAGTAAATTAAAGCCGGGACATAGTGAGGAGCTGTTTTTCACAGGCAGCAGAAGTCAACATGAGGAGAGCTCAAGTTCAGAGGACAAGCCGGTTGCTTCTTCCAAAAGTACTGATTCACCTAAACTCGACATACTGGGACTCTTAACTTTACCATTATAGGCAGCTGGATATAATGTGACAGTGAAACAGATTGGTCAAAATGAGAAAAGTAATCTGCTACAATACCTGGATCATGTGTATGAAGTCAAACTTCTTAACGTCTCCCTTTGCCTTCACTTGCTTCTCGTACTCTTCACTGTGCATGATGTGCCAAGTGAACTGGATCTTCTGAAGGCTGGAAGTCTTTGCTACCAAAGCTGAAAAACAAAGGAATAGCCAAAGAGAAAGCTGTATGTGTCACCATTAAGACGCAAACAAATAAAGCAAAATATTACTACAAGTGACTTCTTATCAGCACTGTTTCCTTCAAAACCAGCCAGAAACATGGACAAGACACCTTCATGCTTTTACAGTTGGAGAGGGCTTCATTTCATAGAAATCTGACACTTTTTTATTCTCCTGCTGAACATGTTGCGGCTCATTTCTGCCAGCAGGTTTAATGCAAACCAAATTGTTTGAATCAGAATGATTTTGCAGCTATGTTGAAGACGAAGGGAAGGTTTTCTTTTGATGGCTCTTTCATGAAGGTCGTGGTTTTTTTTTGCCAGAGCTCAGAGCAAGAAAGCATCACCTCATGCTTCCTGGAGGTTTTCTGCACCATCTATCCAGTGCAGGCTCAGAGAATGCCTGAGAAAATACTCCTCCATCTTTAGCCTATTTCTGCTTGGTGGTCTTCAGTTATGTTAATTACCAGAGTGCTAGGCAGCTTTTTGGAAAGTCAGACGTGCTGATTGTTGGGATAGTGTTGAGGAGTTATGGTGTCACTACAACTTTTAGACTTGCTTTATTTGACCTTTCCTAATGATGATGAAGGTTTAAATTTAGATCTTTTCCAGATAAGATCGCTTAAAGCTTATTTCAGTGTTATATAATACAAATGCAGGCTTAAAAATGACAACATAAAACAATTCAGTGTGAATTGATTATACCTTTGAATTTGTCTATGAGAGGAGAGCTGCCCTCCACGATGTCAGCAGTGATGGGGATGGCGGGGAATGACGACTGCAGTAAGGAGAGCATGTGGGCATCCATCTCACCTACAGCAGACCACAAAAACTGAGACTTTAAAACACACAAATTAGCTCCAGATCATCCTGTCAAATATAAATAGCTCAAATATTTGCCTGTTGTATGCTCTTATCATTTTCTTTTAAGCAACGAGGACATTGATGGTGTCCTTGTGTAGTTATTTGAGTGACCTATGACAAATATTGATCTGTACTTGCACCTAGAAATTGGTGCAATAACTTGATTAGCCTTGATTAGCATTTGCGGCTTCTTTGACATTAATCAGAAATAATAATCTGGTGTACAGGTGCGATACGTTGAATGTTATCACAAGACTTACCTCCACCGCTTCCAACCCCGAGAACATCCAGGCTGCTTTTGCCAGCTCCAATTCTGCAACAGAGGCAAAAATAGTAAAAACAGACATATTTTAAGTGCTGCAAAATCACTAAGGTCGTGTATGATACATCCCAACTAGATGTAAAACTAATTGACATGGGGTTGAGGTTTCAGTTTGTCATTTTCTACTCTCACAGGAACATATTTAACAAACTGAACGCAGCCCAAGGTCACATCCGAGAAAGCTTAACTTTATGGAAATAAAATTAGGAATTTATCCATTCTGATAAAATAATGTTACAATTGATCATTCACAACAAGATACAGTTGTATGTATTTATATTAATTTCATTCTCAATAACAATTCATGTAAAAAATGAAAACTAAAATAGTTTAAAGTGGAGTGACAACAGAGAACAACACATTTCACTGGGTGCAGTGAAATGATACATGCAAACGCAGATGACTTGCAAATTTCAATATGCAAAATCATTTCTTCTTGGTCAGTAGAATTGGCTTTGAGTCACCAGATATGTGCATGTGCAATTTTATATTTGATTTGAATGTGGAAATAAAAAAAGAAATGAAAATGGGGAAGAAAGAGTAAACTATGTCAGTAACTGGGGTCTTCATCAACTTCCTAGATAGCAACAAAGAGACAGACAGAAACGACAAGTTGAACATTTCTTGTACCTTTGATATTCTCCAGGCAGGATTTTCTGAACATGTTGGAGCATAGCTTTGTGCTCTCCTGATTTTTCCAAGTAGAACTCGAAGCTGCTGGCATAAACACCCTCATAACAACTATGCTTTTCATCTGCAGCCATGGTTGACTCCCGCAATTCAATGAAACAGTTCTGGTTAAAAATAAGAGAGGAAAAAAAGAGATCATTTTAAAAATAAATGTATGGGGGAAACAACAGAATAGTGATTAACTTACTTTAAAACTTCAACTGATTAAGTTGTAGCTTATTTATGCATTAAATGTCGTTGCGTTGGTGTATCTGTTGAAAGAAGAAAAGAGTCTCGGTCTCTCAGCTTTTAGA
Source organism: Telmatherina bonti (assembly GCF_933228915.1). NCBI lineage: Eukaryota > Metazoa > Chordata > Actinopteri > Atheriniformes > Telmatherinidae > Telmatherina > Telmatherina bonti. The sequence goes on along the minus strand of NC_136613.1, from coordinate 26,110,988 downwards.
CAGAAGAGTTGTTGTCCCCTCCTACTGGCTGGAAGCTTGTCCAGTGTTGCCAGGTCTGCTTATTACACGCAGTGGGTGGGTGAGAGCCTACTGTTTCAAATGGTACTACTTTTCACGCACAGTTATATTGTGATAAAATAATCCTTTTAAAAAAAAATCCTGGATCCAGATGGTGAGCCGAATCACTGCTAAAATTTGATGCAATCTAAGTTAGACCAAATTATTTTTTTTATATAAAAAACAAAACAAACATGCAAAAAAACAAAAAACAAAAAGAAACTCCTTGGTGGGGGTAAAAATAGACCCCACGACAGCTGTGGAGGTACAGTTATGGTGCTGTGCAGAGGTTATTTCTATTCCTACCTCCTACAGTTATTTGGTAGACACTTTTAACCAAAGTAACTTCTATGTAAGTGATCAATTATCCTAAAACGCATGTTTTGTGGGTGGGAGGAAGCCACCTGGCACGGGCCGTGAGGTTCGAGGGTTATGTATGCAAGCAGGTACCTGCCTGCTTAATCTAACACATTCAAGATCGTAAAACTTGCAAAGCTAGCTAAATTGTTCAATAGCAGTTCCCAAGCTTTTTAAGTCTGTATGGCTTCACAACCAGAAGCGTATGTTGACGTTATTCCTCAAAAGAAAGACATGAAAATTGTTTAAGCCTCTTGAGCAAGGTCATCCTCCGATGAGCACGTCAACCACTTCTGAGTGACACGTCAGTTCACAAATTCTTGTGAACGTACGTAGACCATTGGCGTCTGACGTAAAAAGGCAGATCGCTACGCAGCCTTTTTACGTAAATGATGCCTACGTTCTTCAACGTACAACGTAAGGGAGAGCTGTGGAGTTTCTCTACCTGACCAGGAGGAGGTGCTGTTGAGTAATTTTTATTACGCTTTAAAAAGCATTAAATACCGTCAGTTCAAATCAATAGGTAATAGTACGGGACATAGGAAATGATCATCTGAAAGATTATATGACAACTAATAATTATAAAATAAAGTTAAAAATATATAAACAAATGATTAAAACGGAAGGATTCCAAGGCACCATCTACCCAAAATGCACACCACTGCCGATTACCCAGAACCACAAAGAAAGGCCACTGTTCAAATATCCTTCAAGCTGATGCTTGCACACACACACACACACACTCACAAATATATATATATATATATATATATATATATATATATATATATATATATATATATATATATGTATATGTAAAGGCATCGCAATTTCAGCCTTTGCCAGATTTATGGAGGTAAAAATGTTTTTTGATCTGTTTGTAGTTTCCTGCATCTATCAGACTGTACTGGGATGCCCCTAGGAGCCACCAGCTGAGCTGTTGGGAGAGAAGATGATAATAAGAATGCTCCCAACCATGTTAAAGAACCATCCCTTTCCCCATCTCCCCGCATAGCTCCTTCAGCGACAGACTGCAGCATTCAAAGCATGAAGGAGATCCTTGATTCCCGCAGCAGTCAGACTGGAAACCATCAACTATTCAGTTGACCACAGGCACACTTAATAAAATCCAATACCATTCATGAATATAAATACTTACATTTTTTTTTTTAAATTATTTTTAGAATTCTTATTCAAGTTAATATTTTAACAACAAGTGGGTTTCTGGGTGTGACCTGAGTGGATTATGCATAGGTTCTTTCCCAGTTTCCTCCTATAAGACATGCATACCAATTTGATAATTCAAATTCCCTTTAGGAGTGTGAGTCTAAATTTTTGTAACTGTGTTGCTTCTGTGAGGGACTAGGAACAGCTCGAGCCCCCACGCTGCCCTGTAATGAATCTGTTATCATAGGAAAACAAAGTTTCCTCAAGATAGCAAAAAAGTGTCAAAAAAAAAAAAAAATTGCAAAGAGTTGGTCTAGGCTTCACTTTTTCATAGCTTATAAATATACAGATTTCACAGTTTTTCTCATTGCATTTTGATTAAACTTGGCATACTTCAGCCAATAATAAATGAGACATATTTCTCTTGCTTTCAGAAGCACTAGAAACAGGGTAGATTTATGAAATCTTTTTTATTGTATTGATGTTATTTTTTATTCATGTGACACGTTTTCTTTGTAGACCTAGTTAGAAATGTAGAAATTATACTTGTAAGAATGCTTTCAGTGAAGTACTGCTACTCATAGTTACTGTTTGCTTTCATTAAGCTATATTTATTGCCAGGTTATGGTTTATATTAAGGGATTATGATTAACTGTGGCAAACGGCTTTGATTTCACTTTTTTTAACCAAGTGGTTTGTATTTGGCAACAGAGGTTTAGTTATGTAACTAATGAACTTTGGCTCAAGAGACCCAGCTGCTGCCCTGCTGACAGAAGAGGAAAAACATGTTCAGGGCATGTTTGTTCACCACACTGGTAACCTGTTAAAGCTTTTTGTGTTACTAGAAGCTTTTGTTTTTTTTTTAATTATTATTATTATTTGCATCTCAATCTTTTTGCCACTTTGGAGGAAAAAAACAAATAAAACCTAAACAACGGTGAAAATTTTGATAATTTTCCTTACATCTCTAACAGCTAGTGCTCTTTGAGCAGTTGTGTAGTTATTTGTATCAAAATCTTGTCAGAATTTCTTGATATCATCTTTATAACAACTTCCGTATTTGGTTCAGTAGCCCACGTTGACCTCAAGATGGTGATAATGCTTCACTTAACCAAACGCAGCTTTCATACTTGGAGTTTATCTAGGAAATCTGTATAACTGATCAGTTTATTTACACATACTGACAAAAAATGTCTGTCAAATATGCAGATTTCTTGTTTGTAAGATTTTATTTCACTAATATTTTTTTCTTTTGAACCACCTTGTTCTACTTAAACATGAACAAAATACGGATTCTTCTAGTTACTGACTTAATAATAATTACCATTAACCATTTGAAAAGCAGATTAAAAATGCATTTTTACAACTTTTTTTTCAGATAAACACTGCAAGTAAATGACTTGACAGCTCCATGAAAGGGCCAGTGGAAGAAGGCCCCAGTTTTTAATATGCCAGTTCAAGCTTTTACTGATATAATACCTGCAACCATTTAAATACATCATTCACAGATACCTACAGCTAACATGATACAGAGCGCAATTTCCATTAAAAGTTAATTGTCCAATTTTCTTTTTTATTTTGCTCTTTGCAAACCCATTAAAATTTCTATGAAATCCAAAGCAGAAGAAGTCTGAAACTGACTCAGACGGATCTGTGATGGGAATATTTTAGATAAAACAAATTATTTCCATTCAAGACTTTTTCATTTTGAGGAAAGTTTAAAAGACCATACAAAATAAAAAAAAAAATCAAACAACTGACGCATGAAAAGTGCAAGATGTGTTAAAAGTGAAAAAAAAAAAAGCTACAGTAATACATGTCATTTGAAAGCATTTCATTTGAGTTATAAATCTATGGCAATGTTATCATTTCCTACACAAATATGATTTTAAGTTTGCTGATTAATGACAATGATTCCGAGGTTGTTGTTAAAGATAACTCTGCCTTTGTCTTCCACACTACAGTCTGGGTGTCGGAGCAGCTCCAACACACCGGCCTTCAACTCGGGCGACGCTGTTTTACTGAAGTCCAGGGCCTCAGTGAGAAAATCAAGCAGCAGCTCTCCCTTTCTATCTCCCTCAGTGAAACACTCGGTAATATCCATCTGAGATGGCAGTTCGTAGCTCTGGTAGTTCACTCCCTCAGAGTCCAGGAAGCTTTTGATGTCTCCCGTAGTCACACATTGGCTTATTTCTGTGTTACAGAGCTGGCTCCTGTAGGTCCGCCACAGCCTCCCCCAGCCACTCTCCCCTGGAAACACAAAACAAAATGCTAATGTAAAACAAGCATCTATACACAGGTGTTTACCTAACGTTCCTCTGTCTGGTTGGTTGTCTACAAACTGTTTCATACCAGGGAGAATAATCTTGCTGCAGTTTGTAAGGTGGAGAATATTCTACATCATCATCAACAGACTGACCTTGACGATGCTCGTAAGAATCACAGCTCTTTCTTTTTTTTTTTTTTTATCTCCAACTATAAGCAACATGAGGTAGACTAAACAGATGAGCATTAATTAGATCAGTCCATTTACCTGAAACCAGAATGATAAGGAGTTTCCCATTCTTATCAAGGAGACTCTGGAAGAAGCTGATGGTGGCACCAGGGTCCTTCACATAGTACAGCATCTGTCGATTTCCCCCGCACATAATTAGCAGGTAAATGCATTCATACAGCACCTAATTATAACGCTATGCAAGACAGATGCTCTAATGGGATTAATTGTTGCCAAGTGCCACATAATGAATATGACCTAGATGTGTCAGAAGTACAGTTTCAAAGCTAGAAGTGCGTCAGCACCAACCTGTATCATGTGAATGAAGTCTGCCTTCTTCGTCATCTTTTTCAGCTTCCACTGCTCCTCAAACTCAGATGCGGTCATCTTGTTCCAGATGAATTTGACGTAGTTCAACTCTGGTTTCTGTGACACTAACACTAAAGATAGACAAGTAGCAACAGTGAGGTAAAAATCAGGGAGTTGACAAGGTCAGAGTTTTTAGCATCGCTCAGATGGATTTCTTTCCATCTGGCCACATCGCCATGGTAACTTGGGCAAAACTCGTAGCCTGTTCTGGAGCAGTTCATGTTCAGAGCTTTGAATTTAAATGTCTGTAAAATGTGACATCGTTGTACCGATTCCCGTTCTCATAATGTTCCCAGACAGCAATCAGGTGAAGAGCGACTTTTAAATGTCACCAGGTAGAAGTACTGAAAGTTGACGTGTGATGTCGCTGGAAAACTGAAAGTGCTTAATTGACATTCAGTAAACATTAGATTGCCAAATAAGCAGCAGAAAATGATTAGATCAGCCATCACTTTAAAAGTCAAGCAGTGGATCACAATCAGAGTTCCTCATATTAAAGCACAATACAATGTTTACTCGGTGACATCTTCAGGTTTGGAGAAGGATGTGCACCAGGATGGGATGTGAACCTAGTAAGGCAATATGGATCCATATGGATATCACTCCTAACCAAAAAGCTCTTTGTTAATTTGCTTTTTCTTTTTTTCCACATCTTTGTTGAGACATCTCAGATGAAGCTGATGCTTGTCAGACTCAGAAAAAAGGCGTGAAAAAGCACCTCTGCTTTGAAAACAAACAAATATGTGACTCTGTGATCCATTAAAAACCAAGTGAAAATGGCTGTAATTTTAGAATCTTAAGTGCAACATTGTTAGTTTATTTCCTGCATGTCGACATCCCGCTGAATGTTTTACACATGTTTAGGTTTTAAGCATTTATTCTCCATTTAAATGTACAAATGCACAGTCTAAAGCAAAAATTGGGAGTGAAATTTCTTTGACAAAAGAGTAGTAGCAGGTGTACGCTTCACACGTAACAGCAAACAGCACTGAGGGTAACAGCATGAGTGAGGACTGCGGGCCTGGCTGAAAGCAGTAGGTAGTCAGTAAATACATCAAACAAAACTGCAAAGTTCCCCAACCTCATAATTCACGCTGTATCACAAAATGGCTCAATCACACACTTTCATATATTAAAAATGAATTACCTTATTACCCAACAGCTTGTTTCAGCTACTCATAAAAACTCTGAAGAGCTGATTTCAAGTGTGGGCACGTCTATAAATCACAAAAGATTTCTGCTTGCTTTACGATATTCTTTTGATTAGACAAAGATCCGTCAAAAGACACGAAGCCTGAAAAGCAGAAAGAAAAAAAATCCACCCACAGAGCAGTTACTATGAATGTCAACGATGAGAATTAGGTGGATTAAGTTCAGACCCATTTTCATTAGTGTGCCTTTCAAATGTGCGAGGTTTCTATGCGAAAAAGTGGTGCTAAAAGTTGTCAACATGTGTAAAACCGCTGCACCTGCTAATGAATCAATGTTTTACTCCGATAATTCAGAAGGGGGGGGGGGGGATTCTTGCTCAGATTAGAGCTCTTAAGTGGTACTGCTGGTTCAAGGATCAGCCTCTAAGTATAAATGTACACCTGTATTACTAATTCATTCATGTAAAAGCCAAGTTCAAAACAAAGAAAGAAAGAATATACAGTTTTTGGTGGTTTGATTAAATATTAAGCCTTTTTTTTTTGGGAGATTACATGAGCATAAAAGATCCATTCTGTCTGCGGGCCTGTAACGAACGTACCTTTGTAGTTATGTAGCTGCTGGCTGCTGGGCTCCACCACCTCAATATCCACCATCACTTTTGGGTGCTTCTGATGGAGCTCAGAGAGCATCTCTAGGTCAATCTCACCTACAGGCACCAAGACAGTTGTTTTATCTTAAAACAGATTCCATCTTACAAACGAAACTACAACCAAATTTCCCACTGCATCCAAAAAAAATGTACAAAAATAACTCATTTTTCTTTTTCATCACAATTCTTGCTAATGATCATCACGATGCTCCAGTCCAAAAAAATAAAATTTTAATTTAAAAAAAAAAAAAAAAAAAAAAAAAGAAAAAGGAAAGGTAAACAGGAAGCTGGAGTTACAGAAAGTTAGCACTTTGCTAGTTCTTTAAGCGTCACATCACAGCAGAGTGGTAATTTTGTTGTAGTTCTTATTGAAGGTGACAAATTGTCATGTACAGAGGAGTATATTTAAGCACAGGAGCTGAGGTGGATACGTACTGAATTCTTTTGATTAGATATAATAATACCTTGCAGAGGAGTTTGTGGTCGTTCTAATGGATTTTACAGTCCATCAGAGAATCCATTATGATGCCGGCATGACATCTCAGGTAAATTAAAAGGATTGGCTGTGACATAAGTAAAAGGTAACGGCACTCTGGGGGCATGTAGTGGGCTTGCTCAGGAAAAAAAAAAAAACTGCTGAATTACGAAACAATGTGCAGTACGGCTATATAACAGTGAGGTCAGGTTGCCAGATTGAGGTTAAAAATGAATCTGGACAGATGTCGATAAACCCTCAATGGTGGTAATAAAGATAACTTGCTTTTTTTTTTCTTGTGCAGAAGCAATAACTTTTAACAGAAGGCTGATTCACCAACGCCTCTTCAGAGCAGCTCTCAGTTATTTTGTGTCACTTTGCACATAAGCCAAGTTCACCTGTGCTTGTGTCCTAGAATGTGTGTTCTTACCAGCTCCACTTCCAACTCCAATCACATTTAGACAGGACTTTCCATTTCCAATGCTGAGGGCAGAGCAGAAGAAACAGTGAGTCTTCAGAGCATGCATGCTTTGAAAATTCACAGCCTCCAACCTGCCAAATGTGGGTCACTTTTTTTTTTTGGTGCCTGTAACTGTCAATTCAGCCCGACACTTGGAAACGTGAGATGTTCTGATCTAGCGACTGATGCAGCTACAAACACCGAGGCTTTGATTTGTCGCTATGGTGGGTTCTGTCACTCAACGTCGGATTTTTAATAACACGATTACACCTTTTAATTAACTTGTGAATCATATCCTTCCAGATTTCCTCTCTGATCTGCCTCTGAGGCCGTCAGAGGGAGTAGGGAGTTTGGTTTGGCTCTCTGCTGCACGCCAGCTGCCTCCAACAGTTTATGTCAACAGAGAAAATAATTCAGGAAGAGGCTGAACATCCATAAACTTTCACTTAATTTCATTCGCAATCTTGCTGAAACTTTTCAGCAGGTTAATCTGCACATTTTAAGCTGCAAGGTCATTAGTTTTGAGATGAAAACACTGGCAGTAGTTACGTGCTCTGCTCATAAAAAAAAACAGTTGGCTACATTTCCACAATAATACAAGAGACAAAGTGCCGGATTGTTTATTTACATATTATGCAACCTAATGGTCAGTATGCCCCAGATATCTCTCTTCAAACTAGATTTTCTTAAGTATCTTGTCACATTTATCAGCGGGTCAGTGTATGTCTCCATTTGAAGTTTGCTTGTTTTTGATCAGCTATGGCCCGCTAACTGCTAATGAGGCAGATATTTACGCTCAGCCCGAGATAACATTGTTTTATGCTAACGTAAGGAGATAGGTTGTTTCTTAGATATCCTCACACTGATAGTGTGAACTCCAAAAACAATGTATTCACTGTCAGACTTTTCTCTACTTTGTTATATCTGTTCCTTGTTTAGTCTACCTAAAGGTCAAGGCCATCCCCAGTCTCACAGTACTACAGTTAATCAACAACTGTGGCAGGTAACACAAAAGGTTATATTTCCACTAAAATGTTAGGCCTTGGTAGTTTCTTAGCCCCTCACAACTGTTTGACAATTGGGTGATCTCATGACAATTCCTTATTGCTTGCCAGATAATGTTATATAATGATATAAACAGAACCCATGAAGATGAGCAAGGTGGTTAAAAGTGTTTTCTTATTGTCTGCACCTTGTTTTTGTATGCAGCTTGGAGTTTTACTATTAGATTAAGCATCAATGCTAGCTAAAGGTAACATTAAACACATATTTCAAGCTAAATGTATGTTGAATTCTATGATTTATTGTGTGTATTACGGCTGTATACTGTTTAAGTTTTATTGTAATAGAATTTAATGTGTATTACTACCTTTTTCATGCTGTGAAAATTTTACGGTGTCATTGATAGAGGGGTTTTGGACTAGATAAGTGCCCAACTTCTTCCAAAACCCTTTATTCGAACTTAAAAAGCTTATTTTATTTGTTGTTAGTTGTAACCAATATTTGTACTTTTACAAAGCCTTTTTTTAGTTCGAAATAATAATGATAAAAAAAATGCTAGTTAGCCTATTAGCTTCTGAACCGTTTCCAGCATACTAAATAGATACATGAAAAGTGAAGTGCCAGAAACAGTTTTGTTTAGTTTTTTTTTAATGTCAAGAACTACATGAACTCATTTCAAACTATTGAAACAATAAAATAAAAACTAAATAAAAACAAAACAAAACAATAGTTAGCTAAGCTAGTGTTAATGGCCACACTACAAAGAGAACAAAGTAATTTAAATTGAAATGTCAACTACATAAATGGCTTTGGGGTGAATTGATAAATAAGTGAAGTCCAATTCATAACAAAATGTTGTGGAAAGAAATGTTTTATATTTTCTAAGTATAATTTTGTGACTATAGGGTAGTATGGATTTCATGCCAAACAACAAGATTATGGATGGATTGTAACATGGTTGGACATATTTGGGATAATGCTAAACAAACAAAAAAGTAAATTCATTTTGACATTTTAATATAATGTTTACATATTTCAATATGGTACATTTTAACTTAGCAATAGCTGCATACTGCCGTGTTGTGTCCCCTAAATTAGAGATGGATTACCTGGCCAGGATGTCTGGTAGTTTATTGTGGATAAAGTCCCTCATACACTGGTGTTCAGAGGAACGCTCCAGAAACAGATGGAAGGCTTCCTGGTATCTGTTGTCATCATGAACTAGACTCTTCAGAGGGGATGCCATGGTACACAATCTGATTAGCAAACAAACAAATAAATAAGTTCGCATATATAACGCTGTCACATGTCAGCATTTTAAAGCAGACTACTAAACACTTGTGTTTTAACAACACAACTCAGAGATTGCTCTGTGATTTCACAGAAGTGTCGCGTGTTTTAAGCTGATTCTCGGGGATAAGAGCCAACATGAAACTACTTTAGGTATATGGTAGATGGTGCATGCTTTAAGTGTGCTCAGACTGAGTATTTCCAGCCATTACCTGTGTTTGCAACCACATTAAATCTGCCTTCGAGTCAGTAGCAGCGGAAACAAAGCCACGGTCACACTGTGGCGTGTCTCGCGATACACCCGGAAATATGTGCAAAACGCGCAGTTTCATTTAGGAATCACCACAGAAAAAAGTTGTATCTTTTACCAAGCAAGCAGAGGAGCAGCTGAAAGCTTTGAGACAAAACGCGACGATTGTCACTTACATGTCCGGCGGTGCTGCCTGAGAGAAGCTCTGCAGCCTGGAGAGAGCCCACCCACCGGTGTCAGGCTTTCCCTTTAAGGAGGGCGAAAGGTGGAAGGGACAAAACATAATAAAAACAGAGCAATGCAACCATTAACGCCAGTAAGTTCTCAAAGTTTTTTTTTTTTTTTTTTTTAATGACTGACTACAACATATGTTAGTTATGATACAAACGGGTTTAAATGAAGATGAAGATTTGGCTTAATAACAAGGCAAAGTAGAAATGTGAAGGTTATGATAAAGCTAGATCAGAGAGGGGACATGTTGGGCAAATAGGAAAGTTAGAAAAATCTGAAACAGGGAATGAAAAAATAAAGACTTAAAAAAAAGCAAAGAGCAAATAATGAGTAAGAAAAACATGTAAAAAAAATTGTGAAAACATTGATAAAATAAAAAGCAAACTCAAAAAAGAAAATAGAGATGTAAATGGAAAAAGGCTAAGCATATGAATATAGTAAAACATATAAAGAAATACCTGCAAAAGCAAAAGGATGATTGATTTAATATCAATTTATGTCTGTCATTTGCATCTAAATTGTTGTCTTTTTTTCTCACATTCAATAATTTATTTATTTTTATTTGCCTGTAAAGTTTTTCAAATAAAGCATTTGTAGAAACCCAACTGCAATGTAGGACACATAATCATTTATTTTTTTTATAATACTCCCCCCCCCCCCCCCCATCAGGTTAAGGTGTTCATTGAAATGAATCAAAGTTGTATAATTTGATTACTCAGATTAGTGTTATGAAATACTGCTGCTTCTGCTTTCACTACATTTGAAACTTCAAAGTCCTTTTTATGAATTACATGAGCTTGCACTCTTATCTTATATCTCTTGCCCATTGTTCTTTTGCCACCTCTGCATTCTATGATATAAAGGTGCAGCGCTTCACATCGTTTAACAAGGCTAGTTATATCAAAAGCAGACAAAATTTAGGGGGAAGGAAAGTTGTCTTGTTTCTACCAAGATTCGTTTAATTGGCAAGAAATCCGTCTTGCAAATGATGAAACAGATTCTTAGCTTGACTAAGTATGCCTAATTCAGTACCAGATGTTCATTAGGAAGCAATATTAAAGTCTGCTCCTCTCACACACATGGATACATCTAGCTGCTCTTCCACACTCAACTACTATCAGACACTAAAGACGTTAAGACAGATGTATATTTATTTTCTTTATCTTCACCTTTACATCTTTCTCATCTTGTGTTAAAAAAAAAGACTGCAGTTCCCGACTTATTACTTAGGGAATCACATGAGAAATAAATGCAGACTTCAGGGACAGCAGATGTGTAATAATCAGTTGGGTAACTGGTCTGTTGATGTACAATTTCCCCGTTAAATAAATCATATATATATTTACATACATGATTATTACTTTCATACTTGAGTCAGGTTAAGTTGTATGTTAAAATGTTTCCTGACCTAAGATCAGTTTGTCATGATGTGTGTTTTGTGGTGTAGTTTTCTCAGTTCTTGGTTCCTCTTTTATTTTGTAGTTTTTCTTGTTTGGTATTGTCTCTATTTATTAGTTTACCTGGGTTCATTTATATCACCTGTGTCTCGTTTTGCTTTTTGATTCTGCATTCCGGCCTCCCATCCTGCGATTGGGTCCACATCACCACCTCTCTGTGAAAAGTGTGATGTCAATATGTTTGCTTTTACCCACCTTTACCAGTTAGGATTACTTGTGAATCACGCTTCATAAGCAAAAGTATTGTTTTTCTTGTTTAGATCTAAACCTGAAACTCATTGCTTGAGGAAAACATCCTGATTTAGTTTGAAACACACTTATGTCCATTAACCCAATACATTTATCCAGCACCTGTAAGGTTTCAATTTAAGCCAACTGTAGGTCATGTTTATTCAATAATATGCTAATTCACATGTAAATCAAGCCTAGAGGGACAGCTAATCCTGTGACCTTCTAGTTAGTAATCAGCCGCTGTAACCGATGAGCCACTGAGATAATAAGAAACTCCATATTTGACAAGTGGTTATTGGAAGCTTTACAGTTATACAATCTATTTTTTTTTCCTTTCAACAAGTGCTCCCATTTACATTTCCCGAAAGTATTTATGTTATTTTATGTGAAATATTAGATGTATTGAAACCAAGTATTTGTGTTAATCTAATTTTACCTCCAGGTGCAAACTGGAGAAACCTTGATCCCAGAATCTTCCAACATTAATCATTTATTTACCTCAGTGCGGTACTTAGCAGAGTCTTCAGTAAAAGGCTACCGGTACTTATGATGTGACATCTAAAGAGCAGAGGGTCCACTCTTCCTCCATCACTTCTATATTTATATTTAATGAAAAATTTATTACATATTCTACTAAATGTGATGGAACTTTGTACTTGGATAGAAGTACGTAGACCTCATTTCACCCACTTGTGTAAAATAGCTTTTCAAAAAGACAAATCATTGTGCATTTTTTCAAAATAGAACTAAATGAAATTCTCCAAACTCAGTAAGGAAATTTTAGATGAAACTCTCTGAACTTCGGCTTTTGGTTGTGACTAAATTAGTCAATGAGGTTGAAGGTAAGTGGCTGCTCGGCCAAGACTTTTCCACTCCTGACTGTGTGGCGTCCTCGTCTATCTTCTTGTGTCTTTCCTCTTTTTATCTTTTCTTTCAACACTACCAGTCAAATGTTTGGACACACTTTGCCATTAAATCCATGTGTGTCCAAACTTTTGACTGGTATTGTATGCACGCCTTGTCTGTATGTAAATTTAAAAGCATGCATAAGACTGATTTAAGAAAATAATCATTTTAGGAACAATTAATCGAACATGACAAGCTTAATTGTTGAGATGTAGATGATCACAGGATGTAGTTATACATGATAATAAATGTTGACAATGTGAAACATTTTTAGACAGTTTCTTCTTAATACAGATTGTGTTTCTGCCTTCCTCTGACCAATGTCAGCAAATCACATTTTATTGGAGAGATCCAGCTTTCATATTTAGACAAATTATATAAATTAAAATGAAAAATCTGGAACTGCATCCGTGTTCATAAATCTTCACTAAAAGCTGCAAATGCATCTTGGAAGATGATCGAATGAGATGGATTGGACATGACAAGATGAGCCCACGTCTTTGCCACAGATTAGATGGCTATGACACAAGTGTTTTAATCCAACATCGTCTTAAACAAAAGTGACAGTCTTAAATAAATGAATTAGATGAGACAAAGATTTAAACTCTGCTTCCCTTGCAGCTTGCGATCATCCTGGGACTATCAGACTGGAGGACAAAATTAATCTTATCAACTACTTATCTGTTCTGGGCTTTGCCCAGGAGCCTGCAGTAATTACAATTAATCGGACTCGGAACCCAAGGAGCCAAGGAAGGTCTCGGTGGGACTGGAGCATCTCTTTCAAAAACATTTCTCTCATTTTGTGGTGCGCCACATACAGGAAGAAAAAAAATGAGACTTAGTTGTCACATGGTTCAACAATTTATTTGCACTTTTGTCCAGTTCTCCATGTACACACAATAAGTAACACAAATAACATGGTACTGTAAACAATGGGTGAAAATGCCTTTAGATTTCTGGGACATTACCCAACAGAGTTGTTTTGTGCAGCCAAGATCGGTTCGTCCTAGATAACGTGATTTGTTATTTGGAGATCATGAATGCTGAATAACTGGGTTTTCCTTCGAACCAAAATTCACCATGTGTGCTTTTTGTTGGTCAAATATTAGAAACACTGCCTAGAAGAAACTACTCGGAAATATCTGGCTACTTATGAAACAGAGTCTTTGCAAGGCCACTTGGAGCACTTTCTGCCAAAATAGATCAAGCATGCCTACATACAGTCGGTGTTTGGAATACAGTCGTTGCCACGCGTAACATCCATATTTATACAACCATCAAGATTATAGAGTTACTGATTACATACATTCAGAAGGTGGTCAGGTAACACAAGATCTTCAGTTTTGTGGAGGCAGAACGACAAACAGCGTTAACTCTGGTTTGGTACCAAAATCAAACTAATTTCTCCACTGGGTTGAATGAATAACACACCAACGGATCCACGCCAAAATGGTTAACACACTGGCAAAAACTGCGGAGTGAGCTGAAATATGGGTAAATGAAGAAAAAAAAAGCTAAATAACACACAACTTTACAAAAACATGCTCAGATATTTGGTATTTGCAGTCTTTCATGTTTGAGCCCTGTATTATTGTGCAAAAATAGGGGAGAAGAAAAAATTGAGGCCAAAGTACTGTCAAAGGGATTTCAAAGTGACTTCTTTGTGAAGTTTAAAAACAATATTTTAAGAACTAACTGTGACATCTTTCAAAAATGAAAACAAAAAAAAACTAAAAACAACTGGGAAAATAAGCATGGAAAAATAACAATGAAGCAGACTTACATGATTGAAGATGCCGCGTGCAACCCAGTGGATAAATCTTTTGTCCTCATGTGTGTTTTGGTTATCAGAGCTGTCGTTTTGCATCGGGGTGAAAATGTGTACATGAGGTATGATCTTTATCATGCTGGTATCTGATAACTTCATTTGCATCAAAGGTCTTTACTTTCTCTTTTTTGAGATTGCACTTGTCACAAAACTAGGACCTCTTTTTTTTTCTTTTCTTTTTAGCGAAAATGACATTTTTAGGCTATTAATTAATGTTCTCATCAGTGGCCGAGTGTCTCATGAGGGAAGAGAGATAACTGCATCACCATTGTTTAACTCAAGGCAGCCTTGCTTTTGGTTTCCACATATACACAACATATGGCATCATTGACAAAAACACAATCAGACAGCAAAAACTTGCATTACAGATAAAACATTAGAAAAGTCATTGGAAAGAAGAAACTTAAACAAAACTAAATCAGCACTAACGTAGTGCATAAACCATTTAGTTTATTCAGAATTTCAAAAAAAGGCTGTTTAGTTTACCCGAAGGTCTTGTCATGTTTCCTTTCATAAAGATTCAGTGCTGATGAGAAAAATTCAAATGTTCTGTTGTTGAACCTCTGAAAAATCACAAGTGACTGCAGACTCAAGATATTTGGTCTCCCTCACAATACAAGAAATAAAAATAATAGTAAAAAATAAAGAAATCAAAGAAGAGAGAGAGAAAAAAAGGAAAAATGTGGTCCCTTTGATTCTTCACACAACAAACTCCAAGATCAACACTTGTGGATTCGCTTTGTCTTTGCAGCTTCAGTCTTCTTGAATTGTTCGACTTGCAAATGTTGCTTCGACTGCGTGTTCATGTTTCAAGCAGTTAGAAAAAGTCAAACAAAAAAAAGAAAAAACTAGGTCCGCGTCCCGCTCTCATCTTCTTCGGCTTTGGTTCTGCTTCTGCAAGTTGACCGCAACCACACTTCAGGACTGCATCGCCCTTCAGCAGCAAACCACACAGGAGCGTTACTAATCGTCCACTTGCTCAACTTTGTTTTATCCTGCAGCCAGCTCACACGCGTCAGTGGTATGCGAAGGATATCTGCTAGCTAACGATCTGAACGCAGCCAGGATTCTGTTCACAGCCGAGCACATCCTCATGAGGTATAGCAGCCTGGTTACATGTCCATGTCGCCATCGTAAGCCAGAGTCAAGTGCTTCTGCGGTGGAGGAGTCATTTTTGTGGTTTTGGGTGGTTTACTGAAAAGGGAGAAGAAAGAAAAAGCTAGAACTGAGAATTTCATTTTCTGATAACAGCAACACATAGCAGACAATTCTATTGCGGCTAATATAACTCACACTTGACATGATTCTGTTCCAAGTAAGCTTTGTTCCTCAACATTAATTGTTTTCCAACAAAATGTCTGACCTACGACGAGGCTTCTGTTATCTATTTAATAGCATGCACGGTGAAGAACCTCTTCAGATAAAAAATATAGTACATACCAGAGCAGGAATGATAATGCAATTATTAAAAGAATGACGATGAATCCAACGACAGTCACGGCGTAAACCCACAGTTTTACTCTGCCATCTGCAACATCAGGGGTAAAAAAAAAAAATTTAAATATCATCTGCATCTCTTGTCTGGATATCTTCTGAATTTTTCTCCCCCATTTCACAGTAGGTTTAGTCTCTTTTCAAGCATACAGAAGAGTAATGAGATCAAATTTCTTGGCAGTTTTATGGTCCATCTATTGCCTATAGTAATGAGCCCTGTAAAAACATTGACCTAGAATGATTTTCTTCTGTGGCTCATTGATCTTAGATCCACAAAGGCAGTTTCACAGGCAAGAGCACTATCAAACATCCTGGTTGA
Source organism: Telmatherina bonti (assembly GCF_933228915.1). Lineage (NCBI taxonomy): Eukaryota > Metazoa > Chordata > Actinopteri > Atheriniformes > Telmatherinidae > Telmatherina > Telmatherina bonti. The sequence goes on along the minus strand of NC_136613.1, from coordinate 26,094,800 downwards.
GCTGTGCAGAAGATTTCCATTTCAGTACCTGGGCCAACAGGTCGCAAGGTCCACTCACTGAATAGGTCACCGGCCTGAGACGGCCCGGGTTTTAATCTTCCAGAGTTGGTTTTCACATCGGCTTTCTTGCTGTTGTCCATCCCTGGGGTTCTCGTGCAGTAGTCCAAAAAGCCATGCGAGGTCATCACTTCAGTGTAACCCTTCTCACACCCACACACTCCACTCTGTATAAAAGGAAATCATTATTTACAACTAACAGAAAGTTACTCCAAACATTACCTCCTCATTCCCATTCATACAAAATACTGGAGGCAGCGAACACATTTGGATGATTTAGTATTTTTCTTAGCTTATGGAAGTATATCTGCTCCCCCTTTTTTGTAAGATTCTGACAATCTGTGCACCTAAGGGGATAAATTATACCCCATCCTGTAATAAAGACTGATAACATGTCCCTGGAGTCAGGCTAAAAACAGCCACACTGTAACCAAATTCAAAAACACTCTTAGCAGTTTTACCTTTTTTACATGCAGTTACATGGGGGGACTCTAAGGGGCAGTAAAATGTCAAGATATGGCTGTTCTTTGCCATTTCATGCTGCATGTGTGCAGTCCCCCTCCTCCACCACGTCCTATGCCCCCACAGGTGTAGTATTTAACACCAAGCCCACCTTCATAGGTATTAATCTGATTAGCTCTGAATGGCCTGTTTTGGGTTATTAATAAATGACATCTGTCAAAATCCATCTTATTGCAGAAAACAGCAAAAACACACAGCAGCCTGATCAAAGCACAATGATCTTACCGGTGTGCAGTGTGAGAACGGTTTTGTGCACGGAGGATGGCAGTGTCTGAGTGTGGTTGGTCTTTTTTGTGGGAAACACCCCCCTGGAGAAAGACAACACATTCTCATTTCTGTTCCGTTAGCCATTGATCACTAAATTAATGTTCTGTCACACCTGATTAATGGTGCAGTGGCCTATCATGGTCCCTGATCAATCGGTGAACATTTTAATTCCAACATGGAAAATTGCATGTCAGAATATCAAAGAATAATGCCTTCGGCTCTTGGCTTCGCAGAAGAGGTGGGTTGTTCCTTTTGGACTCATATTTGGCAAAAAAAAATACTCCCCGACAGCGATAAGATCACATTCGCCTACTGTTTACAGCACGTCAAGGCTGCCTAAAGCTTTCATTCCCACAGCACCTTTTCCCTTTGTTCTGTTTCTCTCTGCCTGCTTTACTTCCCACAAATACAAACGCATGATTATATTTATATGGATGGAAAGCATCCCAGCTCAGAGTCTGGTTTATTGATTACTTATCTTAAGAGGGGGAAGAGAAATCAATGGAGGCCACTTTGAAAATAAGCCAAATAAGGTGTAAAATGCTCCTGAAGCACTAAACTACAACTACTATGTGTGAGTGCATCTGCATGTGTCTCAGGTTCCATTCATACCACCAACATTGTGCAGATCAGACTGGTTGGTTTACAATCATAACTACATGCGTCTTGGATTTGACACATGAACATTGTGTGTGTAAGATACATTTTGTGTGTTTCAGCAACAAAGAAAACACATTTTGTGAGAACATTTACTACATGAAACTCTTTGATAGAAGCAAGATGGTGGGCATGTGTCCAACTGGAGAAGAAGAATCTGCTCTGTTACGCACTGAATTAGGAACTTTGCTTATGTCAGTAGTGAATGTCCATTAAGTCAAATTTCCACTCAACATTGAATTGTAAACCACCTTAAATACATTTTCCTTTATTTAGTTGGTATAATGAATTGCACTGGTGTAAATGTTTTATTTTCACTAAATTAATATTGTTTTTATTACTCTGCAGCTGTGTGATGTGCTGCAGAGGATGTAGGATAAAAATGACCAGCAGTGCAGATTGCATGTATAATACACAGTAAGGTGCACTGTCATTTTATAAGAAATATTTGTAAATAAATAAACTCAAATTAACATTAGAAAAGACCGCCACAAGTTAGAAATGCTGGACAGATAACTTCATCTGGTTTATGACAACAATACCAAGCACAAAATTAATGCACAGTACCCATCGTGAGTGTTCCTCCACTGTGTATCGGATATATATTCGATCTAGGAGTATAAACTGGGCTCCATGGTGGAGTAGTGGTTAGTAAGGCTTCACGGCAAGAAGGTAACTTGTTTGAACCTTGGCTGGGGGGGATGTTCGAACAGTGGCCTTTCTGTGTGAAGTTTGCATGTTCTCCCCGTGTGTGCGTGGGTTCTCTCCAGGTACTCTGGCTTCCTCCCACCATCCAGAGACACGCATGTTAGGTTAATTGGCCACTCTAAAGTCTCCCTAGTAGTGAGTGTGAATGATTGGTTGTCTCTTGCTGGTCCTGTGATGGACTGGTTGACTATTGCCCTATGATCGCTGGGATAGGCTCCAGTGACCTCTTGCGAACCCTTAATTGGACCAAGCGTTCAGAAAAATGACTGACTGACTACAAACTGAAGTGTCACATATCAGATTTTAAAACGAATGCTGATGAATGGATTTCTGTGTCCACAGTGCAAAATATAAATCTGATAAGTCACATTAATGTTTTTTTTTTTTTTTTTTAAGATGTTTGAGTCGTATCGTCCTAGAAATGCGAATACAGCCTTGGCCATGTTAAAAACACTAGTTCCATTATTACAGCAAGTTGATATCATCTGATATTTTTCTGAGAGCACATAATATCTGAAAACGATCACATCTGCAGGAGTACAACACCTTGACAGTATATAGGTATTGCAAACTCTAAAGATGATGCTATTGTATCCACCTCTTTCAGATCTTACCTAATGCCGAGTTTTCCATTATCTCCTGATCCAATGAGGACATCTGTTCAAAATGTAACTCTAAACCATCTCCAACAACCACCTCTGCTAAATCTGATACACTGACATCTTTAAGAGGTGAATGAAAGGAAATTAACTTAGTGACACTTCCAAGTTTCACTTTGAGCCACCATATGATCAGATTTTGTAGCAATGATGTGATTCGGAGTAAAATTTAAAAAAAAGTTCAAACTGGCTTCGCTCAAGGGAAGAGCAACAGAACTGGAAAACATCCAGCTGTCGCCTGCGTTAAGCCTATTTTTTTCTAAAGATTCCAACATTGTTTCTTTGAGACCTATTCAAAAATTGTGGCGACTGTTCACCTGTGACATTGACACCATCTGAGCGCTGACACCATACTGCCCTCTTATTGTTGCTCCATCCTCCAGTTTTCCACTGGTAATTGTGGCATTTTCCTCCTGTAGAAATGGCAGCAACAGTCATCATTAGCAGCTTGTGTTGGACATCCAGACGTGCCATCGGGCTCCTCTGGATGAATACCTCCTCTTCCTCTTTCCCTGCAACTCAGTTTTACTATCTAAGATATATTATGATTGTAATAACAGGAAAAAGACAAGTTTCTCTATTGAAGCTGAGTGCAAAGACACAAAGGCAACTTTGGAGAAAATAAGATGAAATTGCTTGGAACTGTATGAAATAGACCCTCTTTTTTTACAATCAAAGCTCTTATTTTCCTGGAGGGAACAATACAGCAAAGAGTGATTTGAAGAGAGGACCAAAGACACATGAACCAGAATTTTTGTTCTGAAGAATCTGTAGCAACACACAACTGACATTTTAGGCAGAATTACAAAAAACAAAGAAAAAAAAAAACCACAACAGGAGGTACATAATTAGGATTAATATCAGACATACAGCTACAGTAGTGTGTCATAATAAAAAAGACTCCTGCTGTGTCTTACAATTATAACATTACACAGCTTAAATTTTTAAGTAAAAAGAGAGGCACGGGAAGCCAAATAGCTTCTGGATAATGAGATAAATAAAGACAATGCCAGGAAATAAAAAGTGCAAGATAATTCAAGCAATAGGATTTAAAAAAAAAAAAAATCTGCCAGGGTTTTAGGGTCGATCGTATTTTTTGTCAGTATCAGCTGATAGTTTCAGATGTTATGCCTCTTCCATTGTTCTTCACACAAAATCGTTCTTTATTTGGCATCCTGGAGGATATGCCAGTGCCTTAAATATGCACTGAGGAGACAATAAATGAGGAGAGACAAAAAGATGAACTCAAAAAAGTTAGGCGACCAGCTGAAAAATTCTTTTTGAGGAAATTCAACTAAGAGTTCTGAAGTTGTGTGAACTAAACTTAAGGCTTAATCTAAATAAAATGCTAACTTTAACAAACTCAAGATAGATTTTCAGTATGCTCATGTTCTTTAAGTATAAAAACTCATGATGTTTAGTCGAGAATCTGAATAAAAGTGTTAAATTTGGTCCAACATGAAACTTCAATTTTGATTTTCCCAGTTAATGCAAGCTGACCCAATAAAGCTCTTTCCATCCTGATCTCAGCCAGCTGGAACACTGGATAAAATGAAGCCATGACAACAAGCCAGGCCTTCTTGTCCAACACCAGTGGCTAACATCGGTTAGGCACTGGTGTGGATGAGTTTCCAGAGAATCTGAAGCCATCATAGCTGCAAAAGATGGGCCGAAATCACATTCAGCCATACAGATCAAGAATGGGACATCATAAATATGTGTAAAGTCAGACCTCCAAATACTTCCAGTATTTGTATCTGTGTCTGTATGTAAGTGTATTTACCTGTATGTATTTACACACTTGGTTTATGTATGTACAAGACGTTACAAAGAGGTTTAATTTTTCACAGAAAAGGCAGAAAAAAAAGTTTTTTGTTTTTTTTTGCCTGTAACAGAGCAGAACTCACATTTTTGCAACAGTTAAGCTTAATTTTATCAATGTGTTTCACTTCTTCTGTCATCTGTCCCTCTAACTGAAATACACTGTCATGCAACCACACGCTGTACACAACCTGTTTCCAAATGGTGTAAAATTTTGTAAAATCCTCTGGATCATCATTTACTGTTTAATGGGAAGTTTAAAAAACACCACATTTGATCTTCAATTCAGGAATTCTGTTAGGATCAGAAGCAGTGTCTGGTGTCTGATCAAGCTATTATCAACATGCAAACTCATCATGACTTCCAATGTAGCAGAGTATACGATACAATCTTTATTCTTTGCTGCTTGTAATTGTACTATTGGTTTGCACAGGGCTGCCCATGAGTTGGCTTGCTGTCACATTGTTCTTTGGACAATAAAGATATTAAATAATGAACACTAAAATTGGGTTTTGAGGGCATCCCCGCTGAAATAAGACCCTTATTCTGTGACCTTCATGTTGAAAGCTAAAGTTCCCTGCAAACTGACTACTGGTCCGTTTTCTGATGGATGCACTGAGCAGAAAAGACAGACTGAAACTCTTTTAAAAGCAAATAGTGTCTGTCACAAATGTGATATAAATAAAAACATATGCAAAGAACCAATTAATGTCAACAGTGACCATTTAAAAACCAGACTGAGTGTATTCACAGGATCTTCAATCATGCTTCTTTCTTTTACTTATTTTTGTTTTTTTTCTGTTTATTGTATACATGACTCTCAGCCCTGTGTCTTCATCTTGACACTAAAAGATGTGGAAAACTTGTAAGATATACAACTTAAATACAAAATGAGCTTGAAGTGACTGGGTTGATGCAGAACAAGAAAAGAATCTGGGTAAAACACATTTGGTGGAATCATTTTTAAACATACATTCATTTTTTGGTAAAAATACTTTGTTGATTAGTTTATTTTCAAATAAAAACATCATATATTGCATAACATTTTAATGGGCTACGGTAGGGTGAAATCTGTGAACTCAATACCTTTACATGGCTGAGTCTCAAAGACTTGTTGTGGACAGTTGCCCTGATTCTCCATGGCCTGAATAATCACAGCTCTGGAGCGTGCCTGCCGACCGGTGGACTCAAAACTCCGTCCCTCCAGGCAAGTCAGCTGACAAGAGCTCCACAATGACCACTCAGTCAAATGGCAGTCTCCTGTGGACAGAAAGAATTAAAATGAACAAGTGATGGCACAGTTTGGTCAATAACATCGTTAGGTTTTAATTTAAGTCACTTGAGACTGTTTATTTTATGAAGCTAGCCAACAACATGTCAGGCTTTCTTTTACTTGGACCCCTGTTAGCTCCTGAAACATTTATAAGAAAACCGCAGTCCACATCATCAGCTGATTATTTTCCAAACGCATACATAAATTACTCAGCCAGCCCAGTGGCTATTCAGTGTTGATCTCCATTTTATAATACAAGCCATAACTCCAACACCAACTTCCAGCATGAAGCAGGTCTCAGAGCAGAAAAACTATTAATTTGGTTTGGAAATATTTAAGCTGAAGTGTGCATCAACAAATGACAGACAGTGTTTTGAATTTAAAACACAAATATGCTTTGTGTTGCGTGATAAGGCTGTCCTGTGGAAAGACTTTCAGAGCCACAGCTCCTCAGATAGAAAGACTCGGATTCTCCGCCTTACACATCCATTAGTGACAATCTGCGAACTGAGGCGTCTCATTATCTTTCATCTTTATATAGATGCACTCTATAAGCTCTTCTCTCATGCCGCTTTATCTGTGGAAACACGCTGTGGCAAAAGCTGCATTAAAGAGCATAAAGCAAAATGGGGTATAGTGCACATCTCGTGTATGTCGACAACGCCCCTGCTGGCCTCTGCGCTGCGCCTGCCACCTTCACATCAACAGTTCCACAAACTCACTTCACATCAACAGTTCCACAAACTCACACACATCTGCTCGAGGCATCAAACGAGCCCTGATCCAGAGCCAAGTACCACAGCAACGGCAACATGAGTGATGAATCAAGCAGAGGATGAGACAGCGAGATCAGTCCAGGCGATCATTGATTCTTCTTAGCCATGCAAGAGCATCACAACAGCTACAAAATAAAGAGTGGGCAGATCAGTCGTTTATTATTTTTTTTTAATATATACTATTTTATCAGATGTTAATGAGTGTCTCATGAAAGTAACAAACATTCACAGCTGCAGTGTGCCCAAGGACAGTAAAGCTTCATTACGGACTTTCAGTGTTGAAGAGCTGACAGTAGCAAGCTAAGCGCTGCAGCTTCCAGCCAGTCAGCAGCCTGCTCACTTAAAGAAAATTCAACGTTCATCTTGTGGCTTAAAGAAATAAATTAAAAAAAAAAAAAAAAAAAAAGTTAATAAACTATGATATGCTGTCTTGTTGCCATGGTGATGGCTACAATGACAATGTTGAATGTTTGCAGCAATTTAATTAAAACTCACAATATCAGACTTTTGTTAAAGTACATTGTAAGAGACTTAGAAGTAAAGTCTGAAAAACATAACAGGCTTGTCAACACACTGAAGCCAGTTCAGACTAGTCAGAACTGTACCATTGTATTGTCCACTATAATCTACTGTTTTCGGCATGCCTCTGCGATTCAGTTGTCTCTACAGCTAACAAAGTGCAAGAAGTTTCTTTTATCTTTATTCATTTTTCCATGGAGCAGCCTCAGACAGCCTTGTACCAGTACCAGTGCTCTTACTCATGTAATTCATCAAAGAGAAATTGCCTGTGGTTTGATGTGCAGCACAGTGACTGCAGAATAGTTCTGTTCAACTTCCAACAGGAACAATTTCATGTAGACTTTCCACTGACACTCACAAAAAGTAAACCAGCTCTCACTGTTGTACAGATTTAAACTCGTATTAGTCGAGCTTTATGCAAGTTGTTAGTGAAGGTGAGTCAAATGACTGTGTGTAGATTTATAAAATTTGCCTATATATATATATATATATATATATATATATATATATATATATATATATATATATATATATATATATATATATATATTCACTGTCTTCAAACTAAAATATTTTTGCTTCTCCATTTGCATAAAGATTAGTTGGTATATATGTATATGTAGAAAGAAATATGACTGTGTGATGGACTCAAATGAACAAGTGGATTAAATTGGATAAAATTTTATTTGTGTTGACAGATGTTAATACAAATGTTGGCAATGTTGGCTGAAAGGTGATTCCTGAAAGAGTACGTAAAGGCGCTGTGAAGACCCAGTAACAGGTTGTGCTGCAGCCATGGGGCGCTGATATTTATAACCAGAACAGGCCAGAAGGCACAGTGAATGACAGGTGAAGTTAAGTCAAAGCAAATTTAACAGGGTAATGACTGATGTAGGGCAATGGGTGAAAAGTGAAGAGCCAATAGTATCCAAGTAGTCAAAGCAGAGGTTAAAATCCAAGACAAGATTCAGATCTTTAATCTGTCAATAAACTCAGCCTGGTCCAGAAGCCAGAGCATATATAACCAAATGGTCCAGGACAGGTCCAAATATTGAGTGCTCTAACAAAATGAGAATAGTCTGGGGTCAGAACCAGGTTTTACACAGGATGCCAATACTCATGAGAAGTCAAAGATCCTTGATCAGGAATGTTTGGGGGTCAGATATGAAAATTGACAACGTCAAGGGGGCCAGAGGCAGAGATCACGGTCAGGTCCATATTGGATCACATCAAAATTGACGTGCAGAATACAAAACGGCTGGAAAGTCACTACCTGAAGACAGGTTTGCAGACAATCTGACAAAGGACTGGGGTTGACACTCCTGCTTACAAATAGGAAGAGCAGGTGAAACTGGTTTGGTTAAATGGCCGACTGTTGTGAACAGAGAGGATAGGGAGGTCAAAGGAAACATTCCTAAACAGGGCATGGGACACAAACAGGGCATGGGACACAAACAGAGCATGGGACACAAACAGAGCATGGGACACAAACAGGGCATGGGACACAAACAGGGCATGGGACCATAGACTGTATATAAAAGATGGACGGAGCCTCCGTGAAATTACCCGTAGATTTCTGAAGAGCTGAACTAAAGCTCATTTGGCGGCTCCCACTGTTGAGATCTTGGCAGAGTTATGCGTGCCATCACTCCCAGAAAATACTAAAATGGCAAAGATGTAGAGCTGAGAAGGGGGCTGTAAGTGTGCAAGTGGATGATTGACATCTATCAAACTCCAACTTGCCTGTAGCTAAGAGCTATCCTAACCAGGAGCTAACAGATGCTAACCAGCTAACAGAGATAATCAGGCTAATGCTAAATCATGCTATTAATGCGCTAAAAACTGCAGTTGTTCTACATTCTGCATTCTTGAAGGTAGATATCAGGTACTTCTCATTTAAAAGGACATGACCTTCCTATAAGTTAAATAAGACAATGAACTATATGAAGTGAGTCATAAGCACAGAAGATGCAACGTCACACTCAGCACTGTATGGAGGCAATGCTACATGTCAATGTGTGCCCATTTCTAAGCTGACTCAACAAAATAACTATAGTATAATTTAATTTGTTGTACAAGAATTTTAGAATTGATCATGCTGTATCACTCCTCATCTCAGATTCCTGCTACTGATGTAAGAGTTCAGTAAATCTTTACTGTAGCTATATAAGAGTTTGATTGTGTAACGTTCTAACAGTAATAACAAGGATTTTAAAGTTATTTCTTAGTCTAATGGGAAGCAAGTGTGAACAAATCATAATAGCATTAACATGAGACCTTCTGGACCTCCTGGAAGCTGTATTCTGAAACAAGTGGGGGCAGAGAAGCATCGCTGAGACAAGTGAAGCCAAAATTGCAGTAATCCAGACGAGATGACACAAAAGCACTGACAGTCATTTCCATTTCGACAAGGGGAAACAGGCTGCATATAAGCTATGTTTCTAAGCTGACAAAAACAGGAGCAAACTCAACTATTTACATGATGATTGAGGCTCAAACCCCGGTTCAACGAATCTCCAAGATTATGCAAAATACACAGTAAACGCAATCAAAGCTGTTGTTATCATGAACTAGCTTTACTGTGATGATGATTTTTGCTGATAGAATATTGTTGCCTCCACACTTGCACACAAGCAAATCTCCTCATGCGGGGCTGCTGTTGGCATTAATGAGTTCCTGTGATAAGTAAAGTGATTGCCAGAAACAGAATGATTGCTCATGGCTGTGTGATCCTTTAATTGTTTCAATTAACACTGAATAAATTTTCATGCTTTAGCTGTTTGTGAATTGTTAAATAGTAGATTGGGAGAAGAGAAAAAGACCACAAAGAATGAGTAGAGATGAGGTGTTATAGATAATCAATCCCTTTTTAGTCACTCACAATGGACTATTGCAGTTATGGCGCTCTTGCAAGGCAAAGTTCTTCAATTCACTCTCGTCTAAGGGAGCAGAATATTGTCCTCTTATTGTTATCAGACAGGAAAACGTAGATCATGTACAGTTAAATGGGTTATTAGTTAATTTATGACTTACATTGATTTTGCAATTATTTAGCAGCTGAAAATGCCAACCACTTGGAGGAGGGAACGATGTATTGGCAAACTGCTGCAAATGAGTTTGTGTTAAAAGACAAGATTATTGATCACTTCTTCAGGCAGGGTCAATAACTATTGGAGTCGTGATTCCAAAATGACGACAGTCATAGATAATTCTTGCAGTCATGTAATTTTGCACTATTTGAAAAATGCGTGTGGCTGCTTGTGTCGATACATTTAAAGAGCAAATATGTGAATCCAATCAATTTGAGTGCAGCTTTGCCTGGGCAGGGGACGAAGCATGGCGTCTCCATCTCCTGTTGGAGGCGCTGTCTGAGAATGTCTCCACAAAAGTCCGTCTCGACCAGTTGAGGACGAGACTCATGCCAGTCTCCCCAGTGGACGATACACGACAGGTTTCTTCTCCGGAGACCTTCCCCACACTCTGCACTCTGCACACAAAAACAAACATGATACACATTTTTATTAGTATAACTGGAAAAGTTGCATAAGTACACAAAGCAGAAAAAAAATTAATAAGCTGTCTTTTTTTTTTAAATTTGTTTTTATTATGCATTATGAAATTATATGCCTCAAGGCTTTGTGGTGATATCTTAAACACCGCAATGATAAAGTATGAACAGCTGCAAAAACTTTGTTTTTTTACTGCACAGTTTCTTCGCTTCATTTGTTACTCCCCTGTCTAGCTTGTGAAAAAAAAGAAAAAAAAAGTGAAAACACTGACACCTATGATGCATGTTTGTGTGCACATGTGTAAACATATCAGGGACCATCTCAGAAAAATAATACTCTACAGTATCACTGAAAATGAAACCTCCCTAGAGGATTTTCATGAAAACTTGCTGTTTTATGTGTCTGGGAGTAACTGCAGGAAAAAAAATAGACATGAAAAATAAACATGAACAGAGCATTCACAGCAGGATAGTCTGCTAGACTTTGGATGATTCGGTACTCAGTTCAGTTCAGGGTTGCAACATTCTTCAGTTCAGAGTTTGCTTTTACACAAACAAATCAGACTTTTCAATAATGCATTATAAGTCTATTTGGCTCTCTTAGAGCGGACTGAGATTCGCATGTGAAGCTTGACCAGCATCCACTCCTTTAATTCGAACCGGAGTACATTTGCACATTCATTTTTCCCCAAATGAAGCAGACTGTCTGACCAAATGGGCAAGAATTTAAATGAAATGAGCTGATATGAATGCACTGAAAAAGATAAACCACTCTCCTGATGACATGAAGTCAAAGTCAAATCAGTTTATCTATTTAGGAGCCCGAATTCTAAATGTTAGAATGAGTTGGAAAAGAAAGAAAAAGAAAACAAACATTAAAGTACATTTTAACTTTACATTTATCTTGACTTTTTAAAAAATTTATTTATTCTTTTTAAGAACCAAAAATATGTTTACTGTCTAAAGCAACTTTTATTAGAACCATGAAAATAAAAGGAGGGAAAAAGAAAACAAAAGTTATATCAAGTTAACTATATTAATGGGTGAGTTTAATCCCAATTTAACTGGTACAACAGCATCCATGAAAGGCTGTAACTTCGAAGCATCAACCTAGAAAAGTCTCTTCCGTTTTTATGAAAAAAAAAAACAAGAACAAAGAAAACCATTTGGAAAAGAATGTTTCTAAGTATTTGCATATTTTTTATCCTCTATATTAAATTACATCACAAAAAGATTCTGGATAAATTTTGATGGCCGTTTTAAAGGCAAAGTAGGAACTTTTTTCAGATATTTGTAAAGAACTACAATACAGAGTCTCAAATGCACCTTTAAACATCATAGTGCAGAAAAAGAAGCCCAGAGTTAACCTTTACTAGAAGCACCATCAACTTTTCTGTGCTTGGATGCATCTGTGAAACACTAACACAGGGTAGAAATGTGTGTGTATAACTAATACATAATCTAGAATCTCTTGGAATCAAAGCTGAAAATGAACATGCAGTAAGCAACATGTCTAAAAGTCGGGCTCTGTGACGGTGTGTTGCTGTATCAGTGTTCACTGCAGTGTCCATAAACATTCATGTATTTTTCTCTTGGAAAAATTAAAATGACACTTTGAACACTTGCAGAACACATAAATGCTGGCCTACTTTAGTCCTGACTTGTCAATAAAGAATATGTAGAGAACTCTGTCAATGAAAAGGTCACAACTGTGACCCTGTGCTACCTGAAAACACAACTGCAGCAAGAATAATAATAACTGGAATGCTTCATTCATTGCTCGGTTTCCTCAGTGCAACTCAACCTTTTAGATGTTGTGGGAAGGAACGGCAGCATTAACAAATTAAATGAAGTTGATGAGACCGACTTCTTAAACCCTGAAGCGCCAGCCAGCAGCTTAAGGCTTCTATAAGCAGCTTTGTAACATTGAAAATTAAATTAATTGATGTCCATAAAGAAGGCAAAGCCTTAAAAGAGATAGCAAAGCTATTCTAAGTAGCTTCATTCTCAGTTTATAACATATTAAAGTAATGACAAGAACCACGGGGGTCAGATGGAGTTTGTAAGGCCAAGAACACTTTTCAAGAGGACTGAACCAGCTGCTCTGGATTACTGGAAAGACAAATCTCAAAGCCAGATGTTTGTTGATTTAAATCATTGTTTACTCTAAAACCTGCAGCTACAACCCCTAATAAGTGTCCCTCTGTCTGTCTGTTTGTCTATCTATGTATCTAACTATCTATCTAATACATTTACTTTCTGCAAAGCAAAATGTGCAAATATGTTCTTTACATTAGCAATCTGTTTTACAAATAAATGAAAACTTCTCATGCAGTGAGCAAGAGTAATAATGTTTAGAAGAAAAGATCTGTGCTGTATTTGTGAAAAATGTTGGTGAAACATCTGAATGTTTGTATAAAAAAACAAAAAAAGAAAATAAAAACTGCAGTTGAAATGAAGATGGAGTATCTATGGTAGAAAGTGAATCCTAGATGCACCCCAATATAAACATCAGAAAACCTCCAGAGACTCAAGCTGAATGCTTTGACGTGGCGCTCACAGTGCACCAACCTAACAATAAACTGAAAATCCAATATCCGAGCAGTGCATGTAAATAGTCCTTACATCTTGCCAAAGTAGAAACCTTTTCAGGAAAAATGGATGAATGAGAACTAAAAGATTACACAAATGTCCACGAACTATGATACCTGCAAAGGGCAGCAGCGAGATTCAACACTGGGAAACTTTTATGTGGTTCTAAATACTGAATGGCCACTGTTTCAACATGATAATTTTACAAATGCACCCATTTAAGAATACATTTGCACCAAATACATTTGTCAAAATGTATTTATTGACTAATTATACTGTTCAGTTAATACAGGGGAGACCAACTGTGATCCACAAGAGCCACAGTCCTACAAGTGTCGGGGCGCTTCCCTGCTGCAACACACCTAACTCACATCAGACTTCATTAGCAAGCATGTGGATAGTTTGAGATCAGGCGCATTAATGCAGGGAAACTCCCAACACTTGCAGGACTGCAGCCCTCGAGGACTGGAGTTGGCCACCCATATGCTGACATTACTGGGTAACTTTATGCCTCCATGATTGATTAGAATCAGACTTTGCTGCCAAGTAAGTTTGTAGAACAAGGAATTTCTCTTGAGGTCAAGGTGCAAATTATTGATAAAAAAAACAAAAAAAAAAACAGAATATGTCCATCCTTGTGTGAATGTGACATATTTAGTTGTAATGCACTGCTTTCAGATCATATACCACTGAGCTTTTCTACTTTTATCTGAGATGGACTGGCGACCAGTCCGGGGTGCACCCTGCCTCTCGCCCAATGGTTGCTGGGATAGGCGCCAGCTTCCTGCGATCCATTATTGGACTAAGCGGTTCAGAAAATGGATGAATGAATGATCAACATCTCTGCAGTAGGGATCAGGTGATTTGTTTTCCACTCTGGGGCCATTAGACTGTCAAAATCCATATTGTGCAACTATTAATGCATAAATGTGTACAGATGTTTACAGTAACTACATGACGCTTTTACAGTGTAAACACAACAACTGTTTAACAATCTGAGCATTGTAAATAGTCAGCCTCAGAAATTATAGTTAAATCAGTTTAACTTAAGCATGTTACTTCATTCTATTGTCAAAGTTTTGGCATTTGAAAGAAGTGGAAACATTAAGTCATTCCTTTTAGATGTTGTTCTTAACATTTAATATAGAAGCAACACACCATCTGATGACAGAAGTCAGTGCATGTTATCCTGAGACAGTGGCTGATGGCACATCATCAGAGAGCGCAGCAGGCGGCCGCTGTAGATGTCACATGCCACGAGCTACTTCAGGACACTGACACACTTTGGGACCACTCAAAGAAAGCAGGTTGTCGCTAATTTACAATTTTACACAATTTCAAGAATAAAATTGACAAAACATGAAGAAAATGTTCATTTTTTGACTTTTGGATCTTTGACTTTTGGATCTCAGGACATCTTTATCAAGTTAAACAGAACTTTTGTTTTGTTGTTGTTTGTGGTTTTTTTTTTGCCACTGTAAATAAAAATATTCACAATGCAGGTCATACCTCCACAGTGCATGGGGACCAGTCACTCAGCAGCCACATATAGCAAGGCCTTATGGGACATGGTTTGGTCTGGGTGAGCTGGCTGGGGCATGGGCGACCCTCCTCGTGAGCCTCCTGCAGGACTCTCCGCATCCGAACTGACTGACCTACATCGTATTGATGTCAAAACATAATTTAGAAGAAAAGTTAAAAAGACGTGAGTACATTGGCAGGGTTGCAAGCTAAATGCTGAGTCTGAGAAGTGTCTGGAAATGTGTGAAATAAAACAAAGACTATAATTAGCAATCAAACATTTTCAAAGCAGTAAAATAAATTCAGATTTTCACTCCCAGAAGTAAACAATGTACAACACATTATGAGAAACAAACTCATCAGTGCACATAAAGGTGTGTCAAAGAGAAGATAGTAAAATAAAAGGCTGACAGGAAAAGTAATAAAATACATCCCTCTAACAAACGGAATTAATGCAAATTTACACGCCATTATACCGCTTTATGCTTAGACGTAGCTGTATCTGACACGATCAAGTCAGCCTTTATTAATGTGTGAAAGGAAATGTTTGGTGAACGGCAGCAGAGCTGCACTCCATGCTGCAGAGCATCCTGCTCGGGTGTGTGAAGAGACATGACCTCCATTGGCCACCCAACAAGCAGAAGTTCTGTTTTGGTGTATTTCACCAGGGGAGAGCTCTGTGAAAGCCCCAGGCAGAAACAGTACAGAGAAGCTCAGTGCTGCCTTTTTAAAAAAAAAAAAAAAATCAAATCAAAAACATTAATGCTCCCATGGCGTCCTGACAAAACAAGATCCTCCGTCATTTTACAGAGATACGACACAAATCCCTCATCAAAGCGACAGATGTGTTTCACTGTATGTGAGAATGAACTGTGAAAGCGGCAGAAAGAGTCACAGCTACCCTGTCAGGGTTGTGAGTGACACAGGGAGAATGTCTCTGAGCTTTGAGCTCCAGTTGAAAGCCTCTGCAAGTGTGAGATTATTGGAATGAGGGGTTATCTTGGCGTTGACAGACAGCCAACGACAAATTAAAATTAATGAACTTAAGGAGACAGAGCAGAGTCTGTCTAATTAGCAGGATAACAAGCTTTCTCTTTGGGAGATTGACTTTGGAAAGCCAGAGAAACAATGTATGCATCCAGGTTAAATCATTAGCTTTTGTGTACTGGATGAGGTTAGGATGTGATTCGCTGGGAGTGATTCAGAGCAATCCACAAGTTGGTGATTATTAAGTGCATTTTTTCCCATCATGCATATTTAGGCATACTAAATTATGCATGCACATATAGGTGAACTCCATGAAAATGAGCTTATATTAACCCCTATTGTTAAGATATAAACATCACTGAGCAAGTTTTCCAAGTTAATTAAAAAAAAAAAAAAAAAAAAAAGTGATATGCATATTATAATAACTACGAATATTAATTCATACATTATTGACCAAAAAAAAAAAAAAAAAAAATCAGCACAGACTTTCCCAGTATAATTACACTGTGGATTACGAGGATTACACATGCTAGTAAATATTTTAATGCATTTAAATGTATATACATAGTTCATCATCTCTATGGATGTTAGAGGAGATGGAATAATGAGGCACTAAATGTGTGATTCATTTTGCGTCTGTTCAACAGGTCCTCATTCCTATTAAGTTCAAATAGTTTGTTCATAATATTTACCTTGGGTCCCACAGGTGTGTGAGCAGTCCGCCCACGGCGACCAATCAGAGAGGATACAACTGACAGGGCAGTCGACCACGCAGCTCTCGGTTAGCCACCACTTGTTGGTCAAAGCGAACTGTAGGAAAGCAGAGCAGAGATGAAGGGAGCGCCAGCTAATCACTGCCAGTAAAAAGAAAATGGGAACAATCCCATTTTTATATTTTTAATAAGATACAGTTCATTTCAGGGAAATAAATGAGTAATGCACAATAACATGACTAATAATGACACTTTAAAATGATGTTTTTCTTTAACTGTAAGTTGTAAAAAACATCCTTATGTAACGTACAAATTGCTACTATTAAGCCAAAAGCAGCATTATACCATTAAACTCTAAGGTATACAAGGGCTGAATTGCAAGAACAAGATTCAGTTAAAAAATTGTCTTTCCTGCTTCTATCATTGGATTAAACTTTACTGCAGGCATTCTCAAGAACGTCTGCCTTTTCACAATTAAAATAAAACAATTATACTCTGCCAGGCTTCTGGAGGCAAAGTGCATCTTAAAGGATAAGAAACAACATTTTCACCTGGCTAAACTCTGGGAGCAGAGCGGGAGTCACAGTGCTGGATTAACAATATATATCTGACTGCAGACGCAAACTTGTACATTCTTCAGTGATAACTGATTGATCTATGAGTTTTAATTCATTTTCCTAGCAAAGGGCTTTTCAGCACCCATTTTATGAAAAAGTCATTTTTTTCATATTTTGGTTTTGAGGTAAAACAAACAAGCAAAAACAAACAAACAAAAAAATATTGTTTCTTTCAGAAGTCACCAAGCGTAAAAGTCTTCCCTCACTATTTTCACAACACCGAACATGAAACAGACTCTGCAATTCCTGCAGAAATTGCGGTGGGATTACTTAGACTCCCCATCCCTTGTCTATTTCATACTCCTAAAAAAAAAAAAAAATCAGTATATCAAAGTTTGTGTAAATAGAGCAGACATGAGAGAAGCATGCCCATCAGATCAGAGATGCACGGCGTTGAGAAAACTAACATTCTATCAGAGTCCGACTGAAAATTCATTAAAACTTTATCTGAAACTTGACATGGGTTGTGTCATTGTTCAAAACAAAAGACAATCCTACTGTATTTGGAGAGAAATACTTGTTTTTAGAATAACAAATGTAGACATATTAGTGATTTACAACATCCAAATTGTATCATCCTGCTGGAGTCAATGGAAGAGTTGGGTGCAGAACAGAAACTGATAATGCAAAAAGTGTACGTTTGTATTCTCCTGTCTGTATTTAGCTAATACAGCTAAGACTTTCCTACATTTTAAAAACTTTTTTATTATACCCCACTGTGTGGAGTTTCAAACAAACACATTCAGCTTTGTATTAGCATAAATTTGCTGCAGACAACATGAACGCATGAATTCATCCTGCCTTGTGTCAACAGTTCACATTTCGTTCCTTTTAATACCAATTAAGCATTGTTGAATCGCCGCAGCTTGTCTGACTGTAGTTGCTAACATATCCATTCGTATGTGACCACAGTGTACCATCGTCTGATGGCTGCCTCCTGAAGGATAATGCACCATGTCACAAAGCTCAAATCATCTCAAATTGGTTAACTGTACTCCAGTTGCATCTGCAGTCACGGGATCTCAATCCACTTCTGAAGTGACTTCTCATAGTGGATATGCAGCCGAAAAATCTGCAGCAACTGTGTGATGCTATCATCTCAATATTGATTTATGACATGAAGAATCGGAAACCCACTACTAGCAATGTATACTGGTGAATGTACATTACAACATACATCTGCACTGACAGGTTTTTAACTGTAGAAATAACAGGATTTAAAGGTCAAGGCACTCGTTACCTGTTCACACTTCTGTAAGTCCACAATCTTGTCATCACTCCGCACGCAGTCCAAAAGGCGCACTCGTGAACCCTGACCACAGATGGCATTCTCACTGAGCTGGCAGGTACTCCAGTCTGCACACACACAAATATTAGTTTCAAATCTTAAATTGACTGACTGTGATAAAGATCATTTCCTTTAAAAAAAAAACAAAACAACTTTAATGAAATTTTAGCAATAAAGAAAATCACTTAAAACAGCTCTAACAATCTCACACAGAGAACCCATGTAACAAGTGTGACATCTCACACCATTAAAGCACTTTCAGTCCAGAGGAGGTGGGTGTATTGCGGGCGCATGAGTGACAGGAGTGTCGTGTCGGAAGTCATTTGGATGAAGGGCGATATTATTTTAGGTAACATGTTTTTCTGTCATGCTTTTGCAGCAGGACACAAACAGCTGACTTTTACTTGCCTGTGGACAGACTGACAGCCTTGTTAGGCCCAACTAAAGCAAATAATGCAGTTTATTTCCTCCTTGAGTTACAAGTTTTAGAAATACTTTTCTGAGGTGAGAGAAACAAGACTTCATCTTTCACCATTACAAACACTGTTTTTGATTTTGTTGATGTTACTGGTGTATTTGACAATGCTAAATAGCCACAGGCACAGTATTGTAACTAAGCTTTATTTTTCATAAATTCAAAAAAGATCTTCTTTGAGTTATATTTTATGTCAGAAAACCTCTGAATATGGACAGACCTAAACTGAGCTAAATCCCAACTTTAACCCACAGGGCGTCATCCACTGGGTCATATCTTTTTGAGATGTTTCCTAGCAACAGATGTGCCTGTTCTAAACTGAATTGTAACCCATTGAATGGGAAAAGATCCCACACTTCTTCATGCCACATGCAAGTCATTTCTTTTGGATGAAAGATATGCAAAGTTATAAAGCAGAGTAAATTTCACTGAGAGCTTTTGACTCTTGAAGAATTCATTGCTCCTGAACAACTGGAAAGAGCTCATTTGTAGACAAAAGAGAAGTATTACGAGGGAAGTTCAGCACAGTCATGGTTTCTTTATGTCAGCTGGGTAGACTAAAATCTAAACCTGAGGTAACAAAGACTGCAAGAGTTTTCTTTCTTAACTCAGATTTTACTCTTTAAGCTCTGTACACCTGTTAGCTTGCACTTCTGGACAAAAACCTGAAACCTTGTAGAAGCAATGTGTTAAAAATATACAGATTACGTCAGTAAGAAAACAAAAAAAAAAAGCACAAGTTTCACTAAACACATAAGTGATGTCAAACAACTGTTACCTTAACATAATGTTACTGATAGACAAAATCTAAAGTGAATTTGTTAATGAATAATTTCTGTTTTCATGCACCTACATGAATATGTTTTCAGTGTTTGATTATATATAAGCAGTGCGATGGACTTAGGATAAGATATAAATATATACATGTAGCACAATCTAAATCACCAAACCTTGTAACCATGGTTTCCATGCGCAATTTTGCTTCACTGTGACTGCAAAGCTCAACAGATAATATATTCATTCATTTGAGAATCTCATCACAAGTTCTTATTTTAACATAGTCACAGTTCTGGCAAAAGAAGATGATTTTCATTACAGGAGGTGATATGACCTGTTCAGGTGTGTTGGTTTGTCTGTCTGTCTGCTAGCAACATAACTAAAAAAAATAATGAATGGATAATGATGAAATTCTTAGGAAATCTCCGAAATGGAATAAGAAACAATGATAAGATTTTGGGGGAGATCCGGATCATCGCCCGGATTCAGGTATTTTTTTTTAAACACAGGAAGGGCTGACCTGCTATGACCGCCAGAGGGCGTCATTTTACCAACATGCCAAAAAATAAATAAATAAATAATTAAAAAAAAGAAAAAAATATTGTTACACAGATGAGTATTTTACATCCACAATATTGATATGAACATTGTCTTTAGGACTAAGACATCTTCAAAACAGTTATGGAAAATGAAAAAAATGAAATGAATAAGAAACATGCACATGCAGTGACAAACTCAGATTGGATGCCAGCACTTCATTCTTCACCAAGGCGCTTGACGTGGATTTGGTTTGTCTGTGTGTTTGACTTTTAATATTTTATGGAAGAGTTCTTGTTTTTTATTACATTTACATTGCATTTACTTTTTACAGTGTGAATGTGCTGGATTTTTGGGAGCATTTGCCAAAACTTTCTTACAGGCCCCTAAAATGGCTATTCTGTTCTACCAGTATATATTTATATATATATGCCAAATGACTCATGCACCTACTGGGCTTTTGGATGTAGCAACCATCTTCGTCCCTCCGTCTTTCACGTTCTTGCTTTAAAACTGTGAATCCAATTTATGTAAGCTCCAAGCTGCACAAGAACTGCACAGATCAAAATCTAAATGATGTGTAAATACAGTTCTTGTGAGTTATTCCTTACTTTTTATCTGCCTTTTTTCTCTCTTTGTTGTATTTCTTCCCCCCCTCAAACTCTCACTTTCCGCGCTGGGCATTGTTAACAGAGAACTAACAGAAACCCCATTAACAGTACCATTTTGATTTGATTTGCTGTTCTGACCTGTGTGCGAGGACACAACTCGAGGAGGAAAGAAGGTCAAAACATTAGTCTTAAATACACATCTGAAAAAAAAAAGCCTCACCTCCCAAAATATAGATTCTATCTATCAACAATAACAAGAAGCTTCACAGTTGGAAAGAAAAAGGACTGGAACTTGCTGATGATAAATTATCTTATCAATGACAGTTCCAGCAATGAAAAAGGCATTTTCTTGTGGCTGACACATTTTAAACTTTCTTTTGTGATTTTAGCAATAATAAAACAAAACGGACTGCAAGCAGCTGCTGACTTGAAATCCCAGAATTGGACAGATATCTGTTAAGCCAGACGTTCCTTTTCCCTTCAAGGAGTCACAAGGGAAAACCTACATGATTAATTTAGGAACAAACTTTCTGATGAAGAATGGAAGGAAAATGAGGGTAGACTCTTTTCTCATACTTTCCGGGTCTCTGGACACACTGGGGACACATAATTGTATTAAAAAGCCATGATAGAATTGATTTAGCATATGTCTTATTTAAGTATTTAAGCAAGTTTTGTCCTTTTTTAAATTATTTATTTATTTATTTATTTATTTTCCTCTAACCACAGTCCAGCATATCAATGAGGAAAGACTGTATTAGATCTCCATTAAAAAGAGAAGGGTCTTCTGGTCATGATGGACGTACTCATAGAAAACATAATGGAACTGCAATCCATAGGGCCAGCGTGGCATGGGAATGCACAGGAATGGGCATGAAGTCAGTTTCCAACACACATTGGGACTATAGATAACAGTTTTTGCCCATTCATTATGTGTTGCTAGTCCTACCTGAGACTCTGTACTGGTAGGTGAAGCAGGTACTGTTGAGAACGCAAGGCTCTGACTGGACCAGGTCGGGACAGGCTAAGCTGCCGGGGCCAGGGACACGGAGGATCTGTCTGCTTCTGTTCCTTGCTGTTTCTTGGTCACATTGCTGCACAACAATGCAAAAAAATATGGGTTAAAGCCAGTTTGAATGAGAGCTGTTTCCTTTATGTGCTTTCATAAGCAGTTCACACAAAATTGTACATAAAATTCCATGACAGCAGAATCATTCTGTATAATAAATATTATACAGAATGAATGAAAAATGAATAACAAATAATTAGGATTATTATCTCCAAATTTCTTAACTTTTCCAAAGCTTGTGTAATAACTGTTTTTTATAATAAAAAAAAATAAGAAATTTGGTCAGTTCTGGTGGACTCTTCCTGTTGTCTTTCCTATGGATCAGCACAAGGAAAACATTCCTCAGTAATACTCTTGACTGAAAATCCATGAAAAAATAAGAACGAATCTTGTCTTTTTATATTTAGATTAACTAAAAGCGACAGCATTAGAATCAGATAAATGCTTGCCATGTTTAAAGTCAGCTATAGGAAAAACTCAGCAGCAGCCTGGTGAGGGGCAAAAATCCAATATAAACTCCAGAGGAACCATTGACTTTGAGCCTTTTATTGAACGTCTAGAAAACACAAAGGACAAATAGAAGCTGCTGTATTGAAAGTTATTAATGCCCCCAAAGCCATTCCTTTGACCATGATATCTCCTTACCCTAACTTAAGATCTTAATATAAAACCATACATTCTTTCAGTTCTACTTATCTTTTGTACTAATCTAGCATATTTGGCTTATAATTAAGATGTAAGATGTATCTTACCCAGAATTTTCACTCATTTTCACAAACATCTTGTAATTATTGATATTAATGTTTAAAATTTAATAATATTTGATGATGTAAAACCTTCCTGGTGTTATGTAAATTCACTATGACTTAGCTGTAAAAATACATTTAAATTCCAATTAGAGCTCTTTGCTTTGATAAAGAAAACATTGTAATGAGCAGGAAACCGATTTCGTGTGCTGCAGTATTTCAGCTTTTGCGTTTGATAAATCTACAAAGATTGGTGTACTTCCAAAGGTAAAAGTACATGTTTGTATGATGTTGTGTGAACATCTACTGAACATACACTAAATATCTACCATCAAACAGACACTAATTACATAAGTCACAATATATGACAAAAAAAAAAAAACAGTTGTAAAATCTGATCATTTGTGAGCTTGTGACTGAAGTAGAGAGAGGGAAAGATCTTTGCATTGAACTGAATTTGTGCCTCTGCACCTGATGCACCAGGGCACACACCTCAATCACTGTCACCTCCTAATGAGGGACCTCTGTGTGAGGCTCATAAATCAGCTGCAGTCCGACTACAGCAAATGTGTTCATGCTGCCTGTCACAAAGCTACACACACATTTGTATGTTACACGCTGTGAGGTCCAGAAGTCTGAAAGCTAAAACATGCTTTCTGAAGTTGATACATTAGGACTAAGAAATGAGTACTTGAGCTAAAAAACGGACCCAAAATCCAACATACTAATGCAATTGCAATTACATTACTGTAATTTTTTTTTATCCAAAATGAGTCGCTACAGGTTCTGCAATGCTTCATATGTGTATTTCTCCATCACTGACAGAAACGTGTACATAAACTGGATATTCTGCGCTGCTGTTGTTCATCACGTAGAACTGTAACCAGTCATGGGGTTATGATTTTTTTTCACATTGAGGTAAAAAAAGAGGGCCTACGTGTCCAGGAGGAAATAAAAACATGTATAAATGAAAGTATTGCTTGTTTAAAGACAAAGCAGGTACGTAGTAAAATTACCCATCATTTTTAACATGTAACTTAAATATGGGGGAGAATTCTTGATGCATAGAGTTGAAATTCATATTTATCAAAAGACATGCCATTTTAGGATTATCTTATTTTTTTACTTAAGAACAGGACAAATTGTAAAATATCTAAGGGTGACGACAAGACACTGCAGCAAAAGTTACTTTTCACTGATTAGGATTTAAAAAGTCCAGACCAGAAAGTCTTATACTCATTTAGCTGGGCTCTTGTCACTTTGTTTAGAGAATAAAGACAAAAACACATTGTTGAGAAGATTTTATTTTTTATTTCTGAATACTGGTTTGGGGAACTACTGCATAATGTATGTGTAGGCTTAATATCTGCTGAGACTCGGCTGTTTTACTCCATATGTTTAGGCACAGCTCAGTTAATGTTAGAAAATGTTTGTAGTTAGGCTCAAAATGGTTTAAAACTTTTAAAATCCTCCATATTCCCTACAAGGTTTAACACAGTAATGCTTCAAAGGAGTGTGCTGGGATCTTCAGGCAGAGAAGCATTTAGATAATTCATATCGATACTTTCTAGAAACATGAGAGGGCAACATTTTTCTCTGTTGACTGACCTGGACAAAATGCTGTCTTTGGCAGGGAAAATAGTCATCTACTATCTTTTTCTGTGTATTTTCCAAAGCAAATACATAAGTAATGTTTAATAACACGCTTTCACATCTTCAGGATTCAGGCAGCTTTTTATCTATCTTGTATTTGGTTCAGTTAAAAAAAAAGGCCTTTAAAATTTCGGAAAAAATCAACAAAGGTCAGTTTCAGTGATGCACGAAATCAGCTTAACCCAGATGGGGGAAGGTAAAGCCCCAGGTTGCCAGAACATAGATAAAAAAAAACTTAGAATGAGGATTTTCGCATATGAGCTGGAATGTTAGTTTACCACATGCAATAAAAAAAATGAACAGGTAAAAGTGTCTTTTAAATGTTGACTTAACCACATAACTTCTCAGGGGTTACTGTTTATGTTGTGCAATTTATTTCAGTTTAAAGGTGTCTTCATGCCACAGTTCCCTATAATTGCATTTTGATTAGATTCAACTTAAATGAAACAAGACTGAGGAAGAAGCGTCACCTGGCATCATTCTGTATTGTTGTGAATGTACAGGGACAGTGTTGGGAAACATCACAGAGCTGTGATTCAGGATGGGGTCCATCACAGAGCCACTTTCAGATCCTAATAAACCACTGATCTCATCACATATTTGTTCACATGATTGTGATGAGATAACCTTTTAAACATCTAGAAGCTCTAAGCATCACTACTCTCATTCCAGTTAAGGGAGGATATAATAGTTTTACAACTATATCCAGTTCCCACAGCAACGCTTAAAAAGCATGCTTAATTTAGTATTATCATATGTACTCTTAAGATCTCTTTCTATTAAAGCTTGAGCTTGAGTTATCCAACCCGCACTGGCATTTTGCAGCTGAGCAATCGGCAACAATTTACTTTAAAATATATGCAGTATATTCAGATGCTTGTGTCATTATTACTGACAGAAATGTGAGAAAACACACCATAATTTGTAAGCTTTAAGCATCCCCGCTTCCAGGCTCCCGAGGTGTATAAGATTCAGATTTAACACATAAAACAAACCAGATACATTGTTCCAACCAAATGTTTCCACTGTGGGAGCAAACGAATAGAGTTATTTTATTATCTTTCAATTTATCATCTTTCCTAATGCCATTCTCCCCGATGCAATAAAGCTTGTTTGAAATGTCTAATAGTGCTTCCATAAGTTGTAGACTGAAAGATTGAATGAGATAAAATGTCAGTGGAGAGAACTCAGACTAATTAAGTGATTTCTCTGGCTCTTTTTTTCCACATCCTACTCTTTCTCTCATTCCAATGTTCCAGTTCAATGAACTGTTATGGCCGACAGAAAACCTATAACGCAGCTACATGGCCGTGTGGCCACCAGCCTGTGGCTGCAAATACCGGCAGGAATGCTGTTTCAGATGAAACCTCAGATTCAATGGAAAATGGGGACAAATTTGTGAAAGTGATATTTTTTTTACTCCAAACTGCGTAAAAAAGTGTTAAAGTGTGAAAGTATAACAGATGAGTCACGATGACTTCATGTAATCTGATGTAAACTTGTTATTTATCATATTATATGTTTATGTTTTAGATTATTTTCATTTATGTTAAAATGTTTTTAACAAAATAAAAAAACAAAAAAAACAAACAGTTAATTAAATACTGACAAGACATGTTTCAAAGTTTGAAAACTGATAAATTTTAAACAGTCTTACAAATTTGCATTGTGGAAATTATGATGATACAAAATATACATTTTTAATAATATAAACATGATTTGATATTGGGTCAGAAAGCATATTTTAGCATTTGTAAGTTTGTTAGCAGCTAATGTTTGTCAATTTATATTCATCCAATTCCGACATCTATTGCTATATTATGGAGAATATCTGTTTCTCTGGGAGCTGACAGCTACTTGTAAAAAGTTTAAATGGCCTCTATTTAGTCTTCATAGGAAAAAAAGTGAAATTTTAGCTGGGAACATTTATACATCCAAAAATATAAATGTTATAAATATATATAAATATATAATGTTTTTCATCGCTGTTGTTTTGTCCAGATACATATTCAGGTGATATAATATCAACTTTAAATCCTCGTAATGTCTTTATGTTGACATGGAACATATTTTTTTTTAAAAAAACAAAAAACCTTAGTGTTGATTATGTCCCATTGTATCCAGACTATTTGACTTTTAGTAACCATATATTTTATTTGGGATAAAGGTTTTTTTTTTATACTTGTACAATATTGTATTTGAGACAGTTTCAAACAAACTGACTAAAGCATATTTGGAAATGAAAACATAAACAGGAAACATTTTTAGAGGTTTAAAAATAAAATTTTTACAATTTATGAAAATGTGAAATATGGACATTTTACATGTTTGAAAAAAACAAAAAACAAAAAAAATTTGATGCAGTCCAACATTCTGTGTGAGAATATCTAAGTCTGTGATATAGTGGGGGGAAAAATGGATGTGTCTGGCAACACACTCCTATCAACACGTGAAGATGACTCAGACCAAAGCCCACCTCTGTAACAACTAGGATACCACTTCTCTGAAGCAAAACTGGTTACCTTACTGTCTTAGCACACTGTGAGCTAAGGCAAGTGGGAAAAATGTTTAGCTTCTTACCAAAGGGCAGTTGCTCCAAGGTCCCCAAGGTGACACGACACAATCATTGGGGCAGCCCAGATGGCAGACCTGGGCTCTGGGTGGCATTTCCTCCTGATCACACAGACTCTCGTCCACGCTGCCATCCTCCCCACTCATCATTCCCTCCTTCACACACCTGGCAGAATAGCAGACGTAGCCGCATTACTCCTCTTGGCCAGTAAAAATAAGCACCTCTTTGTGTTTGAAAGAGAATTTTGAAGTTTCTGAATCAGAGTGGATAACCATTTTATTCCCCTCAGGTAAGATTGTGAAGTTTGTTTACTTTTAACAAGTCTCCACATTTTGTTTTTTCTCTGATGTATTTAACTAAGCCAAACTTAAACGTACTGGGGAATTTAATCCATGTTTTGCTGGCAAGAGAAATGGTTGTTTGCTGAATTAACCAAACAGTTCGGAGATGATTGTTAGTATGTTTACTAACCATTCAAAGGGGCTTTTGTGACATTATTGTCCCACGGCTAAAAATAAAGCAGGGAAATTGCTAGCTGGTTGGATTTATCAAGCTCAAGAGCATGACTACAGTGTGCCTTTAGAAGGAAAGTTTATCATGAACAACTTTGGAAAAAAGGGATTCTTACACTTTTTACAAATATTTATGAAGAAATCATTATCTAATGTTTTATTAATGCAGAGACTTCAAGCCTGTGCTCAAACAGCTCATTATCCACCACACAGTCCTTGATTCTGACTTGTTTACAGAATTTCATTGGCAGCTTATTATGTTTAGTTTGAAAACTGCACTCATTAGTGCGTCATATTGTACCGTCACCTTTTCTCTAGTGTGGAGGATTGATGACATTTTTGCTTCTTGAAATTAAAGTTGCGTTTGCACAAAGCTAAGCAGCCAGGTGCTAACTTTTTATAGCAGCATTTAAACCAATACCAGCTCCCAGAACAATACACTACTTTCCCCAGTTTTTCTAAGTGCCACTGAAAAGCAAAAGCTGCAAATTACCTAGCGGCACTCATCGTGAAGCATTAGTTTTGTATGACTGATTGTTTCCCGCCACCATTGCAAGTGTGAATGACTATTGAGAGCGCCAGCCAAAGCAGGGTTGGCAGTTCAGCCCCTGCTGTTGTGTGTAGCAATGCCAAGCAATCGTTCTGCCAAGTCTAACCCGCTCACTGACCTGATCTTGCGGCTTTGGACTCCCTCTCCGCACGCTGGCAGGTCGTTCACGGCATTAATGGTGCAAATGGACCACGGCTCAGTCCTCCACTCGTATTGGCTGCACTCCCGGTTGCACGGCACAGCTTGGTACACCTGCATGCATGCATGAGCAAACATACACACACACACACACACACACACACACACACACACACATACACACACACACACAGGACACAGACATAAATGGAAGGAAAGGGACATATTTAAGAACCAGCCGAAATAAAGCGGCTATCCAAAGCTGAAAAGCAACATAATGAAATAACATGACATGCACTGATATCATATAGTATTCTACAACTAAAGTCCTCGAGGGCCACACTAGGTTCAGATGTTTAGCTACTCCAACATTTCTTATTTAAATCACATGGATCCAACAGCATGCTGTCAAATTCTGCACGACCCACTTATTGAATCAGGAGTTTTAAACCAAGAAAACATTTAAAACCTGCAGCACTGCAGCCCTCGAGGACAAACACCATTCATCCCTGGTCTAGTTTACAGGAAAAAAAAAATATTTATGGGACATAGTCAATATTAATGTTCTTAAACAATATCTGTCTTGGTTGGAAACTGTGTTACTCCCGGTTTTCATTTGATAAATATACAAAGCAAAAAAGAAATAACATCTGTGTGTTTTTGAGTACAAGTTCATAAATGTGCTCGCATCTTGATTTCATTGGTCTAGTTTTTAACACGGAACATGTGCTTTCCCAGGATCCTTTGAGGTCTGTAGAAGCTTAATGTCAAGAGTGCTGCCAGTTTTATATTGAAAAGAGTATGAATGAGGTAAAAAACAAAAAATAAAATGTAAGTTAAAGAATTTGAGCAAATTTTTAGAAACAGAATTTCACCTTTAGAACTGCTCTCAAAAGACCACCGATACAAGAACTCTTTAGTAGGCAGTGAAATACACCTTTGTGTGAATTGGAGAAAATGGCACAAGGTATTTAAAACAGCAATGACCATGGCAACAGCCCCTTCAGCTGACATGGCAGTTGGCTGCATTTTGAGCCTATTCACTCCTCCCTGCTAAACCAGTGAATCTGGCATGTCTGTATAACCAGGGGAACAACCGGCACAATGCTCCGGTAAAACACATGTTTACTCTCAATCTATGTAACTGTCAGCCACAGTAAAAGGTATGCTCTAGAGGAAAGTTTGCAGAAGACACTATGACAAGCTGTAATGTGTGTCAGTAAGTGTCAGTGTGTGTCTGAGTGTGTGTGTGTGCTCAGACTAGAGAGTGGGAATGAGTGCTGAGTATTCCCTCCCCTGCGGGCCACACAGATGCCTATTACACACTGTCATCATCTCCCATCTGTCCAAGCAGATGCCCCTGCTGGGTAAACTGGCAACTGCCCTGTTCGCACTTTCGCAACTACTGCTGCAGAAACACAGTTCAGAAACACCAAAAAAAAACAAAAAAAAAAACACTTGTGAGTTTTTTTTCCCTCACTCTACTCTCTATCTATACACTTAGCTGGGAAATTCACCCACTAACAAACAAGCAGGAAACTGTGTTACTATGGCACAAATTGGTTAGAGTGCCACCACATTTTGGGTATCAGATTCTGAGTTATGTTTCATGTGGAATTAAATAAAATTGGTAGGTAAAGTTGCTGAACTGCAGTAAAACACAAAAAAGAGCAGAAACGAGAAAAAGGAAAAAAAAAAAAGATCACACTCGTTTAACAGGAGATGAAGAATGTGGAAAAGCAATCAGTAAAAAGCATCCACTAGTAACCGGCTTTCCTCACTGGTTAGGTTGCCTCCATCTTTTGTGCTTTTGTTCTCATTCAAAAGGTTTTGGCATCATTTTTCTTACATAAGTGATACAAGTGCATTACCCAGCTCAGTTTCTTTAAGCAGACTCTAAAAGCCATTTAGAATATAACAAAGTCCTAACGTTTCAAAGAAAGTGGGGTAAGGCGAGGTAAAAAGCAGATGGAATATCATCCAAATGCATTTCACATAAATTATTTCCATCCATCTAGCTTTTCCTTCTCCTTCAAACTACTGTTCTCTGTTGTGATCAAAGGAACAGAGGGGACAGTGGTGTGTGCGACGTGGACAGATCTGGCATGCATTTTGTCCTTATTAGCTGAAGCAGAGTAGATGTACACAATGAATGGCACTGACCTGAGCCTGCGTGGATGTCCATATTAGCAGTGCATGACAAGCCAGAAGTTGGGGAGGGGAGAGAAGAACAGTGATATGATCATTAGTTTAAATTTCGCCTGCAGTGACATAAATGTATAGCTCTGCTTAAATCTGATTTTAAAAGTACTGCATTCTGCTCAGTGTTTCGTTAATGAGGGTAAAGGATGATTAGGTACTTCATCATCTGCAGTGAATCCTGGATATATTAGCCAAACGGGGTGATTCACACTGCTGAGAGACTTTTAAAGTGCTGCGGTTAGTTGTAACAGCTGTGCTTTGGCCAGGCCTGCAGCTGAGGACAACTCAGAAAAAAGCTAATTTGTCTGGAGACGGTGAGCGTGAATAAGCATGTGTTTAGAGAGAAATGTGTGCTGTTTATTGAGGCAAAGTTTATAAAAGTACACTATAATGGATGGATGACAAAAAGTTACTTCTTTCTTTTGTTATTCTTCCAAACATGACCGGATGCACACAGATTCTGAATGTGAAACCACAACGCTGTAGTAAATGAGTTTATGTAGAAAACAAATAAAGAAAAAGTGATTATATTGAATAATGTCTTTTTCTTTTTTAACTTTTAAAAATTATTTTACTATTGTCATCACAGCATCTGCGATGACAATTACCGTAGTCATATGCATCAGTTGGTGCTCTGCAAAAAGCTAATTTCTCCTCATAGAAATTCACATTTCTAACTTTAATTTATATCATTTAACTGAGTCAAAATGGTTAATGACCACAAAACAAGCTTAAAGGGAAAATAAAGTGCTCAAGTCTAAAAAAAAAAAAGTATATAGCTGTGATGTACTAAAATGTGCAAAAATAATGTAATACCATTGAAGACAGCCTAAAAGTCTTAATTTGGCACCTTTGTGCAGCAGATGGATATCTCAGCTTTACTGGATTGTTTCCTTCTTTTTCAGAGCATTAATTTCAGATACTTTTATCTTCTACAGTTTTCTGTTCCTGCTGCTTCTTTTTTCTACCACTTTGTCAATTTCATCAAATGTTATTGACACACTTAACATCACGCTGAAATGTGCAAAGTTTTCAGTTATCAATTCTTCAGAAATGCTTACATGTACGCCAAACTACACTTGACGCGTTTTCTTTTGTCCTGATGCTTTACGACAGGCTGCTAGTGATAAAACTGCTCAAAGCTTCAATTCAAAATAGACTTCATGTTAAGTTGCCAATTACGTGTCAAAACAACGGTGGTCCATTCCTGGAGTTTTGAGCCTTTTTTATGCTTGGATGATTCTGTTCCTCTAAAAGTTGTGAAGAACAAACACTTCACCAAAAATGAGTGAAAAAGCATCAAATGCCAAAAAACCTTTAAAAACCCCCAGAAAGCCTGGAGTCTCTTTAAAAGGATCAGGGAAAAAAAAAAAAAAAAAAAAAAAAAAACATTTTTGTGTCTGGAGACTTGTGCACAGTTCTGTAAAAGTGGTGCAAATCCAGAAACGTAACAAGATTCTTTCAGAAAATATTCTTTCAATCTAAGCAACTCTCAAGTGTCCAGTTTAAATATGGCAACTATAAAGGCCGCAGCATGTGAGTCACATAATTATCCTACTCATCCAACCATTCAGTGACCTCCCTGAACCCCGTGCACGGGGACACTGCTACTATGAATGAGACCACACCCCATCAATGCAGCGTTGCTTCCCTCAATAATCAGATAGATAATTTATAACAGTGTTGCACAATTTGCAGTGACCCACAACAGCCTGACAATACACACACACACACACACACACACACACCCTGCAGATTTGAAGTAGCTGATACTCTTACTGTATTTATTTTTCCTATCATCAGTCACACTCACAAACTTACTGGAGGTGTCTACACAAATATGCACAAACACTCATAAACAGACAGCACATACACACACATATATACAAATAAGCATATGGAAAACCAACGCAAACAGGACAAAGAAGCTCCAACGCCGCTGATGGGACATCGTTTCATTGCAAATAGACAATATGGGACAGAGAGATTTGAAGCAAAGCACTCTGCTATGAATCGCTCTCTAAGTGTCACCGTGTGACTACGACTTCAAATAGTCTCTGCCATTACTGTCAGTAGGCCCAAGGAGGGGTTCGAAAACAATGGCTCCTCTGGCAAACTCAGTGGGATCACTTCCCATGTGACGATGACCTCTCAAATGCACTCTCAAGATTAAAGTTAAAGTGTGTCACAAGAGCTGAGTGAAGTGATTTCTGGGATTCTTATTGAATGCATTCATGTGGGATTTTCATGCTCTGAGAAAACAAGTGTTATTCTTGCTGAAAACTAAGCGAGTATGTTTGTGTTTGGAAACCGAGTAAAAAGAGACTGAGTGAACAGACGATAAGAAATTGGTTTTAGAAGGGTAAAAAAGTGGCTATTAAAAACTTCAAAACACACAAACCAAACAAACAAACGAGAAACCACTAAATAATTAAAAGTTAACCTGAAGCTTGTGAAGCGCAACAATAACAAAATAACTGTGCTAATACAACATATTCTGACTCACGGATCCATTTCATTTCAGACTAAGTGGATCTTTGGAGCTCTATCGTGTTTCTGCTGTTCTGTAAAGCTTTCCGTGCGCAGCACCCCAAAGCTTGACCATCCAAGACTGTAACAGCTCCGAAATTCATTTCCACATTGACTCTGGAGTTTATGGCTACACCCGCCACATTTATCTGCTTTTAAAATGTGTCAGGAATAAAACTGCATTACATTTAAAACTGCTACAAGCTCAAAGCTTCCCAACTCGAAGATGTAATTTGCAGACTATCAAGCAAAGGACTTGAAATTTGAGCCCTGCCAACATTTTCTTTCAAGCTTTTACTTTTCAACTTTGTGACAAACGAAAATAAAACTAGCATAATAATTCATTTGGGAGTCTTGAGATATTACAATGTTTTTGATTTGCAGAAAAGTGCAGCTAATATGGAGTGAAACTGTGCCTGAATAGAACATTTGTGAGGCCCAGTTTCCTAATTAAAGACACGTAGGAACTGTTGACACCGAGGATTACTCTATGGGTTGTTCAATAGGTGGACTTCCTGCTCCAGATCCTGATCCACAACTGTCTGTCAGTAACTGATGTATGATAATAAATTATAAGGATTCATAAGTATGATAAGAAAAAACAAATGTTATATTTAATGATCAGTTTAGTCCTATTCAAGTGTTTGCAGTTTATTTTAGTTTATTTTGACTGTCCCTTTTCTTTCACAGGTTTTCACCAGCATCTGACTTCACCTGCTTCTGGTCCTCTTCTGCTCTCCTTCCCTCAGAAACCTCTGCTCAACCACTTCCTGCTGCCTTAAAACCCCTTAAATAAACATTCCCCATTGTACCTGGATGCACTGGTCTCTTGTGTTCTGCCTTTTGGGTTCTCTAACAAAGATCCTGGCAGTTCGCTCTTGCAATGAGACGTCAATGATTGCATCAGCACTTTTCCTTGAAGCTCAACCTGAAGCACACCCACTGACATCTGTGAATTATTTCTATCGGCCGAACTACACTGCTCAGCGACAGCGGCGCATCCATCAACCGCTTACTCATCACCGTCTTCCAAGTGCTGAATAGTGGTGAGGAAAGGATCCATTTGACAACTAGCGCAAGTTAATGAAGGAAACAGAAAAGATGTTTCAAGGATGATTTACCTAAACCATTCTTTTTCTTTTTTTTTTGTTTACCATACACACTTCTTGTGCTAAAATAACTGTTTATTATTGCTGCTTATTATTGCTGCTTATTAACTCTTCCACCTTCATTTTTAACATCTGCCAAGCAAACAAATAAATAATACATTTCTTTTTTGAAAGCTTCCTCATTCAGTGGAAATGACAGTTTACATGTTGTCCTGGTGTTTTAATTTAATGCACTGTTTACTTTTCAGCATTGCCACTCCATAGCCGTTTATTTCTACACATTTAAGAGCTTGAGACTGACTTGTACACTACTAAAATGTGCAGAATAGCATGCACCCAGGCTGTTTATCATTATAGATTGAACAATTAATTTAGTTCATTTAGCAAACACGCAGAGATCAATATCACATTCTAAGCACAGTTTTCTAAATGCTGAAATGCAAGCGGGGGGGAAAGATGGAAATTACATACTGTAATGTCAGTACACTGTTCGCAGCGGTGATGCAACGATCTCATCTTTGAAAATGTGATTGCAGTTGTCAGACAGTGCATTTAAAATTCACTCCTGCATGCAATACCATTTGTCTTGCTTTTAGCAGAGAGTAAAATAATTAACCTTCATATTGGAGTAAAGGCTCTGGACCATCTGTGGCTCGAAGCTTTAGAGAGGCTAAAAAAATGTTGCTTTTTTGGGTGGCAACACTTCAGACAGTTGCAATACCATGCAGAACATGTACTGCAGGGAGACACTTAATTATTTCAGCGAAGACAACTAGAACACAGTAATACGTACTCAAGGATGTGGCTTTTTTTTTTTACCTGCATGAAGTCATGTGAAACAGAAAAAACACAGAAAATCTGATGTTGTTGCATTTGATCATTTTTGTCATTTAGTAAAATTGTAACGGTAAGATTGAGAAAAAACTGACTTCTCTCACTGTGTATAAATTACCTTAACACATCCCCAAAATTATATTATCATACAGTCATAATAGCATCATAACTATATCTTTGAAGAAAAGTTTGATAGGCTTGGTTAAAAGGTTATGGCTCACTAATGTTGTGATGCTTATACCTGAACTCCACATCAGTAAAGAACACACAATGCTACAACAAGGTAAGATAAATCAAATAATCACAGTATATAAAGGAATGACCAAAATTTAATTACAAAAGTAGATTATAATACATAAGTAAAACTTAATAGTTTTAGCTCTGTAAAAAAAAAAAAAAACAGTTTCACATTCATTCTGGTTAGAGCAAAAACCACTGGGAGCGTTAAATTCAAGTCCAAACTAAATGTGTTGCAACTGTGATTCATTTTTGTTGACTTTGAACTTGTAGTTTACAAGGAGTGAACTGGGAACAGTGTTAGATTTAATAAACACCACTGCGACATTCAGTCGTTGACAGGAGCATTGGCTGGCTCTCTGAATCACACCATACCAGCCTGGAAAAGAAGTGATAATAGTCTTGTTGACACTTATACTGTGAAAGACAAGCTCGTTTGCTTATCAGATGTTATTTTAAAAACAAGTAATGAACATCAATGTCATGACTGATGTTTCCATATTACAACAATCATAAAATGGATAATTACGGAAGCGTAGAGCTGTCATCCTCATAAAAAAAAAAGTTTGGGCCTTATTACGTTATAACGTGATAGTTTTATTGTAAAAATGTGAAACGTATTACGTTATAACGTGATATGTTTTATTGTAAAAACGTATAAGCACTTGAACGCTGGAGGGATTACATCTCTCAGCTGGCCCGGGAGCGCCTTGGGACCCCCCGCAGAGTTGGCGAATGTGGCTGGGGAGGGGGGCTTCCCTGGTTACTGCTGCGATCAGAACCCCGATAAGCGGTAGAAGAGGGATGGATAGATGGCACTTGGATGCACCGATGATGTTTGCATTCATAGCGATTCTCGTGCCACTCAAGTTTAAATTAGAAATGATGCCACGTCATGGGGATTAGACTCATTTTCCCTTCTGTACAGACCCATGCCTTTTAAAACTGTCCTTAAACTATGTTTATTTATTACAATGTGATCGAAAGTGTTCCAAAGCACCATAATTTCACAATGTCTCAACCCAAGTATGAAGAAAAACTCTATCAAGTCCTGTAAATGAGCCATTTGTGATCTCCTCTCCACCCCGCACACAATTTCCTCATCTAAAGTCGAAAATGACCAAGTTCAGGTTTTCAGATACATGGTATGTTTCACGTTTTTACAATAAACTTATCACGTTATAACGTAATAAGGCCCACATTTTTTTTTATGAGGATGACAGCTCTACGCTTCCGTAGATAATAATACAATCATTAGGCCAGGTTAAACATATTATAGCAGATTTAACCAAATCTACAAGACATTTTAGTTATTATTGATTAATGTAAAACACGTTTTAATAAATTTTGAAAAGCTAAAAAAAAAATAAAATAAATAAACACCTTTTTTTCTCTTATGTAGCATTTAAGTGTAAGAATGTATAATATTGTACAATATATTTCTAGCACTCCATCTGCTGGAAAATCCCCTTTTCCAGCATAAGGTCGCTTATTTTCCATCAGCAGGGAAAATTCAGCTTTTGAATTTCCTCTGATGTGCTTCATCACCTAAAGCCAAGTAAAGTGGGAATATTTGAGGAAAGAATTCAATAATAGAGATGAAGCATGATGAAGCAATCAAACCAAAAATAAAAGTGTTTTTTACTTTACAAACAGCCTCACAATGCTAGCTGTTCCAGGAAGCGGCTACAGACAGAGAGGCTGCAGACTTACAAGTTGAGAGTGTAGATGAGCGATCTTAATGTGTGGACAGAATAAGAAATAAAGGCTAGATCATGAAAAATGCATGATTATGAAGTTGTCTCACTCTGTAGACTGTGGGCCAGTACCGACAGCACGAACTGAGGCAAATGTTAATTCCTAAAATGAGCTTTACTCACTGTCAAGCAGCAGAAGTTGTTCAGTGAAAGTGAACAAATCCAAAGGGGCATTTCTGGGTAAATTAAATAAGGCAGAGTAGCTTTGCATGTCAGTGTTTATAACGCGAGGTGTTTCTCTTAGCTCTTCCACATACTACCCAGTGGTTGGCATCTTTGTTTTATTTTCTCCTCCATCCTCTGGTCTACGACCAACAAATCCGTCATTTTACAGTTTCTGGAAGGATGTGTCAATTCCTGAAAGGCGTCTGGAGGAGAGCAGAGTTTGCTGTTATGCTGCTTTGTATGCTGAACAAAAAGTAAAGACTTACATCATCTCAAAGGCTGTTTTACTCATATAATAGATCGGAAAATGAAATGTTAGGCTGCACCTAAACAATGGACGAGTGTGAAGCTGTGTCTAACGCAATAATTAACTGATGCTGTTTCACAATGACAAATCTGAAACTACGACGTCTCATTCCAACAAATGTCTCTTGCCTCCATTCCTTTTCCCTGAGTATCTCTCTTTTATACTTCCTCTGCTTCCACATCTCAGGCACAAGGGACTAAGACAAAGAGAACAGACGAGAGGAGAAATCTATGATCTACAAACCAGGAAACAAGAGGACGGGATGGCGATTGTAGGTTCGAAGAACAGCAGGAATGAGATGCTTCTTTTCAAGTAAGTGGAGCAGTCTGGCACACAAAGAACTGTCAAGAGCACTTTTGGGTGTACACAGTAGGTGAAAAGAATTGCACATGGCTGATGTATTGCTCATCTCTTTCACACCCACATTATCTAGGACAGAAGTCTTCAAAGTGAGTGTCACTGCACCCCGCAGTGCCTCGAGCAAAGGCCAAGAGGTGTTAGATTTGTGACATCATTGTTTATTCATTGTACCTCTCACCACATTTTCATTAACTATGTATTATATCAGAGGACCTATATGTCAAGACGGATAAAAAAGTCAATAAATCAAAACTGCCTTTGAAAAAAAAAATGCTGCGTATTCTAAACTTGATATGATGGCATATTGTTGGCAGTTGTCATATTTCCTGAAGTAAAAAAAAAAAAAAAGTTAAGTCTGAAATAACTTCATCTGTCTAAAACTAAACTGAATGAAGGGACTGCAGACCAGTTTGGGCTAAAACAATAGTTGGTTGTGTTGTGTAGTTATGCGTGTAAAGAATGACCCACCATTTTATTATTAAAAATCGCAACCAGTTAAATTTTTTTTCATGAGTTTGTGTAGTTAGACTGAGTTGAAAAACATGATCGAACTGGCAAATGTCGGACAGAAGCAATTTTAAAAACAGAAATTTTGATAGTCCTCTGAAGCTTTGCCCTGAGGACTCTGCCCTGTTATCAAGGACTGGTTCACTGGACCAGGTTTTTCATCTGTATTTGGGTCTGTACTTCCATTTCTGAAACACTGAACACTGAAAAAGTTGGTTTTGGATACTAGGCTGTTTTACAGACTGATTATAAATATTCTGACACTCTAATGTTTTAGTCATTTTTTACTTTTTTTGTAACAAGCTATGCTGAGTGCAGTCAATAATCCAACCATGTTATTAAGGGAAGCATGGATAGTAGATATGTCAGGTCCCCTCGCTTTGGTAAACCTTGCTAGCACCAGGCTGGGTCCCTATTTGCCTTCAGAACTGCCTTATTTTTTATGTTACAGATTCAACAAGTTGTTGGAAACAGATTTTGGTCCAAACTGACATGATAGCATCACACTAAGCTGCAGATTCCCCCAATATTAAAATAATGATCTATTGGATAGAGATCTGTTGCCTGTTGAGGCCACTGGAGCCTCTGTGGAGTCTCAGTTTCTTGTTCTTAGCTGACAGGAGGCACCCAGTGTGGTCTTCTGCTGCTGGTTTGATATGTTGTGCTTTTTATTATGACATTCTACACACCTTGATTGTAACAGGGGATATTCGAGTTACTGATGCCTTTCTATCATCTCCAAGGATCATTGGCATTTTCCTTTGTCCTCTGACATCACCAAGGTATTTTCATTTAGACACTGACACTCACTGAATTTTTCTCAGTTTTTCACTCTCTGTAAACCCTAGAGATGGTTGTGTGGGAAAATCCCAGTAGATCAGCACTTTCTGAAATCCTCAGACCAGCCCTTCCAGCATCAACAAGCATGTCACGTTCCCTGTCTTCTCCGTTCTGATGCATAGTGTTCCCGGCTGATTCACTTTCTTATTAACAAGTGAATAAGCAGATGTACATTTTAAAGTGTTTACATTTAAAAATCTACCACAAATGCCGAATGCAGATCTATTATGTGGAAATTTTTCCCAGTTGACATGTCATTCTGGAACAATCTGGTTAAAAGGTGCAGGATCCAAATGCAGAATAATTAAATAACTCTGGTGCTGCAAAGGCAGAATTTCCTAGCAACTGTAATGATAAGAAAAACTCAGATGACTGACTGACTGATTAGTAAACTCACAGGAAACAACAGATATACATGATGGATACCCAAACAATAAATTGGAACAGAGCAAATAACCTGGGCAGAAAACACACTGAGACCACTGATAAAACCAGGCACATGTGTGGTCACCAGAAACTAAGAATCGGATGTAACAGGCAGTAAATACCACAGAATACAGCAAGGAATGAATTCTACATGATAAAATGGAAACAAGACAGCAGAGATGACGCTTAACTCTGCCAAAACCGAGAGCTGAAGAGCAGACTACCATAGAACCAACAACCCACATACCATGAAGCATTAGTTGATTTTATCATGTTGGTAGGCAGTTATAAACAAGAATACCATGAAACGTCCATGTCTGAACTGAAATGAGTGGGTATCCATCATGTATACATTTGTAAGAGTTGATTTTCAGTATATTGGCAACTGATTAGTATTACAAGATCAAACATCTTGGCTTGGATCACAAATTTCTCTCTGGAAAACAGGTCAGACAGACAGCAGATGTGTGAATAGTTGATCAGATAAGTTTAAACATGGCTCTGTTTAGGACAAATTATATGCAAGCATAAAAAAAAACCTCTTGGCACAAAAGCTTTGTGTTCATTATGTTCACTTAATCCAACATGAATAAATGTAAAGATCATTTGATGATCTTAAGTCTTTAAGAAAACTGAACAAGAGAAATGTTCAAGGATTAAATGATTTTATTCAACTGCTATAATCTATTTGTAGTATTTACTTACTGTGTATTACTAGAAGCATATTTTGTTTTGTTTATGAGGAAAAAACAACAAACCC
>NC_136613.1:26004642-26052142 GCF_933228915.1 Telmatherina bonti | reverse complement strand
CAGAATGTGCATTAATCTTTTGATATCCCAGTATTTGACAGCAAACATTTGGGAGCTATGATGAAATTCAAATGTCTCCTGTAATTATGATTCAAATTTGTGTGTTTCTCTGGGAGCTCAGTTTTGACATCTGCGAGCCTTCATGGAAATCTCTCGGGGCATCTTTGTGTTTAAGCTGCTAACAGGGATTCTGTAAAGTCAGTGCACAGACCCAGGACCATTTTACCAATAAAATGAGCTGAGGCGGATACCAGTCCATTACAGGGATAACCATGGACACAGTCAAACCTGCAGCCAATTTAGAACCAACACTGAATGCGCTGCTTCAGACTGTAGGAGGAAACTGGAGAAAAAAAATCCCTGCAGATGGAAGAAGGAAGCTCCACATGGAAAGACAAGCTTCGAATCAGCAGTTGCCTTGCCGTGAGACAAAAAAAAAACAAAAAACTAGCCACCGCAACAGCTTGCTGCACCAATAATAATACATGTAAGTCAAATTCATATAAACAGATGTTTTGTAATTTCCCATTTTATAATGAGTGCATATGGTAGAGAGGGGGACGAAGGCGACTTGTAGTGGGCTGATAAACCACAAACAACAAAAATAATCACTATTTCTGAATATGTTGAAAAACTGAGGACAGCCAATTAAACAAGCTTATAATGTAAACAGGAAGCTGATGGGTCTTGAGATATGCTGCACCATTAAATATAGTATTATGTGTCAACGTGATGAAAGTCTGGAAGTGATAACAACATACAGAAGTTACAGAAAAAGTAAAAGCAACCTGAAGTTAGTTAGACCAATTTAATCTGTGGAATTCACTATAAATCTGAGTTTCCTCTTGTAATTAAAACAACAACTACTGCTCGTCATGCTGCACTTTGATAGGCTTTTATGACACACAAGTTCAGCTTTCCAGGTCATGGTAAGACAGGTCCAGAAGGAAACTAGAATTCTTGTCTTGGGGCTTGAATATGTTTCAACTCACTTTAGAAAGACTTCTTTGTTTTGACAGTCTGTTGAGATGTTTCAAACTAATAAAAGGCAGTGGGGACATTCAGATGTTTCTTTGCCTATGTATTTTAGAAACTATCCACTGATGCTACTCATCGACCTATGTCAAATAGAAGAAGTTATGGAATCAAGTGACGCAACAACATGCTGTTACAACAGGCAATGCTGCAAATACAACAAGATGTGTGTGTAAGCAAATAAGACTGCCTTCCCTTCCAGCTGCAAAAACATCAACCTTTGTTAAACTTCTGCACTTTCACACATGACACAGCAGTCAATGAAGGTGCACCAGTCCAGGATTCAAAAATAATATATGACATGTTTAGGTTGCATGTGTCAAAGTGCATGTTACATGACAGGAGAAATAAAAACTCTTGAAGTGTTGGCTCAACCAAAACTGGCATTGTAGAATGTAAAAATGGTGGCCCTATGGAAAATGTACAAGATCAAAGCTTTAATTAAATTATTGTTGCGTTTCAGTGTTCATATAGACCCAAAGCCCCTTGGTGCATCGTTTTCCTCTTTAGGCATCTTTCTATGTCTATAGTAATAACAGCATATTTTCAGTAAAGCTGCTCTCATTTCATATTCATGTTCCTTTAGTCAGACACGTATCTAGACTTCAAAATGTGATAGAAAAGTAGCTCATTAAGATTGTGTCAACCTGCAACTGCTTAAAATATATCCAGGTTGATACTTCGCTCTGACAAAATCCTGATTTTATAATTGCTGTATCATCTGGCAAAATCATCAATCCAGTCATTTAAAGACAACATCTGAGGAGTGGATTCACTTGTATTTACATGCACATCTCAAAAGACTTTGCCTTTTCCAAAATCATAGTTATAAAGAAGAATTTGGTCTTAATATGCTAAATGTAAAATGGAAAGCAAAAACAGCAGAATGGTGGACATTTTTTTCTCATAACCCTGCTGACTTGTGCATACTTTTGTCTGTATCTCAATTACCTTTCAGTGCATCTATACCAGGGATCACCAACCTTGGTCCTCGAGGGCCGATGTCCTGCAGTTTTTCATAGGTTCACAGCTTCAACACACCTGATTCAAATCAATGTGCATTTTGCAGACAAATACAGAGCTTTGTCTAAGATGGGAGTTTTGCAGCAAGGTCACTTGGAAAACCTGCAGATCACTGGCACTTGAGGACCAGGATTGGTGATCCATGAGCTATACTATAACAAGAATAGTTGTCCAATTAAAATTACCAGGTTGAACTCCAATTGTGTTGCAACACAGATGTGGATCTTGACTAATCCATGATTTCTGGAAGCTCTAGAGGTCAATGTCGTCTTTGAGTTGTTAAACTGCCAGACTTTTATGCTTTTATTACAAGACAAAGTGTGAATTCTTGCAAAACTGCCTAAAGAGGAGAGTTGATGCTGGGTGTGAGTGACCAATTTGCTTAACAGGATACTGCACAA
The DNA here is from genome assembly GCF_933228915.1 of Telmatherina bonti. Taxonomy (NCBI): domain Eukaryota; kingdom Metazoa; phylum Chordata; class Actinopteri; order Atheriniformes; family Telmatherinidae; genus Telmatherina; species Telmatherina bonti. The sequence continues at coordinate 26,049,683 of NC_136613.1, read as the reverse complement.
AATGACTATTTGTTTTCCATTGCAGCTAGTACTCCATTAAAAGTACTGATACTTTTATTTACTATCACTGGTCTGGAAGAATAATCATTTATGGGCATAAAAAGACTAAAACACAACACACACACATATAAACCAACACAAGGGTTTGCTCTTTGAAGGGATTTGAAAGCTGACAATTTGAAACAAAAATGATAGATGTCCAGTTGTGTGCATGAATCACACATTGTGTGCAAAACTAATAAATCTAAAAGGCTACTTATGAACTACAGGATTTGCAGGTTGATCTTTGGCACCTACAAATAGTGGTTCTCAACTGCACACCGCAACATCATCACTGGATAAAGTCTGCATTCATCTGAAGGCCAGAGCACTGGATTACCAAAGTTACCATGAAGTTAAAAAAAAAAAGACAAAAAAGGCAGAAAGCAGATCAATGCTGCCTGTCAGTGTTCACACACTGCTTCAACTGAGTCTGGAAAAAAAACATAACGAAACAGAACAGAAATAAATGAATGCCAGACCAAATAATAAATCATTTTCAGAAAGTCAGGACAGACAGGAACAGTAAAAAGACTTGGACATGGTATTACACATCCATTTTTCCCAGAAGGAGATGACCAAATAGGGCCTCCATTGCTGGTTCTTCTACAGATAAAGATGAATGGATGAAGTTCAGATTTGCTACGTTAGGAGACATAAATTTGATTCATGTCAAAGAAGTGGAGTCAGTCTGCCTACAAATGAATGTATTTGTCCATTTCAAGTGGACCAAATACAGGAAGTGGACTACAAACAGCACATCGTTGACTCAGCTCATACTTCTTTTTCACAAAGCAGGTAAACACAATTAATACATACACGCTTGTGGAAAAATAGAGGGCTTTGGAGAGGATGACAAGGAAGAATTTGGTCAAAGTTCTGACAGAAGTTTGATCAACCAAGACTTTTAGGATCTGACGCAGCTTCATGTTTTCTTGCCAGAGGCAGAGAGTGAAACATTTTTTTTCAAAGTCTGATTAGTTTCAGAAGTGCAGCGAACATTTTCTCCGTCTGGATAGCGGACTATCCTCATATAAATGCAGCCTTGGATTGATCAACACTTGAACCATTAGTTAGGAATAAAATGTGAATGTTGCTATGTTGTTATGTTGCCTAGCAACTGACTTAAATGTTCTTAGTTTTAAATAAGCTGAAGTTACATCTCATGAAATTCACTCAGTTGTCTGATCATATTATCTTTTAACCATATATTTTGTGTCAGAAAAGAAGCTGACAACTTATCCATCAGTTTACAAAATCTCCAAGCTGATAATATTTTGCTTCCATATAATAAAGTTGTGGTCAAACTGTTGTGAAAGTGGATTGGGTCATCAGACAGCATCAGGGTGCCAGATGGCAGAACCAGAGCCATGCTGTCAATCACCCTATACTGCTCCAAGTTTTCCATTTTTTAGTTGTTTTGGATAAAAATTGCCAGCAAAATTGTAATATTATCAACTAACACACAGAGTGAAGTTGCCTCTGACACTGCCGTTTCACAAAAAAAACAAAAAAACAAAAACCAACTGATCCCAATCACAATCACACACATGAAAGAGTCACGCCGAGTCAAACTGCACAACACTGTGTCACCACCTGATGGAAAAAACTCCTAAGTCTGAGGTAGGTGATATTTTAGGTCATGCACAAACATATGTCTTTCATCTCCTTATCCTCACATGAAAGTATGGCTCATCTAGAGCCATGCACTTCTCACCGAACTAAACCAATTTAACCAGAATGGCTGGGACGATATGCTTTTCTTACAATTTGATTTTTCACAATATTTTTGGGTGCCGATTCAACTTAAATTGCGGTTCCTAAGTATTGTCAATTTTTACTTTGCTTTTTAAACAGCCGACCATTTGAAAAAGTTGCATAATGACCAAGTTTACTGACTATATCATGAGCCAGATTTCCAAAATGAAAAAAAAAGTAAACTCTGTGTCAGGTTTTAGGATTTTTTCAGCAGCAATACATCTGAAGCAGCTGTTTGAACTTATACTCTATGTTTTAAAAGGTCGGACTGCATATAAAAGTGCTGGTTTGAGTGTCTGTTGGCTTGTTGCTTCGGTACGTTTGGCTACCAGCTCTGCATTTACCTCAGGATGGTGTCTTGCTAGGTGGGCAGTAACGGTAGTTGTGATGTGGCCGTACGCAACATGTGCATGACAAAGTTTAGCTTTCGACATGTCTAACTCTGTATTTCCCTTCAATGCAAAATAATCCATATTATGTCCTTTCTTCTGACTTAAATTGTGATGTTGGAGGATTTATCTCTGCGCATTTTTGCAGGTTGTCTGTCATTCTCCATCTTCTGCTTAAGTGTTTTCCAAAACGGATCTAACATCATGTCACTAGACAGTCAAAGATAAACATTTTGCCCTCTTGTACCACTTTTCTCCATCACTGTCTAAAGATATAAACATTTAAAAATCAATGTTTGAATACAAATAAATTGATAAATTGTAAAAAATCCCAATTTTTATGTGTAACTTTTTTTTCTCCCACATATAACTAGTAGCATTCACTTCTTTTTTTATGTTCCCTTAATCCCATCAAATCAAGGCAAACACCAGTGCTAAATAATTGTTAAATGACTTAAAAAAGGACACCACTAAGAATAACAGTCAGTGGTTGTCTGTCTTAACAAAACCTGAGTGGAAAAAAATGTTACATTTATTTTTCCACAACTCACCTGAGCACTTATATATTGTTGCCGGGTCACAAGATGGCCTGCAGCTGCCACGGTGTGCAATCATGGCAACAATGCCGCACAGCACTCTTTGCAAATCTCAGATACACCAAGTATTTCATGGCTTTTATTTGTCAATCCCTCATTGCTAAGCTAGGATTGTGCAAATCCTATAACTCAAAATCAGTTCAGCAAAGAGTAAAAGTAAGTTAATATCGTATTCAGTAACCTTCCATTGCAAGTCAGTTCTTCAATCATGTTTTCCCCACTTGCACATAAGAACCTGAGGGGGTGTTTTCACTGAAAGTGATTTATGAATTATTCATGTGATCAAATTGTGCATTGTCTGATTTTATCATTGCATTAAAAAAAACACACACACTCATTAACATACTTAGATTTTGCTTTACAGCCCTACTCCTACACAGTCTGACTTCACGGCCCTTTTTGCTCATTATTTTCATAGTGGCACTGTCTCTCTAACGCTATCCCTCTCCCCACCTGTCAGGCTCATTCAGCCATGTGACAAGAGAATGACTTGCGTTGTACTGTATATTTTATCTCCGTCAAGCCAATCACTCGCTGGGGCTCAAGGGGAAACATCTGCTGGGGGAAGCAAAGCTGAATTTTGGCTTGGTTCACATTCAGTAGTCAGCAAAAGGAAGCGAGTGTGTGTAAATGAGAAGCGCAATTATTACAGACGAGGGTATTCGTAGTCAGACTGAATTTGGGAGAGACTAAATGACAAACTGTGGGGGTCAAATATGAAACCTGGGAAAAGAAATGCACCGGTTTAAGAAGAACGTATTTTTCTTGGAACCATGTGGAGAGACTTCAGGGGTTTCCCAGTTTAACATAAAAGGCCAGATCGGTGCTTAGTGATTTAGCATAAAGGTTATAGTATCCTTCCATACACACCTCAGGCAGATGTACTTGACTTTAAATGGACGGTTTTATAATGTTAACAATAAGCCGCACTCCACCCTCAGGATAAATCCATGAGGATGAGGCCCTACAATGAGCTGCAATTTCAGTGGGGAAGAGTTATTACAGGGCATTACAACAGGGGCCATATACACCTTGTTAGTGGGCACTTAACCATCTGTACACAAATCTCCACTTGAGCACATTTGAATGTTTTTCCCACAGCTGTGCCTGATCTCCACACTGACCTCTACAAACGAAAGTGTCCTTTCAAGCCCATTCAAGCATACAGGCAGCATTCATAAAACACTTCCCTCCTCTTTAAACCGTAACCCCCACGAGAGATGTGCTGTCACAAAATATTCAGAGCTGCAAAGAAAACCTGAGTATGGAATATCAAAAGCTCCCATCTGTCCACTTCCTCCTCTTACCATCTTCTTTTCCCCTTTCTCGTCTGAGGAGAAGGGTATGTCTGGCAAGGCCAATGATTTCGTCTGACTGAAGACACAAGGAAATGAACAGGTCACCCTGGAGTCCCACTGTCACGTGTAATAAACCTTGTCATTGAAATGTGAGCGGAATGCAACAACAACACGGTGCCGGCATTTAAAGCCGACAACATGCAGGCTGGCAGAAAACAGTACAAAAAGTCTAAAAGTGATTTGGTAAAAAAAAAAAAAAAGGAACGCAAACATCTAAGTGTGCAATAGTAAAGTGTCCAGTCACATTATGTCTGTATGATGCAGATTTTTTTTTAGCTTCATGAGTTTCCCTCTAATGTGGCGGCCCATATTAGTAAAATACTGACTGTCCTGTGTAGGTTCTGTTATATAAGTCTCTATAAACTGGGAAATTCAGGGAAAGCAAGCAGCATACATGTTCGTTATCTTTGTTCAATGTGATATTAAAAATCTTAAAAATTTAATTCTAATGTTAATTTAAGGCAAAATCCATCATACTATTTAATGCATCTTTCAAAGCAGATGATCTTATTAATAAGGGTGCTAACTATGATGTATGAGAACAATGAGGCCAGCCTTACCTGGTTCTTCAAATCCAACTTAGGGCAGGGCCGCCCCCCGTTGAAAGCTTTCTCCCTGAGCCACTTGGATCGGATCTTTAGCCCACTGCCACAGGATGCACTGCAAGCTGACCAAACCGACCAGTCACTGAGTTTACAGTCCAGAGCGCAGGGGATGTGGCAAACCTCCATGATGTAACCTGAAATTGAACATTGGCAGAAAGAAGTGGGGAGGTCTGATTCGGACGGTTAGGAGCTGCAGTGAGCATCACACTAATAATGGCAGACAGACATGCTGCTGGCCTGTTACTGCAGACCATGGACTTACTTACTGTGACATCAGCAGCTAATTATCTGACTAATGACTGTTTCTTTCCAACCCTACACCAGGGGTTTCCACTGGGTTTTGTTTAAATCTTTGCCTTCCTGTGCTCTAGACATTTTTTTTTTCTCATTTTTGATGCCGTTAATGCCACAGTTTGCTGTTAAACAATTCCTACTTATGAAAATGTTTGGACTAATTTTGAGCAACTACATAAAATAAAAGATGGTTTTTTTTTTAATATTATTGTCATTGTAACCTGGACACATGCAACATGTTGTCAAGTCTTGCAGAAGTAATTCATGTTAATTTATATTTAATTTATTTGATCAAGTTAATGACATGGACTTACAGGAAACCCAATTCAATTACTATCATGAAGCAAAATGGTGATTTTTTTTTCAATAAATTTAGTTAAAAACTATAATCTGTGCATTATATTTCCATCAATCATACCTGAGTCTGTGCAGAGCATCGGGTTAACCAGGTGCCCTTGCTGGTTAACGCAGGCCACTGCTCTGTAGCGGAGACCTTGGCCACATTCTTTCACCTCCCGGTGGCTCATCCAACCCTGCAATGACCCAGGAACTGAAGGATCTGGGAGGATGCAGCTGGACCAGTTCCCATACGGCTGAGATAAAAACTCATCACAGGGACAAGTCTCCGTTTCCTCCAGCGGGTACAACTCCTCATTCAGGCAACGCTCCTTCTTTTTGCTGCGACCTAAGTGGAGGATGGACACAACAATGGAAACCTGTTACACTTGGTGCATAATTCAGGCTGTGTGAATAGGGCTTCAGGCCAACTTTGCCCCCCCCATTGGAATTGAGGCTGAGCCACTGAATGCATAAATAGTTTTATTGTTCGGTTTTACAACAGTTGACAGAGAACCAACGAACACTTCATCCACTGGAAATGACAAAGCCAAGGCTCTGATCGAATATTAATTGAAAAATATGAACTAACTTCCGATGTGATTTATTTATGACCATGTTACTTATTATCTTATGGCAAACAGGTGAAGAGACTAGCTTAACAGTTAGCCACTTACAGAGTCTAAGTTGTTAACTTAAGTCACAGTGTCTTGAAGGAACCATGGACAAACAATTCACTTACATTGCCAACTCTTATCAACAGTTTCCATTGCAAGCAATGGTTTGTACAAGATCGAATCCTAAAAAGCAATGTTCATATTTACACCAAGCTATATTTATCTTCAAAGCAACATATCAACTTTATTCTTTTTTTTTTCATTTCAGGTCTGCAGGAAAACTTGTGGCAATGAATCACTTTGCCAGTGTCATTTTACACCCTGACTTTGAAAACACCAAGGCATGCAAAGCTCCTGATACTACTTAATTCCATACTTGCTAACATCCAAAAGTGTGCAACATTACAGGGTCCTTAAAGTCAGCCCAATGCTTTTCTTCCTCTGTCATACCTTTGCAATCTCTACATTGTCTTTAACCTCTATATCACCACTACACTATTACAACTACATCTGACACACTGAAAAGATGTGGTCTTGACTTGAAAGCTGGTCAAAATGGCCTTTTTTCAAGAATAATGTTACCATCACCCCTACACAAGTATAAATAAGTCCCAAAACAGGAGACATCACAACATAATTGTGCATATATTGGTATGGCACACACAACATCCAGTGTCTGGAATACTTATTTTTATGTTTCTCACTATATATTTCCATTGTGTGTTGGTCAATCCCAGATACCACTGAGACCAGGGAAGTCAATGCCAACCCTCAGCAGGTTGACTCAAATTTTAAATGGCATTTACTAACTCTAAAGCATACCGCTGCATCTGACAGTAGTTTCTCCTTGCCCACCAGGTTGCATGAACAAATAGTGAAAGATGTTTTTGATGCTGTCCTCTCTGTGGGATTGGAGCTCACGGATGTCTAGCAAAAAGGATCCTTTCCCCTCATGCCTATATGGAATGAAAATCTTCCAGATTCCTTGATTATTTCTTTAATGATATTATGAACTGTAGAAAAAGAAATATGCTAATTCCTTCCAGTCTAAAGAATAAAATGAATCATCTTTGGTTCATGCTCTCTGTTATGGAGTTGCAATCAAAGTGAATAGAGAAATCTCTTTTTTTTTGTTTTCCTAAATATTCATACTTTGTACCATCTGAGCTTCTTCTGATTAGCAGCTGCATTTGGGGCTTAGCTTATATCACCCCTGCCCATTGCCGTTGCATTCCTGAGTCCATGAGGAAGCAGACTGGCTTAGAAACTGGCCGTTTCATTACTCTCGCCCACATTTGAGTCCAAACAGCAGCTGTGCAATGGAACATGATATGCACTGTAAGATGTATAGGCACAGTGTAAATGTGGTATCATACATGCATAGTTTGGAACATTTCATAAAGCATTACCAGGGAGCAGAGTGACATTAGCAAGTTTTTTTTTTTTTCTTTATAGTACTGTGAATAAAGCTGAATTCACACTTGGATAAAGACCATTAAGTCGTCTGAAATAATGGACTTTTGTTGCTGAAACTTTTTATAGCATAAATGTGCTTACTGCTTTCCCTATATGAATGATTCCACTGCAGACTGTTGCAGCCAAATGACAGACCTGTTAATGTGTTGCTACATTACAACAGTTGGCACCAAAATGAAAGTAATCTGCCAGTTCAGTGGCCAATCAACTAGTTCTTACGTATCACCTGAATTATTATTACAGGAATTCTTTTAAATGAACAAGAACACCTATCAGGATGAGCTGAAAGGAAGCGCTTTTCCTTTTTGTCTGATTTTGTCTGAGACCTTTCCTCCAGCATATTAAACAGTAATTTTTCCATTTATTTCCATGCCCTTAAAAAAGGTATGCAGCAAACTTATGTTTATTATGACACCAGCTCATAAAAGGTTAAACCTTAATTATCGTTTTACAGCAGACAGTAATGAGAAATTACTTGACTATAAACACAATATCTGTGTAGTTTGGAAGGACAATACAGGCAGAATTATGTGATGTTTAACTGAAACGCTACATCGATGCATATTTCTAAGCTATTTGTATACAAATGCAGCATAATTATGCATAGCATTGACATCACATATGATGCGCTGCTATGAAGATCTAAAGAATGAAAAGTGCCGCAGCTGTTTAATGTCTTCTGACTGCGTAGGAAAAATTTCCTTCTTCAAAATATCTTTGGTATTTTTTTCCCATTGTACATTTGTTCCCTTTCTGTTTACATTATATCACATCACTACAATGCGGTTTCCTTTTATTATCTATAATCACAAGGGCGTAGCCTTTAACTCAAGGGGTTTACTGCTCTAATGCTACAGAGAAACAATGGAAAGCTGCACAAATCCATACTGTTAGATCATTACTCAGACATGCAGCTGTGACTTGGTGATAAAGTTCTACAATTCACTTTTTAGAATGACCATGAATCTGGCACTTATTGCTTTGCATCAGTTCATCGAGTATTGTCTTGTGGCATCCCCTGGTTACAGAACTACATCAGAATAATTTCTTTCTTTCTTCCTTTATCAATAAACTCATCTACATCCCCGGGATACATGTTTGGAAGTTTGCAATGTGAGTAAATGAGATATCTATTCCTAAAATGATACCAAGAATGCTTCTCAGAAGTTAAACACAACTTTAGATACACTAGAAATAATAATATTACAGCTGTGAATATTTTCTTTTAAATCTCATGTCAACCTCTGCAAGTCCTTCATCAAATGACAGTAAAAATGATCGGACATGATGAGGTTATGGATAAGGATCCATGCGTTCCTGACATGAAATGCAATTTCCAGTACCTGGACAAGAAACTGATACATCCTACCCAGCTGTCCAACTCATCTGACATCTTCCTTATTGATTGATTGCTTGCCTTTCATTAGAGAATAACATTATGTAGCATGTAAAAGAGCTCCTTGCAGCTTCTTTTAGCTCTACTTTTAAAATAAGATATTTTGGATGGCTAAAAAAAAAAAAACATAATCGATAAATTTTAACACAGGCAGGCACAAAATATGACCTCCACTGTGCTGTTGCCACATCTCACAGAAGTACATGTTAAAATTAACACTGTGAAAAACCTTTTTCTGTATTTTTTAAACATAGCGTGTGTGATTTAAAACGTGTCTTTACTGCTCGCAAATCAAATGTCACGCCATCTTCAAATGCTAAAATCAAAGCCCCTGAAGCTGCTGTCATTCAGCACTTCTCAAGGCTGTGATATTGAGTCTGCATTGTAATATAAATATGAAGGATTTTGAGACTTTTTGCCTCAACTTTATGCCCATGATGGATGATGGGGATGTTATCTGCATCCTTGCCTGAAATGGTTTTGTGCTGGATACATTTTTTTACAGGATGAAGCGAGTTCAATTACACAGTAAAATTCTCACACAGCTATACTTCCTGTATGCAAGGGTTTGATGCCGTGTATTTCCATATTCTTATTCACAAAGCTATCCTTGGCCTGCTCTCATTTGATATAAGAATATAATAGCAGTAGAAGTTTCTGTCATCAGCTCCCAGGACTTACTTCAACAACCTGTCTTTGAAACCTGCATTCAGTTTGGTTCCAACAATCTATATACGTAATATCATTTTCATTGTGCCCTTGAATCCATGAAACTTTCTAAGTTCACTGAAATTTCTTGCAATTATCTCAAAAAGTTTCATGGGAACAATTAGTCAGTCAGCTTAACAGGAAAGATCGAAGCTCCTGTCTACTCCAAAACAAGGAGGATAAATAGAAAGTTTTCATTTGCTGAGTCAAATTTTTCCAACCTCAGATTTGTTAGAGGTCACGAGCAAGAGGTCAGTGCCCTCGTTGTTGTTTCATGGTGTGACTTTGAATTTCACTGCTGGAACTAATACAAAGAATAAAAAAGAACCGTGTGGTCCAGCTTCTACGGCCCCCTTTTTGACTATGAAGCTTTCTCGTCTTCATCCCTCTCACTGACATCTGTTTTCTCATCTTCACTTCATAGCATGTTGCTCCCTCAGTAGCTTTCTTCATCTCTAACAGTGCTGGTCTCATCGCTTTGTCTTTTTTTCTAACTGGAATCATTTCCACTTTTACATATTTCTTTTCATCATGGTCTCCATCTTGTAAGCAACACGATTTGATTATTACACAGCCCCACAAGACACATATAACGATATGAAACCACAAATTGTTCTTCACATTATTAATCAAAAGCAACTAACTAGGAAATCTGCACCAGCAAACCACACAAGAGTGAGTCTCTATTGGCAAGCAATTAATGGATGTACTGGACCATGACCATCCATCATCCTTCAGCAGATATTCCCTTCATTACACACTTAATGTGCCTTTAACTTGTGCTAATATGTCACCTGTGGAAACTAACTTCACGTGGGTAAAGTCAGGCAGCTCAGTTTCTCCACTTTGCCGGGTTGTAGACAGATTGTCTTCTCCGTGTGTGTGTGTGTGTGTGTGTGTGTGTGTATGAAACAGCCAGCATGTGTGGCCACAGCAGTCTATTAGTTATCTAAAAAACTGCCTTATAGTCTTATTTTTTTAATTTATTACCATGTGATTAGTTCAAAATTATTGTAGCCATTATTATATTATAGTATCAGAGTTTAGAGACATTTTTACAATAAAATGCGGCAAAAGATTTCAGAAACTGTGTGTATCAAATATTATACATAAAGCAATATAGAGTTAAACATACAGACCGGATTTTTTTTTTCTTTACCATCTGTTGATTTATATAAACAACAAAAAAAAACAAAAACAAAGACAAAAACAAACAAACAAAAAAAATCAAAATTATACCTGCTCTGCATCTAAAAAGAACAGATGGCAACATATTGTTTGTTTCTTCATACAGATTTGGACTGGAGATTATTTTTTTGCTGCTTCTTTAAACTGAGTCCTGTTTGTCCCAAAAGAACGGAGCCAGTCAGCATTTTAATGAATTGAAGTCTCCAAAGTATAAACTAATTACAATGTAATTGTCACAATCAAAACAAAAACCTCCTGTGCTGTAAAATGAAAGCGATACAGGGAATTTTCAGACCTGAGCCAGATGGAAGGCAGATAGACACACAAATACAACCAACCATGGTTAAAAAGTTACTCTGCTGTTTTGCTAATCTGGATATACTTTTGCACCCCTATTTGTTTCATGAGTGCTCAGTCTCCTGAGCGCCCATCTGTCTCTGAAGTGGGTCTTATTGCAAACATTCCTCACAGAGTGTGAACTTACTGCTGTCACACTGCAATTCGCCAACAATCTGTTCAATTGAACCACTGCTGGTGGTTGATTGAAAAGTACCAGTGCGACATCACTTCACTTTGACAACCACATTACTGGCAATAGCAACTATAGGGCTGCAGGAAGCCAAAACAGCCAGCATTTAAGTCCTCAATTTTCAACTTCTTTTAAAATTATACATGCATTTTTTTTTTCTTCTTTTTGCCTTGATAGTCCTTATTTGCTGAACTGATGTGTATTTCACAGCATTGTAGATCTTTTCCTTCAACACTGCTAACTAGGTGCAAAAAGCAAAATGTTTACAACAATTTTATCTTAGCTAATTGTTCAAATGCCTCATATTTCAACAGTACCTCGCCACTGGCATTAACACTGCTGAAACAGCTCATACTGTATTCTGAATAATGGATTTACAAATCTCACAATTTGTTTTCTGCATCTCCTGTGATATAATATTATTGATATATAATGACTGAAAGCTACGATAAATCCAAGAAATCCCTTAAACTCCAGCATGGTACTGTGAGTTTAGTTGATATAATCTTTTTCTCTTTGGTTTTCTGGATGTTTGAGTCCATTTCTCTGATACCTTTTTCTGCAATAATGTTGGCAACTATCATAAATATAAAACATATCAAATAGAATGTAAAAACCAATAGAATGCCAAAACAAAGACAAAAACCTTATGGTTCTAAGAAGGGAAAAAACATTAAAAAACAAAATCATAAAACAGAGAAACTGTAAGAGGAAATGAATAAATAAATGAAACACAACCATAAAATGGAAAACAAATAAATCCGGAGTGACCATTAAAAAGTGTAGCATTTCTATATACAACTGGTCTGAAAACATACACACGAGGTACTTCAAAGCATTTTCAGACAAAGAGGACCCTTAGTAACTGTAAAGGGCACAATAACAATGCTGGATAGTGAAGCTAAACCATTCATCTGCAGTTAAGCTCTTACGGACACACACACACAAACTCTGCTCTCTGATCTGTGGAGGAGATAATTCACACAATTAACATTTAAATCCCTGTACAACACTCCACTGTGTGTGTGTGTGTGTGTGTGTGTATATATGTATGTATGTGTGTGTATATATATGTATGTATGTGTGTGTATATATATGTATGGATGTGTATATATATATATATATATATATATATATATATATATATATATATATATATATATATATATATATCAGTTTGTTTTTTTCTTTTTTTTTACTACTGTGAAATTTCCGCATATTAATCTCAGTGAACGATTAGACGCATAACATGAATCTAACCCATCATGTATTCAACAACAAGCAATAAAACACCCTCCAGTGTTGCTGCCCACGAGCATTAAATACACCTGAGCCCCATCTGCAACCAGCCAGTCAGAAAGAAATAAGTGAGCTGATATTTTTGGATCACTGTGCAGCATCCAAACACACACAGCTAGATGTAGTAGAGGTGCACAGAGGATTTGTATTCTGGGCAGCTTAATGGCAGAAAGATACATATACATCAGATACACTAAAACATTCACACCTACAGGCAGTTTGAATCACCAGCTAGCCTAATCTACATGTCTTAGACTTCATGGAACTGAGGCTCCTGAAGGTATCATGCACTGAACAAACATGCAGATTTCTCCCAGAAAGGCAGCAACCCCCACTGTGGACATACTAGCTTTGGAGTACCTGCTGAAAACAGAGTCAATGCCACCCTAAGAGATTGCCACATACCATCACTAATTTAAAAACGGTCATTGAAGAAGAAGCTTGAAGTCAGAGGTGTGACATCAAATCTGTTGCATGAGTCCCTAAGCAGGTGTGTGTAGAATATCAGGCAGATGGAAGCGTTCCAAGCTGACAAAATGGAAAGCAGAGGCCAATGCTCTCAATTTAATGCTTTATGCTTTCAGTCCAGAGTAGTTATTTAGCAAACTGTTAGTATGGGTGGTAAGTTCATCATTTCCCTCAATGGTTTAATCAGGTATTTATCATTTTTATTCATTTTCCTTTCAAAAAGACATTCTGCAAAGACCATATTCAATTATGAAAATAACAATTGTATTCAACAGACAAAACTCAAAGCAGACCTGTTGTTTGTCTTTAAACTGTGCTTCATTCAAGCTGGAAAATGTCCTCAATGTCTGCCAATCCACTGAAACATGCTGACCTTTGCTGATAAGAGTGGATATTCTATGCTTCAATTTAAGAGCCATGCACTGCAGCTGAGAAGCATTTTGTTAAACAACCTTTTCTAACTTAAAATTACTTTCAGTTTAGAGACTGAAAATATACTGTGCAAGGGCTCAATGGGGTTTTATAACATAGTAGCACTATCTAAGCATAGGCCTTGGTATGCTGCCAACTTCTTCAACCAAATAGTGAAGCTTAAAGCCCACAGTTGGTTCATTTCCCATCAATCTCCCTGACAGAAAAATTTAAGTAGGCGGTAAAGTTGGCATGAAAGAGTTGAAGCGCCGACCTATCATGACTGTTAGAAAACCAATGAACACAAGAACACATTCTTCCAACAGAAACGTAGCAAAAAAAGTTAACTCTAATGCCATGTGTTGGTTTCTAAGAGCGTTTAAGATGGAGACAGGGTATGTTTACTACAACCCCTCCGGCATCATATAAAATATCATCATGAAGACAAATAGTATCCAGTCTAGTTTGCAACCACAGCATGTAATTCAGATTTTTTGCCATCTGCACCAAAATAAGGGATTACAAGCAGTGAGAGGCCTAATTTAGACCCAACAGAACGCCACAGGGACAGTAGAAAGTTATACTTAGCAGAGATTGAATGACTGAGCCACTACAGTATATTAGACATCATTATGTCAAAGAGCAAAAGCTTTGCAGCACATGAAGAAAATGCTGCAGTTAGTGCTGCCCGAAGAGGAATAAATATATCCTGTCTGCTGCCTTGGCGAGATTGATAAGCATCAGACCGTAGCGGTACGCACTTCCTCTAGGAAGGAGCTGTGACCTCACACTCTGAAGTCAGACATGACAAGAGCTTTCATCTTCTTCCCTTTAATTTATTTCCAAAGTCACCACCAGCCATATCAATAAAAGCATGCAACAAGAATGTGAGAACGTCTGACCTTGGAGGACGATCCGATTGTTCCACTAACACAGACAAAACAGCTGCCTTGAATGATATTTGTGTTTCTTTCACTGCGTGACAGGAAAAGTGGCGTGCTTACCTGCGAGTGAGCGCCTGCGAGATTGTGAGCTGCCGCATCCAGCACATTCAGAGAACTTGGACCATGGAGTTAGCATGCAGTCGTCCTTGCATGCCACCCGACATTCTCTGATCTGAAAGGGCATGGGGCCAGCCCAACGCAGGCACTCGATCATGCTGGCCGGCTCCTCGTTCTTCCCAACACAGCTGACTCCTACAAGCACACCGAGAAGCAACACTATCATTACAAATACATAGATGATGCAGAAATGGAAAGAATGAATAAAGATGACTTTATTTTTTCAGGAAGACATGTTGAATTAATGTGTGAAAGTATATAGTATGTTTTAGTATCTAACAATCACCTCAAGAACTTCAAGACCTTTGTCACCTTCTTAAAGGTCACATCATCTATGTATGGAAATATGTCTTTTCAAAATGTTCTCATTTTCAACTCATCACATACCTCTACTTATCTTTAGTCTTTTGTGTCCATCTTAAAATGAACAATGTATGCTTTAATTGTCACCTTCCAGTGCAGAGGGAATTGCTGTCGTGCAGCTGCAGACAAGGAAGCTCAGCCTCCTTATCGTTAACCTGACATAATGCTGCATCCATTTTAAACTAGAAAGGAAGGTTGAAACTCAGAACAATCCTTTTATCCCTGATGGTCAAAGTGGGAAAAGAATTGTGGCTTTTTTGCTTTGCTGTAAACAGAAAATTCACATTAGCAGTTCTACCCATCATTTAACCTTATGAATAAATGACCTATTAAAAGGCAGCAATACTGCCTCTAATATTTTTGTATCTTCAATAAAAAAAAAAAAAAAAAAAAAAGAAGAAGAGAAAGATTTTGTGTATCTGACAATCTGTATTTTGGATAATAATGAAGTAAAATTGTGATATTCAAGTTTTTTTTTTTTTTTTAACTTCAAGCGTAAGACTGAAGGGTCAATAACAGCGTAGGTGTAAAGTTTGCATGTAACAAATGTAATCCTGATGTAAATTTTAATTGTCATAGTTAGCGAAAACTTGTTAGTATGCCTAAAACGTTTTCGTTGTCTGAGTGCTTTACCAATCTGGACCAGCCAAAATCAGTTGCAAACAGGGAAAAATGTACATTTTGGAGATTAAATTTAAATGTGGGGCTGCACGGTGGCGCAGTGGTTAGCACTGTGGCCTCACAGCAAGAAGGTCACTGGTTCAATCCTTGGCTGGTTCAGTCAATGGCCTTTCTGTGTGGAGTTTGCATGTTCTCCCCGTGTTTGCGTGGGTTCTCTCCGGGTTCTCCGGCTTCCTCCCACCATCCAAAGACATGCATGATAGGTTAATTTGTCACTCTAAATTGCCCCTAGGAGTGAGTGTGAGCATGAGTGTGGTTGTTCATCTCTCTGTGTGTGGCCCTGCAATGGACTGGCGAGCTGTCCAGGGTGTACCCTGCCTGTCACCCAAAGCCAGCTGGGATAGGCTCCAGCTTCCCCACAACCCTGAATTGGAATAAGCGGTTCAGAAAATGAATGAATGAATGAAATTTAAATGTGTGGTTTTAATTAATTAATTAATTTACTAATTATTATTATTATCATTATTATTATTTTAATGTTACCTCATTGCTGTTGGCAAAATTGATATGATGAACGCTGTTTTTAATCAGCTCAAAGAAAGCACTTCACATTGTATGGGAGACTAATGGTGTGTGTCACTGCAAGGATAAATTGGAAAAAGGTAAAGATCATTTAATAAACTGTAAATAAAATAGCAGTGTAGCCTTGAGATAATGGAGTCCCTAGTTTCCATAAGATAATGTGTTCATTATTGTGAGGAACTGGTCTATAACAAAGAAACTGTCTTTGTTTAACATCAGGAAAGACAGTGGCAAGAAACAAACAAAATACATTTGCCTCAAGTTATTGGTAAAGATTTTGATAATTTCCAATATGTATCAATTAAACTGAGTAAATCATGAAATAATATATAAATACATCCAGTAATAATGTACAGTATGTTCTAATTTCAAGAAAATATAACTTATGTGGAAAAATGCATTATTAATTTGACAGAAAGAAATAATTCACTTGTGATCTACAGAAAATGTCATTGAAAATAAATCATTGCAGGAATGACCAATCTCAACTTCTGCAGCTTGTCAAGAGTCTTTTGGGTGACAGCATCAACTCAGTATGCTGTGTGTGCTAATTAAATGCCATGTAGAATAAGCTCTCTGGTGCTACAACAATTATTGCACTTCAGGAAAGAAATGATACCTCTTTTAAAATGAACATCCCACTCAAACAACAGGAATTGAGTCTAAGGAGGGTGTGTGACAAATCTAAAGTTTCATTAAAACCATAAGAAATTGTGTCAACTTATTAATAATAAAAAAAGAAAACAATATCCTGCATGCAATATAAATTATTAACATATTTTACTTTTTAAAACCAGGAATACAAAGAAACAAAGGGCCTTTTTTGACAAGCAAGAGAGCAAAAGAATCAATTTCCAAAAGGCCTTTAGTTCAGAAAGTCAATTGTGTGCAATTAAAATTATAGAAATTAGTGCATGTTTTGCTCACGCTGTTTACCTGTTCAGAGAAAAAGTCATTTTGAGTGGAGGGCCTAAACGTTGCATAGCCCTGTGTTCAAAACAACCGTTTGTTTTACTGCAAAGCAAAACGTCACATTGCGCCCC
The DNA here is from genome assembly GCF_933228915.1 of Telmatherina bonti. Lineage (NCBI taxonomy): Eukaryota > Metazoa > Chordata > Actinopteri > Atheriniformes > Telmatherinidae > Telmatherina > Telmatherina bonti. Next base: position 26,032,546 of record NC_136613.1, on the reverse strand, counting down.
AGATGTAAAAGTTGTATAGGGCGGTTTCTCAGCCTCGGGACGCTGCTAGGTAGCAGCGGCTGTAGAAATGCACGTGTCATTGAACAAGTTCGGGACCCGTAGTTTTAAGGTGGAAAAGTTACGGAATGCGTCTTTAACAAGAATTATGACAGAGGGTCTTAGCAACGGTAGATGCTTAACACTTTCCAGTAGAAAATGTCTTTGTACTAGCAAAGTATTATAGTATTTGTGTGACAGTATTTGTGTTGCAGAAGCTGGCTCAACTAAAGGTCAGGCACTGTAGGAAGGATCACTAACAATAAATAAAATATCGAAATGCTAAGATGCAAACAGTGAAAGGAATATGTCCACGATGGACTGGACTTCCATTAACAAAGATCCTTGTAATATCTGTTCATTGTGTTACACCAAGACCTATTTTTATAAATGCTGTTGTGAGTCATGTAATTTAAGTCCCACCATAGAATAAGTCCGTCAGAATGTACTTTGACATATTTGCATGGTGTACTGCAGTTTTTTTTAACCACTTATTTTACTAAATATCAATATAGCCCTCATATTCCATATTATGATCATCTGAGTTTACGGGTAAAAAATGACATGAATTTCTGTTTTCAGAGGTCTCCGTGTCCAAAAAAACAACATGAGAAATCCTGCTCACAACTGAGGATGTATTTCCCAATGTAGAAAGGGCTGTAACCACCAGATAAGATCCATAAAGCATCCACAATTTGGACTGTAATATTTTTTCACTGAGTATCTTTTACTGATTTTTGAAGAACCAGTAAGTGAAAGAAGCAGAGCTCTTAAACTAATTGAATGCATGACATGTTAGTGTATTTCCTCTGGACTTACATATAAAAATGAATATTACTTTATTCTATGTGGTTGCAATTTTAAAGGCCTTCAAAATTTTTCATGAAACTGAGAGCACCGGCACTTCTGTCAGACTTAAAGGGTTAAGAGTTAAAACCGATTTTGGTGTGAGACACCAGTTGATGACAGAAACCTGGATCATAGGTGATCAAGTTACACAAGAAATATTTATGTTGCCTTGTTACTTTCTGTGAAAAGGAATGACCAAAATAAATAACAAAAAACAACTTTCCTAAATGAGATACATCAAATTAGTTTAATTGTTAATTTTTCCTTTTCCTTTTCCTTTCTTTTGTCTTTCTCTCTCTGTTTCTCTCTACGAGCTGTTTTCTGTTTTCTCTTCTTTTTGATTCTCTTTCTGTCGTTCATCTGTCCTCTCTGGTCCAGTCCAGCAGTACAAATTTTGTATTACAAACAATTATGCAAAATAAACAGAAAAATAAAATAAAAATCCAGAATATCAAGGGGAGCATTATATCTATGATGCCTCCCTTGGCATAGTAAATTTGCCCAGCAGAACACAGCATCAAGAAAATCCATTTTTCCTGCTTAAATGCTGGACAAGACAAAAAAAAAAAAAAAAAAAAAAAAAAATTGTTAACACAGATGCCTTTTAATCATACAATTTTCTTAGCAGGTCACTTATACACCACTTACAGAAACCCTGATTAGTATGTCAATATATTAAAAAAAAGCTGCTCCAAATTCACATCTAACCTACAGAGGGAACATGACGTGGAAGACTGGCATCTTAACATTCCTGAAATGTCGCTCTCACAACATCGCAAACGTTTTCACACATCTCTAATGCTTCATTTGGCGTTGTAATTGAAATAAAAGAGCACAGGCTATAATTTTTGCAGGACATGAATAGTGACTGACATGCTCTGATATAAAAGTCATACATCATCTAAACATTCCTTAGATACAAACATGTGAACTTTAATCATCACCAGATACAAGAATGTATCTGATGATTCTATTTCTAACACCTTATGGTTCAGTCTTCATGCCATTTTGATAGGGAAAAAAAAAAAGTGGGATAATTTTGCAAAGCAGTTCAATATTTGCACCAGATTATACTGAAACAATTGATTGGACTGCAGCCTCTTTAGACCAGGAGTAATAACAGACAGACACACAAAGCTGCTGGACAAACTGTAACAAATGTGCAAATATGGCTCATTCATGGTCACAGGGGATTCAAATGAAGCAATGCTGCCAGGAAAGGATACTTCTCTCCTCCTCCCCGTGCTTCAGTGCCTTTGAGGATTCTCTGATCTACAAACATGTCTTTAATCCATTGTATTGATTGATATTTGACTTTAAAATTTTGCCCTCTGACAGAAACTGTGTGATTTCTACATGTCTGCTGTGAATGCGTGGGGTGGTCATTTACATACAAGGTTTCTACACAGGCACAGAAAGGGAGATAATAACTATTATTAAGGGGAATTTATGCAAGACTTCAAATCATAGCTGTAAAAATATGTTTTACGTTACAATGAAAAAAGGCGGGATATTAATGATGTTTAATGAAGGCATATAGGCTTAATCTTATTTTCCTTTCAGCAAGCTTTAAAAGCCAATTAATGTCTACAAGCTACTTGTGAAGTGATCCACCCATGTTTTCTATAGCAATGATTGCATGTCCTTCTTAGCATTTGTGCATCTCTTTATACCTCGAGTCTTACCCAACCATCCCCACCATCACTGACAATCTCATTCTGTCATCCCCAGTGGCTTGAATTAGAAGGGTTATTCAAATTGTGGACTGAATTTTTGACATAATTATTTTAGTTTTTGCTTGCCGAAGTCCATTTGTTTGGCTTTTCACATAATCTGTTACTAATAGTATGATGTTTTTGGGTTTTTTTTTTCTAGCCATCACACCTAATGTCAGGGATTGCCTTTGATTTTGCAGTTACTAAAAGAACCGAGCGTCTCTGAGGACCATTTGAAAGGACATGCTTTGAGGATCCTCATCATACTCCAGGTTTTAATCTTTCACGTTAATGCTGTAGAGTTGGAGGCATCTTTTAAAAATTATAATTAGCTTTTTTTTTTGTCTGTTAATAGCTTTTATCAGTCCAACTCAGAGTGTGCCACATTTCCTTTTATTACTTTCTGTGGCAATCTTTTTATTGCTCACACCTGTAACTTCCTTCCCACTCACTCACCCACAGTCAAATACAATCTTCATGTTAATTCAGTCATACTGCTTGTATAATGTCCTTCCACGGAAAGTACCATGAAGAGTAACGTAGACTGGAATCACCATGGCCATTAGGACAGATCTTTCCTGCAGCTAAATATCATCAGCATGACTCATTTGGACTGAAATAATCTCTTGCAACAGCCCCAGTTCTACTCGGAGAGGAGTATAATGAAGCCAGATATATATGAGGTCTGGCTTTTGGCAAAAATGTAGATACAGTATGTTGCGGTGAGTATGAAACTGAGATTGCTGATCCCTCTTAGTTTTTACCAATGAGTTTAAAACAACTCCTGCCTGCTCTCTTGTCAAGCTTTTTATTGGTATTTTGTTGTTAGTAGCTGGCTTAGCAAGTGGTCATTTTTAAAATCAATGGACATTTATTAATATTCATTAAATTGTAAAATATAAATCATGGGGCACCACTAGAGAACCAACTAATAACTAAACAATAATCAGTCTCAGCAGTTTGTTGTTCTTCCCATCAAACCATTTTCCAAATACAATTTAATTGTCATTGATGAAAATTAGTTGGAAATGGTTCTTAATCCAACTCAAGTTACATCTTTGTGTCCAGGGAGTGTCTTGCTCGTGTCATCAACTGCTGCAGTCCCGCAGGATTTGGATGTTCTCGTACTCCAGCACACCTGATTTAAAATTAATGGATCTCCTCATTAGCTTCTTGTCAAGCGCTGCCCAAGCATGTTGACCCTTTGACATGAATCAGGTATGCTGCAGCAGGAAACAGAATAGTAGCTCTCAAGAACCAAATTTGCTCTAAACGAATGCTGGAGGCAGCGTTGGAGGTAAGACGTTACAGTAACAACAGCACTTTTTTGGGTAACAAAGTAAAGTAACACTTTACACTTGAAGTATCAGTAACAACATTACATTAGTGCACTGTCGGAATGCAGTATACTTTTCCAGCATCACCTCTCAGTGTTTACGTAATTGCAAAGTTATGATCCATTAAAGTAGCGTGTGCATGTCTGTGTGTATCCTTGCCTGGACATGTTGCCATAGAAATCAATTTGAGTAAGGTAACTGTTTGTGTGTCCATTTCTAGACTTCAAAGAACAAAACAAGATGGTCTAGAACTCAATGGCATTTATTTTCTACTGAAATCCTGTTTTGGGTTTTTTTTTTGTTTGTTTGTTTGTTTGTTTTTTTTTACCTTTTCTGATTAGTGAACAAAAACGTATCTGTCTGTGATACCAGCTGATCAGTCTGATTGATCAGAGCTCAGAAAGTGCTGATGGCATACAAGACTAGATTTCAAAAGAAATACCATTTCTTTTAGTGCAATCCATAAAATCCTGCAACAGGGACCTGAGCTGGAAGTTAGATCTAAATGGGGGTTGGGGTGTTCTTCCAGGAAATATTTAATGGTTATAATTTACAAGAGAACACATAATTGATGAGGAGGAGCCACGAGGGGACTTCAGCCTTATGAAAATTTTTGTGGCTCAGGGAGTTCTAGCACAGCACCCCATCATAGCTTTCTATATCCTGTTGTGTGTGAATTTTATGCATATTTGCTGCAGCAGACTTCACATGTCTACAAGGTACTTTCAGATACAGGTAAGTAAAGTGATAAATGCAAGTAAACAAGTAAAGTGAAGTAACAAGTAAAGTAATGTAATTATAGTTTACATAAGTAATCAATTACTTTTTTTGAGGAACGACCCCAACACTGGCTTGCTGTTTCTCCTTGTGAACTACTAGCCAGACTAACCATTTGGACCTCTTTGAGGGAATCTATCCTTCATTCAAGAGAGGATCTTCCACAAGCTCAGACTCTTTCTGGGGTACAGATGGAGAGATCAGCGGCTTCTGGCAGGCTGATCCTGCAAGCTTGGGAAAGCAGGCTGAAATTAGACAGTTTTGTCCTCTGGTGACATTATTTGTCCCTCTGGTGCCTGGAGGTGGGAAAACTGTGAACTTAATCCTCTGAGACTGAGGGCAAATACAGAGGTGTGACCAGGTGGCAACCTCCAATGGTTAAAGTGAAGCTTGTGTTGAAGTGCCAAAATTTGCAGTTCATCCCCCATCCATTAGGGGCTCCAAAAAAGGGCAAATCCTCATAAAGTCCCATGTCAAAAAGGCCAACTTCATTGGAGAAATAAACCTAATTACAGGCTAATACAAAAAACATTCTGGGTTAAAAATGTCAGGATTAACTTCATAACAACTGTTGGGGGAGTGAATTTTTTATAACTTATCAGTTTATAACCAATTTCATTTCAAAATTTGCCAGGGTGTGTCTTTTTGTTTGACAGGTACCCCATATCCTGCTACAAGAAGGCAAAGTGTAGCAAAAGCACGTCTTTTAGCCAGCTAACAGCTTTAGCCCACCTACCTTTGTTAGCTGGTTTGCTCCCGTTAGCTCCAGGTTAGCACAGTTAGCACTTAACTATAGGTGGGTCAGAGTATTGTTTATCCCCACACTCACAGCCCCCCTCTGAGTGCTACCTCTTTGCCCACTTTTTGTATTTTCTGGGAGAGACAATCCACGTGATTGTCATGGTTTGCTGTTTGAGTCTGTGCAGGTTGCCATGGGGACTCAAGGCGGAGTCTGGAGCTTCAATTACAACCACCTGGAGCTCATCTTCCTGATTTATCCTGCTATTTAAGGACAAGCTGGAGCTCCAGTCTTTGCCAGATTGTCTCTCTTTACTGCGTGGTAATCAGGCCAGTTCTAGTGCTTACCTTGTGGCTCATCGCTAGCGATTTCATTTTGTTTCTCTTTGCCTCCTCAGCACGTCAAGACCATTACGGACATCCTCCTGGATCAAGATCATTTTCCTCAGCCAACTTCCCCAACTGCTTGTGCCTGCCTGCTTCTGCCTCAAACCAAGGCCAACCACCACAACCAGAGGCCACCCCCCCCAGCAACCTCCACTATCATCAGAATTCCAATTATCTGAGAAGTTCTTCCCTGGACCAGACCAACAGGATCTGAGTACTAAATAAATACTTCATTTACCTCTTCATCTGTACGTTCTGCTTTTGGGTCCACCCCTCCACCCCGGTCTCTGACCGTGACAGTGATATTTTCAAGATGGTGATGGTGGGAACCGCTTAATGAACTTCAATTCAGCTCTTCAGAAACCTACATGTGACGTCAGGGAGGCTCCGTTCATCTTTTATATACAGTCTATGAGTGTGACCTTTTCCAGAGCAGACACAATGTGGAGAAAATCCCGGGGGTTTCTTTGTGAAGTTTGGGGTGTGGCACTGTGGAAAGCATGGCGCTGTTTTTTTATGCTGTGGTGTCCCAAATAGTAATGTTAGTTATCAAAAGATATCAGTGCATGAAAATATCAGTGCATGGAGTCAAAAGGTTATCTTTAAAATCATGTTTTTCACATGACTTGATGGAACAGACTCTGAATTTAATTTAATTGTTTTTGCTTGATTGCATCTATGCACAATACTTAACAATGACAGCAAACTACTAACACAAATTACTGACACTTGCTGTTGAGCTCTGGGGAAATAAAGAGCCAAAAGCACAAAAACCTCCATTATTCTGTAACGGAAGAAATTGGGAAGCACAGTCTTTCTACAGTAGACGTTACTCCCCAGCCAAACTGGACACCGTTCCCAACAACTTCTGTGTAGAAAACAAGGGACTTAGCAACACCTCATTAAAACCATCCCTACAGTCAGACAAGTAGATGGCAGCATCCCCTGTAGGGGTATTTCTCTCCTACGGGGACCCCAGTCAGTATAGAAGGGAAGATTAAGTTTAGGGGGAAAAAAAATGAAGCAACCCTGAGTGAAACCTTATGTAAAGCTGAAGCACAAGTTCACATTATAACAGGCAAAATAATTCTGCCAAGTAGACATACAAATGGCTTTAGGGAATTCTACAAAAGCAGATAAGTGACTCCCTCAGAGCCTGGACAATAAACCAGAAGAGACTCGGTAGGAAGACCTTAGAATGTCTGTTCTTTAAGGCTATCCATCTGACTGAGCTGAGCTTCAATAATTTGTCAAATAAGAATAACAGAAACATCTGAATGAAAGGCATGTGATGCATGTAGGCTCTTTCTTACACCAGCTTGATAAAACTTCAAACTGAGTCCAATTTTAGACTGAACAAAAAGTCAATAAATTCAATGCATTTATATGAACAATCTCAAAGCCCAAATGTAGGTGGGTAATGGATGCAGCTGTGCATCAAATAGCACAAAAAGTAGCATGAAGCTTGAAGTATCACTCAATCTAACTTTCTGCTAACATAAGGTATTTGTCCACCTAATACAGAATTGCTGCTTAATTCTCACCGCTGTGAGGATAAGAGCAGTCAAACATGCAGTGGCTGTTTGTGGCCAGGGGACAAAAATACTGAGTTACAGCCGAAGTAGCTAATCACACCATAAAGCCATGATCAGATTCTATGCTAAGTGTTTACACAGCATGACTGGGATGAATGATAAGAATCACAACATGTAGGTTTACATTTCCCTTTTCTTTTTCCATTACATCCTTAATTCAGAGTTATTCAAACATTTGCTGAAAACTGATTACAGTTCACAGATTTAATATATGCAATTTACTAGTTCGGCATACCCATGTGGTGTATAAATGATTATTTTATCATCTAATAGTTTATTAATCTGTGAGAGATTGTAAGAAACATCAGCAAATGACCATTAATCTTCATTGCCTTGCAGCCTGATGGGTTACTGCTCTTGCTGGCTCATTATTAAGCTGTTATCAGTATGCTCATGAAGCAAATCTGTTGGCGCAGGGAGTGTGTGGTTTCTTAGAGATTCATCCGTTACTCAGGAGGTTCATTTCACCCGTTTTGCCAGTGTTTTACTGCCGCAAATAACTTGAAATAAAGCTGTGTGGATGCTGAGGCATTTCTCAAAGATGTCACTTGTTCTGTAAAATCATTACCACTGAGTTAAAACTTTGCTGTACCTTTTATCTTAAAAAAAAAGATCCATGTGGGAATGAATTATTCCTGAAACCATGCAAATCATACTTTTTAGAAGTGTTAAGAACAGGCAAAGACCTTTCACAAATGAAAAAATGACATTTGAAAAGTCAGCGCTATCACAACAAATATTTCAAAGATCACAGCCCTGAATTCAAGACTTGGGAATAATTAATTAGTCACTGATATTTGTGTCTTTTAAAGTGACATAGAAATCAGAATTAACTGCAGAAGTTTGCAATGACATCTGACCTGTCTACACCATGATCCAATCAAGCATCCGCACTATGTGATGGAACAAGTAAACCCATGTAGGCCTCACACGGCAATCCAAACAAGAAACAACAACAAAAAAGATCAACTGCACCCACCTCAGTGCAACCTGGAGAAGATTTGAATCCATGCCCTGTTTAGAGAAGTTTCAGTGGCAAGAACAAGGCTTAACATCATAGCAGGAATCCAGTTTTAATGTCATGTAAGTAGTTTGTAAATTCATCCATTCATTCATTCTCCTAACAGTTCAGTCCAATTAAGGGTTGTGGGAAGCTGGAGCCTATCCCAGCAGTCTTTGGACAAAAGGCAGGGTACACCCTGGACAGCTCGCCAGTCCATAGGGCCACACAAAGACAAACAACCACTCATGCTCACTCCTATTGGCAATTTAGAGTAACCAATGAACCTAACATGCATGTCTTTGGATGGTGGGAGGAAGCCAGGACATGCAAACTTCACACAGAAAGGCCACCGCCCAAGCCTCACCCCAGCCAAGGATCAAACCAGCAACCTTCTTGCTCTGAGGTCCCAGTGCTAACCATTATGCCGCCTAGTTTGTAAATTTCCCATTTTATATCTATTTCTCTTCCAACCAGATCTAAACATGATTATAATGAAGAGTCAGTGCATAGAAATTCAAATAAGTATAAATAGTCTAAACTTCTGTAAATGTCTATACACTATACTGAAAGGATAATAGATTGAAAGGATATTAACAGAATCACAGCTATTTGTGCACAATGACAAGCAGCAAATCAAAGTCCTCTTATAGTACATGTAGCTGAAATTGCTTGAATCTGTTTGTATTCTGTGTGAATCATCATGGAATAAGTAAGTGAGGAACTTGCATGATAACTCAGTCCTCGGTTCCTAAATGTGCCCTTATCAATCGTTTCTGTGCCCTTATCGTGCCCCCATTCTCAATTATTGTACTCTAATTATGCACCAATTTGACATTTATGTGTCCTTTTCAGTGAATTGCTTCAACAATCCTCGGAGCGAAAGTAACTCCAAGTTCTTTGTTGTTTAAAAGTCTATATTTAAATTTTGTGTTTCTACCAATTACAAATTCCACACTCATACTTCAGTTTTTGAAATGTCACAGGTATTTAACTTAGCCATTTTCTAATCATATTCAAATAAGAAGCCATAAAGGTCAATGAGGCTGGCTCTTAACCTGAGAACACGACAAACACTTTTTCCAGGTCCATCAAAAAGTCATAGAAATTCACTAGAGAAATGTCAGTCATAATTACCCTTCCATGTAGGAGTGAGCCATGCTGAGAGCAGAAATGTGAGTGTTGTCAAGGCATCACTGTGTGCCTTTGCTAACTTCACCTGCATCTCTCACGCACCTAAAGCAACCAGTTTCCAAGATCTACTGAAATGTTAGCTTGATTATAAACGGGTCTAAAATGGTTCAGTTAATGTTGAGGATTTTTAACTTTTTCCACTAATGCTTTTTTTGTTTTTGTTTTTTTTTTGGTTTTGCTTCATCATACCATTTAGAGAAGCATAGTATACATCCCAGTAAGCGGAAATCATGCATTGTAAAATAATGACACATTTTAATATAGAATAATCTCATATTTATGTTCCCGATACCATAATATAAAACCAGCCTGATTTTGTGACAAATTGTGAAACAGCTACTTTGGTCAACAGTGTTAAATAAGGATTCACATATAGACTTTAGAAAAATCCCTGTTGTCCTTATTGTCTGGTATGCCTTGATAGAGGATAACGGTTAATTTGTAATTCCTATGTGATGGCACCCTCTTAACATGAGTTGTTATTGCTTACTTGGCACAAACACTTGAAAGTAGGTTAGATGGAATGGTGGATTACACACTTTAGTAAATTAGCATGCAGAAAATAACTGGTAGGAGGACGGCGAAATGTCGTTGTACTCTTGTACTTTGCTCCCACTACATGAATTAATGAAAGTGGTTAGGTCCACATTTTGCTAAATACATGCTTAGACAATTACTAAAACTCTAGATGGTCACAGTTTATGTGTTTTTATATTCATGTGTCATGATTCATCACGCCATGTACGATCCATCTTATGGAAAACAAAAGCCTAAGCACAGGTTTGGGTGAGGGCACTAGAGAATACATTACATGTAAAAATTGCTTGATTGAATATTTTAAACACTGCCCCGTATTATGTAGCATGAAAAAGAACCATGAAATCCAAATAGAAACAATACTGAAACAATTTAAATATAAAACATGATGAATTAGTAATATTAATGATTTTTTCATGAACAGGTAATAGTATTTGTATAGTAATATGTAGAAGGCTGCTGCTTTTCCAGTTTCAGAAAGCAGGTTGTAAAATTCTAAAATTAAGAAATTAAGAACCAGGATAAATAGTTTAAAGAAAGTTATTAATCGATTTGTGAAACTCTTTTTAATTATCTTAGCTCCAAAGCTTTTTATCTGAAGCTTCATTTACGTGGTAAATCTAATTAGACGGGATGAAATAACAGGTGTCAGTATATCAGTGTGCTGTTTTATCAAATTTGCAAAGTCTTGCTTTTATTGAATTTGTATTGAGCTTTAGTTACTGGATTCTCTAATAATCTAGCATATTAGAAAATACATGTTGTTCCATCTGTTCAGTTGGATCAGAGGGAAACTTGTCTTTTAAAGCTTATGTATGTGACTGACTGTTGGTTGGTTCATTTTTTGCTCTATATCCTAACTATGATGCAATGCTAGTCTGTATTACAAGAATCCACAATAAATAAATCGAAAAAAAAAGAAAAAAAAATGTAATTATATAAATGCACTTAAATCTTGAATTTTGAAATACCAATTTAAACCTGTTCACACACACATTCAGCACCTATTTTATTACTCTCTCCCTCACGGACTGAAGAAATACGGAGTGAAACCTAGGGATCAGCATCTTTCCAAAGCTGTCTTTGACTTATGGTGAAGAGAAGGCAGACATCAAAACAGTGACCTGTTTTTTCAGAGAACTGAGGGTCATGTATTTAGAGAGACAGTCTGTATATACCGCATGGCTATTGCGTGACACACATGCACACACAGGCTGAGTATTTCTTTTCCACTGTAGATAAGAAGTGCTTGTGAGCATCTGACTTGGGCATACATCAATAGGAAGCTTGTTAAGCTGACAGAAAGTCATTGCTTTTACTGGACAAACGTCGCCTTTGCTAAATGTTTCAGTCACTTGTTTGTTAAGAAACACTTGTGAAAAGGATGTTAGATCTCTTTTAACAAGGACAGAGGATGGGCAAGCTTAGGAAAAATAAAAGGCTTATAACAGGTGATAGACTGTGGCAGCTGCTGTCTGGAGAATAGAGAGCACAGAAATGACAACAGGTCAGGGTTAATACTTGCCTCTTGTCTCTAAACCGTTTCCACAGGCTTCTCCTGATCCAGATAATCCCCGTCTAACAGAATTTGGGACCAAAGTGCAGCTGTGCCACTTGTGCGTCCTCCACCTACATTAAAATACCAACATAGAAAGGCTTAATATGGTAATGTATCATTGCAGTTTCAAAAGATAAACATATCCTCTAGTTCTGATATTAGTGTATAACCGGTAATTTGGCCCACATGCAGTCAAAATGTAATACTACCACATCTTGTGAAGGAATAAATTATGCCTTTAAGCCTGGGCAATTTCTATTAAAAAAAAAGAAAAACATTTGACATTGACTGACTGGTGAGCATATTTGGAATTGGAGTTTAGACTCGAGTATATTAAGAGTGTATCCAAACAAACATCAAAGGTCTTAACTAAAGTCTTTTGCCCTGTTTCCACTGTGACTGTTCAGGTCGGCATAATAAGCTACTTTTTGTGATCCATTTTTAAAACGGCCCCCCATACAACTGAACCAATAAGTAACATTTCTGGCCCCGTGTGAGTTGTAGACCTACAGGATAATGGTATGTTCAGAAATCAGAATTAAGAAATCAGAAATACTTTATTGATCTTGGGAGGGAAACTGTTTTAAGTGTTTAATGTGGAGCTACTGGTGTCACATGGTACATTCTGTAGCTTGGGAGCAGAAAAAGTCTCATGTTTGGGATAGCAGCAAGCAAGCAGAGATGGACACCTTTGTTTAAGGTCAGTTGTTTCACATCATCATTCACTCAGTGCTGAAAAAATCCTCAGAAAAAGATGCCAGCAAACTACAGTGATGTCTGGTTGGCAGTGGAACTAAAAACACTGCTTCCTATCATATCACTGCGTGAAGCCAACCAAAGCTGACTTGTTATGGAAACAGTTCGGTACTTGTTACAATTAACTGCCTTGTCATCTTTACCTACGACCTGCCTCTGCAAAAAGATTTGCACAATATGCGTACTCCTCTGTGATGACACTACACAGACACTTTTGAGGAACATCGTGTACCTATGTACAGAAAAAGTACAAACATATCCATCTACCAGCCTCAACTGCAGCCAATGACAGATCTTGTGTGTTTGATGTTTGACGTTCTAAATTATAGCTCTTCCCATTTATTATTATTTCAGGTTTAGATTTTATGTCATTTACAGATTCTCTTCATTCTAATAAACTAGAAGCATGTGTCTATTCACAAGCTGCCTTGGATCTTCCCTTTTCTCAGCTCAGTTACAGACATCCCACAACATCATTTCACACTTGCAACACGGGTTATTCAGCATCAGGTTCCACTTAACACCTTGTCTCACCTTGTGATGTTGTATAGGCGCTGAATTAAGTTAACATGTCTGCAGATAAGAAAACACTTTATAATAAGTAGTGCTTTTACCTATACACTGGACACACACGAAGTAATTCACATTCCCTCTCCTCATACAGCGTGTCAGGACACTCTTGACCTCCATTAGCAGGCTTCTGAATGATGGTTCTGTATCGTGACTGCATGGCAGTGGTTGTATTCTCTGTAGAGCATGAAACACAGTCTTCACAAACAATCCACATGCAGTTAGATTATTTCCATGGTGGAATTAATGTGAGCATTTTTGTAGGGTTAAACAAAAGAAGAAATGCAACATATATGCTGTGTGTGCTGAAGGGATGAAGAATAAATCCTGCAGGTTCAGTCAAAAACATCAGACAAGTGGAAAAAACAAGTTGGCTAACAATTTATCTAATTCTCAGTAGCTTGCCCTTGATGGCTGTAACGTCCTCCACTTCGCCGCAGTCTGTTTTTGGACACAACACCCTGTAATGGCTTCATTTGGCTCAAGAGTCAAGGCTCATTACACAACACTAATTACTAAACATCGAGAATGGGTGCAATTAAGAAAGTGATTACATCGTCAGCAGGCCCAATGGACTACAGCATATTTACAGAGATGAGATGTCTGCTCAGTTTTTCTAAAACAATTACGTATTTTTTTGATTTCCAAGATACTCCAGTACACATGTTGAAATCCATTAAATATTCATTTTGCTCTGATGTGTCAGCTTAATGTAATAGACACTTAACACTGCCATCTACAATTAAACACAATCATTAACCACACAAGAGCATATTCATGTGTCATTTTTCTTCTGTGGTGTTGACATTCACTTGAGCATCACTCAAGATGCTTGAACAAATAATGTGTCATTATGTGATTTATACTTCTGCAGATATGTTTTAGGTCTCTTCTACACTATTCATAAAAATGTCCCTGACACAATAATATTTACATTCTGATTAGGCCTTGAGGTAGGATTATACAGATCATCAGGCTGATTCTCAACATAGTTGCTTATCTATCAGACGATTGTTTGCACAAGTGTATTGAAGTTCATGAAATAAGCTACCTGGAATGCAGCTTGATGGGCAGGCGCTCCATTCACTGAAAGGGGTCACTATGCAGTCTGTCTTGCAGGGAAGTGAGCAAGGTCGGACAGCCTCTGGGCGAGAAGAGTCCAAACACCTAGCATGCAGACAAAGATTGTCTTAAATTCATTTTTACTCTGATAGATGATCAATACGTGGCTTCTCTGAGGAAAGAAGACAGTGCAGTGAAAGAACTCTCCTGAACTCCGCATGTATCCCCCACTGAAAACGTGACTGATTACAACAGGTTCTCCTCACAGACTTGGGCAAAAAGTTTTTTTGTTTTTTTTTGTTTGTTTTTTTTTCACAAATTTAGTTGCTTTCCAAGCTAAAACTATGAAATATGTTTGAAAAGAATGATATTTATATTATAACATTTTCATTCTCTTGCTAACAACATATTATCAGTTTATCACAAAACTATTTTGTCATTTCAAAAAATATTCTTGTGAATGGTATTTATCATGGTGACAAATTAGAGATTCTCCTTTTATTTTGGCAAATCAGTGACTTTACAGCACTATAAGTTGGTCCATAAAGTGTGGTTGCATTTGCGTGCATGTGTGTGTGTATGTGGAGGGAAGGGAAAATGGGGAAAAGGGGTGTAAGCTTGAGTTGTTGCTTGTCTTCTATGTTGGCCCTGTGATGGACCAGGGACCTAACCATGGTGTATCCTACCTGTGGCCAGAAAGCTGCTGGATAGGCTCCAATACCTTCCAGCCACTCTGAATTGGATTAACTGGGTGTAGAGAATGGATGGATAAACATTTTCATTAGATAGGGTGTGCTTTTTTTTAGGTTTTCCAGACTGGATATTGTTACCTGATTAGGAGCAATGTTCCAGAAGCAAGCAGCAGTTGTGTTTACTAAAATCTTGTTAGCTCTTTTAAAGATTTGACAGGCGAAACATAAAGGACTAGTGAGGAGGGCTTTGCAGCTTCAAGTGGGAAAAACAATTTATGATGAAGGTGAGTGATTTGTCTGAGTAGAAACAGCAGCCACAGGGCTGTTTGGTTGTTACAAAAAAGAAAGTGAAAGCATTCAAGAGAAAAATAAATAAATCATTTTAAAATAGAAAAAAAAAGTGAAAATCAATCAACACATTGTTAATTAAGCTACAAAACAGCGCTAACGTTCACATTCCTGTCACGTTAAAAGGCACCATTACAGTTCAGAGAATTCTTCACTGACTTCTAGCAATTTCCCAGCCTTTAAATAGAAAGTAATTATGCAGTTCCTTTCTATTTAGGTTGGTGCAGACCTTGTGTGATGCATCCATATCAGCCCTTTGGCTGTGTTGTATTTTCTGTGTTTTGGAGCATGAAAGTGTTGCAGATTAATGCATCTATGTAAAATCAAATAATTAATCAGCTTTGATGTCTTCATCAACCAGCAGGCAAACCACTCCTCCTCAGCATGCAGGCGAGCAGGCGTAGACCAAATTTCATTTCAGACACAGTGACTTCCTTTGACTGACAACCAGATCCAGGTTTCACTAGAGACCCAGTATGGGGTCACATCCCACCAACTGCAGAAAGCCAACACGCACAGGAATGAGATCAAAGTCTGCCAAAGCATAAGGAGGCACGGTACATAAAACCCACCCTTCCCAAGCGTTATCCCTTCTCTTCTCTCTCCCTCTTTGCGCTGATGCATGCCAGAGGGCATGGCAATGAAATAGAGCGGCTCTGGGAATATTCTGTAATATGCCCAAAATGAGGGCGTTAAACTTAAATTCAAGGCCATGGTGTTTGGCTGTGACAAGACTGGTAAAATTCAAAGTCACATATTATTTCTATTAGGAAGCAAAGAAAGAACCAATTAATCACTTTTATTAAGTAAAAAACTGGGACTAACTAGCCGTTAACAGGAAGTTAATGCACAATTTCCTTTTAGATTTATGTACATAAATATATATTAACTGCTTGACAGTGAAAAGATAACATGGGCCTTGTAAATACTGTAGTTATGCTAGTGTACAGGACATATAGTACCAACTTTTGACTGGTAGTATAGATTAATACCAGTATTAATCTATACTACCAATAGTACCAATATTAATAAAGAAGATTTTTATAAATAATAAGTTATTAAAAAAAAAAAAAAAAATTATATAAAATAAACATCTATTGCAGTGTTGATATAAATCAATCAATCAATCAATCAATAAAAACACATTCCAGCAGTGCTGCGATTATTGCACAGCATGAACTGTTGGGATATTTGCTGTCTGGTCCACAATATCAGCTCTATTGAGAGGTTTTTCCTCCTCAGATGGAATTTATTCAGAAAAACTGATGGTATTTCTTCAAAGTCACAGTCAGATATTTCCCAGGGTATAAACAACAACAAAAAAACGCAGAATCAAAGGTGTGTTACCTACTTTGACTTGGTACTTTTTGAATCCACCACCACAGCTTTGTGTATAAATCTTACAGTACAGTGTGAAGTTATGTGAAATGGTCTGTTCATCATGGATGCAATCAGACCTGAATATGACATAGTTTAGTGGGATAGAACCAAGACCTATGTCTGCAGAATAAATTCACTTGTTACTCACAGTGGAAACCATCTATGATGAATAGCAACATGCAGGTATATGTTCGAGGTGCTGTTCCATTAAATGGACGCTCCTCAGGCTTATGAATAGGAATGAAGTGATTGAATTTGCAGCACCCTGTACAGGCGAGATCTGTTGGTGGAGCAGAAATGACAGCTTTCATTAAAGCTTTTGTGGTGGGAGACAAGAGAAAAAAGCCTCTCCATAATCCATTTTATGGCCCTGTCAATAATATATTGAGCCAAAGAAGGGCAAACTTTGTGAATTATTTATAAATCTGTCTTACTGGTGTAGGCTTTAACATCATTAAAGTGACAGCACAAAAACCCTTAGCAGTGTTTGATATTGTATTGCTGAAAGAGGAAGATAATGGGGGAGCAGAACCAAGATGAATCTGTAGTTAATACACAAACACACACACACACACACACACACACAAAAAAAAGGAAAAAAAAAAAAAGAAAAAGAAAACCAGAAGCATAAAGAAGAGCTCAATGCGCTAAACTCTGGGGATGTGATTTCACAGTGCATCGACTCCTCTGGATTGTCTCCAAATAGCAACACAATGCGTATCTTCAATTGAGACATTTTTGGAACATGGAAATTGTGTTTTCAGAATCGTTTTCCTATAAGAAGAACATAATCACATCTTTGACTTCTCACCCATTGTTCAATATTAATTTCTCTAAGGGCCCATTTCTGGTATCCAAAAGTAATCAAAGCAGCAGTGAAGGATGGGGAGGAAGAAACAATATTCTGACAAAAGTTAAACCTTTAGTCTGGAAAAAAAAAGAATTGCAACTATTCGCTTTTAGACAGAATACAACAACGTAGGCAGGGAATAATCATGCATTACTTGTTAAAAAGCAAATGCAGAGAGTTGGAATGGATGTAGTGATATCAGGAATGAAGGAAAATGGTACACTAGTAAATTCAAAAGAAATGGTAGTGGGATGTGCACACATATGATGCAAAAATGGAAACACTCTACCCACCCAACTACATTACCAGTCAAAGCTTTGGACACATTTCCCATTGAAATGTAAAGTGCGTCCAAACATTTGACTTGTAGTGTACATTACACAGTTGCTGTCAAACAGAGAGCTCACCTTTTGCTCATAACAGGACCGACGTTCATCTTTGTGCACGTGACTTTGCGCATGTGAACACCGACACCACAGGTGGAGGTCCCGTTCCAGAGACTGGTTCCATTCGTGCTGCAGGATGTGTCCTCTGTACAGGGACCCCATGCAGAGACCTCCCAGTAAAACACCATACAGGGATGGTCATTGCAGACTCGCCATTCCTCCAGGGCTGGAGCTGCTGGGCAAGCTCTTCCTTCTGTATGTGAGGAAATAAGACAGACAGAAAATGTGTTAAAGATATTTGCTTTGAAGTGATATAAATTAGCAATATGTTTCACGTAAAATACCTGAATTATAAAGGTAGTCGAATGTTCATATCCACTGTTAATATTTGTGTGTTTTTAAGTTAGCTTAATCGACATTGTACAAGTTATAAAAGTATGAAAGTCAGTCGAGGTTGATTCATGGACACTCTGCCCCATGTGTCCTAGCTTTCACATAGCCATTCATTACTCACATTCATCTTCAGTAAAAAGGATAAATTAAATATGTTTATATGAGCATGTATTTCTTTGTTTACATGGTGGTGAATGATTATTTTTTTTCCCCAAATTTTATCCTACTTAAATATCATAGAGGCTGGCTTCTTCTGTTGTAGTGAAGGTGGACTTTCCCAATTTAGTTCTTCATATTCACCAAGTCCAGTGGGTTAATCTTAGTTTTACTCACGGAATTTACAGACAAGCTTTTGTTGGAAACTTAAATTCCGTGTCTCACCTTTCTGCCACTTAGTTGAATCAGGTGCAAGAAGAACACACATATTTCAATCAGAAAGAAACAATTAGATTGAAGTGAAACATTTACCAGTTAGAAAGATTATTACAGACTACATCACATTTAAATTGATTCAATCAATTGGAATTGATAGAGCTGTTTAGATAAAGACATTTTCACTCTGATTCACCAGGTCTTAACTGAGAATTCAAACAAATCCACCTTATAGAGGTGCATTAAAACCTGTCACTGAACCACAACCATAAAAGCACATAGTTATGGTGTCCATTGCATTGCCCAGTTAACAGTTTGCAAGTATGTAAACACAGACACAGCATTCCCACAAACATGCAGAGTCCAGCCATTTCTGTCACACAGCAGATAGCCAGAAACATGCCAATAAACAACACAGTTTGGAACCTGGCTTATGCTGCGGGATTCTTTCATCAGCTGTTATTGCTGATACGTGTTTAGTTACAGGGATTAATGTGCAGCAGCTGACTACCAAGGCTGTCTGACTTGAAAACACAAACACACGGAGTATGCAGAGAAAATCTGGCCAGAGGAGAAGCTTGTGATTATGGATGGTCAGCTCAAACCTCAAATGTTTTCTGATATGAAAAATGTCCATATGAAACTCATAAATCTAAAGAAGCAGACAAAAAAGCTGCAGTGCTTGAGAAACAACTCTGAGGAAGATTCAGGCTCATTCGATCTTAATTTTCCATTTGCTGAGTCTGGTTCTTTTTAGTAAGTTTGGAAATTCCTCAACTAGTTTCCAATTTACAGGAACAAAAACAGGTTTTAGTCTCTGGCCAGTCTACACATGAAATGTAGTCTTGTGTGATTTTGGGGGGGCTTATTTTTTAAGAAAAAAATCATCATTAGCCTGCGAATTACCTGTTCTCTCAAGAAACGGGTGTTGTACCAGTAAGACACTAAAGAGCATACAATTTGTTTTGGTTTTTTTTATACATTTAATTCAGCTTATTTTATATATCACCACTTCACAAAAATGTCAGTGCATGTTAGGGAGACATCAGTTCAAGCCAATTCATAATAGATAGCCTAACTAAGGAAAACCAACAGACTGACTTGGATCCAGTCCCCCATCCTCAGGATGCACATGGTGACAGTGGAAAGCAACATTCAGTTTAAAATTTGTTCTATTTACAGCCTTGGCCACTTGTTTTGTTTTTTCTGCAATTTTATGTACTGTTAGGGCTCGATAGTGCAGCCAAATGCAACCAAAAAAACTGTTGAGTGTGAGTATTTTTTTTTTTTTCTTTTTTGCACCGATGCACCGTTTCTAAGGTCCAAGTGAAGGACTTTAATTATCTCTGAATGCCTGTCTGTGTATTCTGAGTTTCCTCTTTACCAGAGCTGTTGCCTTGATAAAAAAAAAAGCCCTAAAAAGAGATGGGGCTTCACCTCTGATAGGCTCTGATCAACAGTTGTGTGCTGTATCGTAATTTGCTTTGAAACTAAGGCGGGCAAACATTAAACCACTGGTACGCTGAAGAACAACACTGACCAGAATCACGTAAACTGGAAAATGATGATGCATTTTCAGTTATTTTTTCCAAATGTTTCTTTTTCTTCACTTGACATACAATCTAAAAAGTTTGGCACACCGGTGCAACCAAAAGACTAAAACATCAGAAATAAATCAGAAAAATCATCAAAATGTAAAAAATAGTGTAAAGAAATAAAATGTATGCCTGTCCAGAAAGGAGTGATACAAAATATGGGATTACCTTTTCCTGGGATGGCCAACACTGTGCGAGTGCGGCTCTGCCTGCCCTCTGCAGTCTTAGTAGCACAGCTGTGTGAGCAGGAGGACCAAGAGGACCAGGAGCCAACCACACAGTCTGAGGAACAGGGCACCTCACAGGCCTCCTCAGAAGATGGAGGATCATCTACACAGTGGGTGTTGGGTACATCTTCTCCTGAAGAAAGCAAAATGAGAAAACTGAAGGCTACATACGCATTACACTTTATTTAGCTCACCCGGACTAGAACAAATAAACACTGGGACTATATTCAAATCCTATATCAAGAAAATCCTCAAATCGCAGGTGTGATAACCAAGGCTCAGCCTGACCGCAGGCCTTGTGAGTAAAGGCTAACAAAACTGAAGCGGAAGGGGTGGTTCTTTATAGTAAATTTGAAGAAAAACAAACTTGGATTGTCATCCAAACATACGGGCCACCTTAAGAGCAGATTTGCATTTTATCCACACCTTCATGAAATATGAACCTAGGAATTTTCAGCTGAGAACAGTAAAGTGAGAGTCATGAGTGTATCGGAAGGATGGGAGCTAATTAGGAAATAGGTAATGCAAGTATTTACAATTAATCATATGATTCTTACGTGGTCTTTGGTCATATACACTGCTCAAAAATAGAGGGAGGACTGAAGTAACACGTAGATATGAATAAAATAAATATTTTTATCAAATACTTTGTTTTTTCCATAGTTGAATGTGCTGACAACAAAATCCCACAAAAATGATCAATGATAATCAAATGTATCAATTGGAGGTCTGGATTTGGTGTTATACTCAAAATGAAAGTGGAAAAAGACACTACAGGCTGATCCAACTTTGATATAATGTCCTTTAAACAAGTCAAAATGAGGCTTAGTAGTGTGTGTGGCCTCTGCATGCCTGTATGACCTCCCTACAACGCCTGGTCATGCTCCTGATGAGGCAGCGGATGTTCTACTGAGGGATCTCCTCCCAGACCTGGACTAAAGCATCCGCCAACTCCTGGACAGTCTGCGGTGCAACTTGGTGTTGGTGGATGGAGCGAGACATGATGTCCCAGATGTGCTCAATTGGATTCAGGTCTGGGGAACAGGCGGGCCAGTCATAACATCAATGCCTTCATGTTGCAGGAACTGCTGACACACTCCAGCCACATGAGGTCTAGCCTTGTCTTGCATTGTTAGGAACTTATGGCCAACTACACCAGCATATGGTCTCACAAGGGGTCTGAGGATCTCATCTCGGTACCTAATGGCAGTCAGGCTACCTCTGGCAAACATATAGAGGGCTATGCAGCCCTCCAAACAAATGCCACCACTCACCTTTACTGACCTACTACCAAACCGGTCATGCTGGAGGATGTTGCAGGCAGCAGAACATTCTCCACGGCGTCTCCAGACTGTCATGTCTGTCATATGTGCTCAATGTGAACCTGCTTTCATTTTTGATGAGCACAGGGCGACAGTGGCGAATTTGCCAATCTTGGTGTTCTCTGACAAATGCCAAAAATCCTGCACGGTGTTGGGATGTAAGCACAACCGCCACCTGTGTATATCAGGCCCTCATACCACACTCATGGAGGCTGTTTCTGACTGTTTGAGCAGACACATGCACATTTGTGGCCTGCTGGAGCTCATTTTCCAGGGCTCTGGCAGTGCTCCCCCTGTACCTCCTTGCACAAAGAAGGAGGTAGTGGTCCTGCTGCTGCCCTCCCACAGCCTCCTCTACGTCTCCTGACGTACTGGCCTGTCTCCTAGTAGCGCCTTCATGCTCTGGACACTACACTGACAGACACAGCAAACCTTCTTGCCACAGCTCGCAGTGATGTGCCATCCTGGATGAGCTGCACTACCTGAGCCACTTGTGTGGGTTGTAGACTCCGTCTCATGCTACCACTAGAGTGAAAGCACCGCCAGCATTCAAAAGTGACCAAACCATCAGGCAGAAAACATCGGAACTGAGAAGTTCAGTTCCTTTGTGAACTGAAAAACTGCAAAAGTACGTCTGGCAGGCTATTAATGTGCACATTTCTGATTAAACTGTCAGAAACATACTCCATGAGGGTGGTATGAGTGCCTGCATTTACAAAGCTTGTGCTCTAAGCTCAACACAATGTGTACCTTCTGATCCACATCAAGGCTTGTTCTCATGTGGCTGGAATGTCTAAACAGTTCCTGCATAATGAAGGCACTATGGACTTCTCTGCCCATTATCCAGATCTGAATCAATCAAGCACCTCGGAGATATGGTGTCTTGTTCCACTGCCACAGCATGGCACCTCAGATTGTGCAGTGGCTGACTGGTGACCTGATCAAGGTCTGGGAGGGGAACCCTCAGGTGATTGCCCGTCAGGAACATGTCTACTAATTGCAGGGAATCCGTACAAGCATGTGGAGGTCACAAACACAACTCAGACTTGTTTTAGAATTTTGAATCATTATGAGGAATTTACACAGAGACTGGATCAGCCGGTGACCTGACCTCTGACCTTTCCATTTTATTTCCACTGATCATTTTTCTATCACTTTATCTTTAAGACATTCCACTCTGTATTTTTAACTGGAATATTTCACTCATCCAGACTTAAGAAGTGCTGATTAAGTGTTCTTTCTCATTTTGAAAGGTGTGTATAATATGTCTTCCATTGTATGTATGGATTCTGTCTGGGTTCTCGGGCTTCCTCCCATCATCCGAAGACATGCATGTTGGTTAATTGGTCACTACATTCACTATGAGTGAGCGTGAGAGTGAGTGGTAGCTTGTCTTTCTGTGTTGGCCTTGTTGTAGATTGGCAAACTTCCCAACCTTCATCTCACCTGCTAATTACAGGGATAGGCTCCAGCTTCTGACCCTGAATTAGACTAAGAAACTGGATGGATGGATGGATGGAATAGATTTTGATGCATTTTACAATTGTACAGCCTTTGAACTCAGCATTTCGGATTCTTGATGGCATAAGACTCTTTCTGGCTGGACAAAGCTCACAGTACAGGTAGGATGCAAGGACGCAAAATTACCCATCTTGAAGCAATATCATCACTTAATGTCTCAAAGCCAGCTCTCTGATAGTTTTGCCAATCAATTGTTAAATTGAGGACAATTCAACATGTCACTACACTCACATGAAAGTCAGTGTTGCACCTGTTTATCTGAAAATAGTGTTTTATACTGATGAATTATAAGTTTTCATGGTTTTTCCTTTTTTTCTCTAATTTTTATTTGTCAGGGACCATGCACAAAAAAATGTCTGAAGAGAAAAGATACATTGTACCAGATTTAACTGCCTGCCAATTTTCAGAGTATTAAAACAATATGAATGCAATCAAACAATAAAAAAATCCACTACAATGAAATTCAATTGCAACTTGCAACTTGTTGGCATTGATTCCTTGCATGCCTGACATGTACACTGATATTAACTTCACCTGGTTTGAAATGTTTTATATGTTTCTGGTAAACAGTATATTCATTCATTCATTCATTTTTTGAAACCGCTTAATCCAATTAAGGGTCGCCGGGGAGCTGGAGTCTATCCCAGCAGCCTTCAGGCAAGAGGCAGGGTACACCCTGGACAGGTCGCAGGTTAAACAGTATAGTGTACTGTGAATACATCCTTCATAATGTTTAAGTTTGTTTAATGTTTCAAATTTCACCCTAAATCGCAACTGAAAACTTCGAACAAACAGACTTCCTCGAGTTTCAAGGTGTTTTGTCAAAGACAAACAAAATTTCATTTAATCTAAAGAATATTATAAGGATATCTCATTGGTATTCTGGGAAAGTTTTCAAAGTTGTCCTTCAGCCTTCATCTTGCAGCCATGTTATGAAATATGTATCACGGCTTCCAATTAATTCTCCTTTATAGATGTGCAACAGCCATGGGAAACACAAAGCGCCTGTCTTTAACGAAGATAACAATGGCTTTTTGTGTGATTAATCACCTAAAGTGCAGTAAAAAACAAAAATCCCAAAAACATTCCTTGGATTTTTTTTTTTTTTTGCTAGTCTCTCCAGAGAGTTTACCACAGAATTTTTCATTCCTTCTCTGTCCCAGAGCTCGAGAGATCGATTTCAGAAACTGGGATGCCATCCTGATGTCAAAACAATGCCAGCAGCAGCTGAAGCACTGTTTTCAGATATACACTCACATTCAGTAGTATCATTAACTTGGCTGAACTCTGCCACTAAATCATGGAATATGGTTTAATGATAACAACCCTTGGGCAGATGTGCCATCAATTTGTCGTTTTTTTGTCCCCAAGCAAATACCCTTGATACTGAGAGAAGCAGTAAACCCAGAGAGAGCAAACGTTGGTAACGCCTCATCAGAAATGCTCCTCTGGGGAAGATGAAAACCCTTTGCCCATAAACTTAAAGCATTGCATATCTACACCCATCAAAATAACTGGTATGCGTTCAGCAGGAGACAATCGTCTGCTTGAAATAATGGTGAAGACTAAGGCTACTCCATCAGTACATTATTCCTTCCATTAGTGTGAGAACAAGCGGGCATTAGATGGAAAAGATTTCAGCTAAGAATAGCAAAAGAAGACAGAGAAAAAAAAGGCCTTTTCAAGCATTTTCATCAGCATTAGAGTGATGTGAGTGAAGGTTTTTCTTTTTTTTTTCTTTATTATAATCATAGATCCATAAATGCACCTACTTGAACTGAAACTGCATTTATCATAATTGTTTTGAACCAATTCTGAAATTTTAAGCTGCGTGGGAATTCATTGCCATGGTTCACTGTGGCTCCCACCCAGGTAATTACTCCAGGTATGCATGCTTCATACAAAGTGAGCATAAATTGAAACAGTGTGTGCACTATAGATTTCTGAAAATCTACTTCCACATTTTACAATTGGTACAAAGATTAGAGTAGAATTAGCAATTGAGCAATGAGATGCAGCAAGACACCATTTAGAAAAACTTTATGGAGGACATGCAGAGCAGCCAGTTTTATCTGGAGTTAGGGAAAGATTTTATTACTTCTGCTTTAATAGAAATGGCAGAACAATGCAAGTTTGCATTTCCTACCCTTATTCCTTACATAAGCTGGGAGTTAGACTTCCATGAAAAGTTCCATCAGTTTTTATTCATAGTGTGCAAATAGGCTGCATAATAAGAATAAGATTGGTTATTTCAAGTGAAATAAAAAGATGAGAATTGATAAGATCTTATTGATATCAATACCATTGTCAGTTATGCCAATAGATATGGTACTGATTCCCCTTATCAATTCCTGACTCAATTTATATGATGAGTAGCATAAACACAAGTAAAACCACAGATTTAGAGTCAAAACACTGTTTGATTTTTATCAAAAAAGTCAAGTTATAGGTTGGATTTTCTTTTTCAAATCCACACAAACAACAATGAAAAAATGCATCACTTATACATACATAGATAATTAATAAAGAAAGAAATTTACTCTGCAGCATTTTGCATTCATGAAATTAAATTTTTAAAATGTAGTTATCGTGCATGTATTCTACGTTTACATAGGAGTTTTATTTATTCATTCATTCATTCAATATCCTAACTGTCTTTGGATGGTAGGAGGAAACCAGATTACCCGGCAAGAACCCACACATACACGGGGAGAACATGCAAACTCTACACACACAGTTTTAATCCCTGTTTAATCCTGAATACAATTGAATTCCACTTTAAATTAATGAAAAATGACCATGTAAGTGTCCGGTTTATACGTATTTTAATTCAGAACTATTAAATTCCTCTGTCATGTAAACCTTGATTCCACTCTAAGATAATTCCAGTCGTTCTGCGCATGCTCATTACCTCGTCCTGTCCCTATGACCATTATTTTGCCTCCCGTGTTTGGGGGTCTATCTTTCTTCTCCTTCTCAGTTTCTGAAAAAAGTGAAGTAGTATGCTTGTGTTGAGCTGGTACTTAAAATTCATAATAAAAATAGCGGCGAAAATGGTATTTATTATGGCATTTTTACAAGTTTCGACTGAAAAGACGAGAAGTTGGGAATAAACTTGGTTTATTTCCGGGATACGTCATTCGTCATGTGCACCCTCTGTCCAATCAGAACCCTTCCCAACCCGCCGCTCTAAAGAGGAATTAAGTAAGGATATGTTTTATGTAAACCTCCATTCAAAATTATTATTTTCATGTAAACCCGTGATACGGAAATTCCAAATTATTTAATTCCAAATTATTAATTCCGAATTTTAAAAAAAAATCATGTAACCGTAGCCGATATTGTGACGCTAACTAATGCAAAACTGCAACTTGAACATGGAACTGAATTACAACATGTATAAAAAAAATGGGAAAGTTCTAATTCAACTATCTCGCTTCTGAATGCCTCTCAGAACAGTGTTTTCTCCACAATTACCATCCCGTTTATATTTTTCTTTTAGCACATTTTTAAATATTCTTATTTTAAACTGAACACTGTGATGTTATTTGTTTTATTTACACAAATTCACATCATGTGTCCTTTGCTCACAGGATTGCGCACATGGAGAGCATGAGCCAAAATACGTCGCATTACTGTTTCAACGCTTCAGTCTGAATGGAATTTATTAATCATGTGCACGACCATAAACTGCTATGAAAAACACCTGTGGCTACAGGTGAGCTAATTGCTAAACTAACGAAGAGGCTGAGATACAGCATGTCTGTTTTCACCAGTCGGAAGGAAAACTCACAGTTCACTGTGAAGAACTTTTCGCCATCCAGGGAAAGCAAGAAGTTATTCCGATAATTTGTTTACTGGATTGGACTGAAAGATCAAATCTATTGCCAGTGCACGGAAGGCAGATTGATCTTTAGTGATACGTACGGTGGCCCTTAAGTGTCACAGCAAACAAAGCCACAACACAATTAGCCACACAACACAATAACACCAATTGTTTATTTAATGTGTTGACTCAACTGGCTCCTGAGTGGAACTGGTTTTCAATTCCCTCTTGCCTCTGCAAAGTCGAGGGTCATGTTCTTTCAGTGGTGTTGGTTTGTTTGTCTGTTAGTAACACAAATCAAGAGGTTATGAATGGATTTTTAGTGATTTATTCAGGAAATCTCAGAAGTAGAATAAGTAAGAAAAATTTTCCAAGAATTCTTCACTATAGAGAGTTGAGAATCATTTTCCCATTAGCCTTTCTAACTCGAAAATATTGTCCAAAACTATTGGTAAATAAATAAATGAATGCAGGTGGATGTTGGTGCTGTCTGTGCTTCTAGTTGCATAGAGTCCTTGAATTGAAGAAATCCTTTTCATCCTTTGGCTCAACAACATGATTTTCTCACATGTTCATTCAGTGGTGGATACTGTTGTAGTTCATTTGTAGCAGAAAGGCCCTGCAACAAGACATTAAAAAACTGTTCAAAATCTTGCAAACTACATTTTCTCTACAATGTTATGTGGAAGACGAGCTGACACTGGAGGTAGAAAGAACAGTATGCTGGTTGCAGCATGCAACTCAATATACCAACTTAAAAAAACACAATTATCTATTTGCTACCAACCATAAGATGCAATCATCAAGCCTACCTGGGCAAATATGAGTGTGCATTAAAATGCTTTTCCCTACTGAGGCTAAATGTACAAAGTAATTTTAAA
>NC_136613.1:25904642-25999642 GCF_933228915.1 Telmatherina bonti | reverse complement strand
TAACTGAGTTTGTCCACGCTATCTGGAGTTGACCATCCAATTGGCAGGGTAAAAATGAAGAGAAGAACTGATGGAGAGGAAAAAAGACATGTGCAGCAGATTGAGGTGTTTCTCTGCAAAAAAAAAATAACACAAACAGATCACTGGCTCAGCCCCAAATACTCCTAAAACAAGTCTGAGCTGCTCGAATTTATACCAGAGTGGTTTCACGAATTACCTTTTACATTTGCTAAGCGAAACCTGTCATTTATTTGATAGAAGATGTTTTCTGTGCAGCCGCTGATAATCATTAAAATCTCCAGCTGAAGTTTGGTTGGCAAGTGTTGGTTCTTTGCTCTCTATAAGCAGACTTTTTCCAAACAACTTCATCCCTCTAAAGGCTCGGGGTGCAGAGTTGCCTTATGCTGGGAAATTGGAAACAAAATGCTCACTCAGTCTGGGAAAAAGTGGAGAAAACATGGCAGATCTCTGGGGTACCTGTCACTTTACTGAAGATACCCACTAGTTCAAACAAATACTCCTCTCATTTCAGCCAAATACAAACTATACTTAGTCCTGACATCATGGACAGCTGCAATAGCCTGCTTTTCAAATGTGATTTCATTTTTTTTTTTTGTTTTGATTCAAATTAACTTGGTAAAACAAACATACTGTATGAACATTTGTGTCTGAGTTTACCCATCACAATTTTGGAAAAAGAAAAAAAAAAGTCATTAAAAAAAAAAAAAAAAAAAAAGCTTCAGGTTCTGTAAACAAGCTTGTCAGCAAATAAACCTCGGCCACACAACTGACCTTTCCAGACATGCAAAGCATCTATTCATCACCAAACAAAAAGAGGAAGAAATTGTGCAGCAGCCACCAATTTAAAGTAGAAATCAGTGAAGACAGAAAAAGAAAATTCTGCTCTTCTTCTTTGTTTTCCTCATGGCACGTCAGCTCCACTTCTCAACACTGCCCCCACAGTTTCCAGTAGTGTCTCTCTGTTTGGGGACGCAGCCACAAGAGACATGAAATGGACCAAATCAGGCATATTAAGGACACTGTAGACAGACGCAAGTTCGTGTATCCATTTTTCATGTAAACTAGAGAATGAATAAGCCTAATATTCATTTCACTAGGAGGGACCTCTGAAACTCATGGAAGATCCATACACTGTTACATACACTACCATTTCCTCCTCATGCTGGTCACCAGCTTGGTCACACAGATGTCGGATTACGCCCAATTCTTCAACCAGTGTTTGTCGCTCATCAGCCAATCTGTTTTTTGTTGTTTTTTTTGGTATCTCTGGCAAAAACAGCACACACATACTGATACCACAAATTTTTAATGGGCAAAACTGCAGGCAGGGGACTCCCTCCTATCCACTCTACATCCCATTTCAGGATGTCTGCATTGAAACTGCCTCCAGTCTTGTTTGCCCAGTGAGGGAGATGCCACCCGACTATATCACGCTGCTTCTACCAAAAGCTGCAACCTGATCAGTGCAGCAATCACCCTAACATTCGAGACATCTTCTCTGCACTTTGACCCCAGAATTAAACAGTCAAAGGCAGAATCTGGACATTATGCTGATCCTAACATTCATCTGCGTATCCATGTTCCAGTGCACATGTTGCAGACACTTCTGCAGACAGACCTGGCAGCAGTCATGGCTAGCTTCCACACAGCCGTATGAGGCTGGAGATTGGCTTTTGGCCATTTCATCCTGCCAAACTTTACTGCAATACAAGACTGCCTATAGACAGGAAGTGTAGGCAGGTGTTATAACAGCTGTGTGGCATTGGATCAAAGGTTTAATAGGTGTCTCACAGGTAAAACCCACATACTCAACTCTGCTGCACATCCAACACATGTAATTTCCTTCCAAACAACGATTCAGACTTTTCAGTAGAAACAACTTTTCTCCTCATTTCTACATCTCTGCTTTTATCCAATAATCTCTTTATCTGCTTTTCAGGGCCAATAAGTTCAGACTCCCTGTGGCTGTCTGGGACATTTCAACCACCATATCCATTACAAGATGTAGAATTCTTTGGTGCTTTGTCTGTTTTTGCTGCATTCATTTGAGACTCGGCACTTTTGCTTTGTTTCTATTCAAGGTCTAACAATGAAAAAAAAAAAAGTACAATTTACAGTTGTGCTCATATTTATTCATACCCTTTCATTAAAGAAGGAAAAAAAACAGCTGAAATTGACTAAAGTAATAAGAAATAAAAATTTGATGAAAGTCATTACATTATTTTCTAATTCTGGTTCAATAGATTTTTTTTTTTTTTAAAAAAGCAAACAAATAAGATAATTTATTACATATTACAACACTCATAAACTAATCAGTCAGGTGTTTTCTGTTCCTCTCAGTCAGACTTCTGCACCTGTTGACAGATATTTTGTCCCACTATTCAACAGAAAAGTGCTCTAATTTGTCCAGGACCAATTTGTTTGGTTGCTTTTTTTTTTATTTCTTCAACTCAAATAATTGAAAAAACAGTGTCTCATATTACTAAATTATATTTTTGCAAATTTTTTGTTATTGTTCCATTTTTAAGTCTCTTGTTATTTGAGTGACTGTTGTAAATTCAGCCTTTTCTTTAATGAAGGGGTATGAATACATATAAGCACAACTGTAGGTGCCTCCATTTGCCCAAAATGATCTCTCCTCACTTAAACCTACAAACACAGGAACAATAAAGTAAAAGAGTTAGAGTGGATTTTATATTAAAGAGTGTAGGCTTCCGTTTTTAAAAGGGAAACGGTGAAACCAATGCAGGCCAGTTCCTGACTGGCTTGCTACTCCCCAATTAAAGGTGTCTTTCACTAAACAAGACACACCAAGCGGAGCTCAAGTGTAAGCTCAAGTGAGCTTACCTTATTTTTTTCATCTGAGAAATCTTCAACTTTTTTCTTCCCCCAGGATGTGTGACGAAACCTGAGAGCTCCTCGGAATCAATGCCGTCTTTGTAGACAAAGACATCTAGGTCAGCTGATTGTATTTGCATGATTACAAGATGTGCCGCAACTGTTGAAAAATAAAGCATGTGCAACTGCAAATATTACGCTGCTTTCTGTTTATGACAGCATATCAGATTATCATAAACAAGCCTTTCATCTCTGCTGATATTTCACTCCCACCTCTCTACCTTTCACATCCTGTCAGAGTAAAAATGATTGAAACCACAGTAGCACGGGTTGTGTGTGTGTGCATGTGTGTGTGTGTGTGTGTGTGTGTGTGTGTCTCTCTGCAGGAATTCTCCAGTTAGTCTACACATTCCTGCTGCAACAGCACCAACATCCCACAGCTCTCCAAATGTGATGGTATTTTAAAATATTGCAGAAGGCATTTTAAAAAAGGCAGACAGTGCTGTGGCCCAGTGTATCATGTCATATCATGTCATATCATGTCAGCCTAAGTTGGATTTATTCAGTTTTGATCAGCACTGTTTAATTAGCACTTTTAAGACGTGTTAAAAATGTTAATGTTAAAAAAAACTGACTAAAACCAGAGGTAACTTGTGTTTTCAGGCATTAAACTGTTAATCAAATGACATGGAATTAATGATAGTGTTGTTTATGCCGGGCGGACACTGTGCGATTTCGAGGCGATTTCACCATGATTTTGCTGTCGCAGACCACGTTGCGTCATCGTGGAAACATCGCAGCATCGGGATGTCCAGTCGGGAGGTTGTGAGCCGTACAGTGTGAGAATACACACGAGGAAGGATTAATTGCTGCTACGTTCTAACGACGATGCTGCGACCTCCCAATCAAACTTCTGGCACGTCAGAAATTTTCGCCGTCGCTCGTACAGTGTGAGTGGTGTTACGTCACAATTCTACGTTCGCACCTGTGCAGAAGACACCGGTGGAGCTTTAAACAATGACGGGCAACCCCAACTTCAGACATGTGCGGTGGACACAGCTGCTAGAAGAGAAATTAGTAGAGCTATGGAAAGAACACGAGGTTTTCTTTTTTTTTTTTTTTTTGTTTCAGGGCACAAGACGGCGCACACAACTGCAACAACTTGCTGCCTGCTCGCCATCTTGTTGTCAAGCACGCTGTGGTTGTCATAGGAACTAGGAACCTTTGTTTTTCGTTGTTCACACTCGAGCACGTCGTGCCGTCACACGCCGACTGACGCCGACAAGTAGTCGTGGTTGTCAATAATCGTGGCTGACAGGAGTCGTACAGTATGAGTACACATGTCGTAGGGTCAAATAGAGTAGGAGGGACAAACCCAGTCGTGCAGTGGGAGCATTTCCCCGACAGTCAGATTTCTAAAAACGCACCGTGTCCGCCCAGCTTTAGTCTGTTTGGGATTTTTTTTTTTTATTTCAATTTGAGTTCAGGGACATCAGATATTAATGAAAGAAAGACAAGCAGAAGCGGTCTCATCAGATTCTTTGAAATTTTAAAATTTTGCTTTGAAACTAGTTTTGTATGGAAACATTAGCAGGCCTAACCTCAAACCTTAAAGGATTTTAATTGAAAATATGACAGTCTTAGTGACAAAAAGCACCCTGATTTTTTTTTTTTTTTTTTTTTTGTGGTCTTGTAAAAAAAAAAAAAAAAACACCCCTCTACCCTTCTCTGTCCATCATCCTTATTTGTGTAAGAGAGGAGAGTGAGAACTTGAATGCTTTGAATCTGAATGTGCAGACCCAGTAGCAATTAGAGGCTGCACTCTCCAAGGTCTACTAAATTTATACATCAGACACAACAGCAGACAGCGAAAAGCAGATTCTCTCTGGAGAATAACTTGACCTTGATCAAAGGACGCTACTGAGAAATCTGCATGGCTATAATCTAAATATTTTCTTTTCTTATTCTGTTCTTTCTCATTGAGCATTTGTCATATGTATGCAGTGATTCATTGAAAGAAAGCAGCACTGATGTCTAAACATTAATTGGTATGTGGTGTTTACAGTGTAATAGGCGCATAAAGCACGTGTTACATTTTAATTAAACAATAAGAAGTTTATCAAATCCTGCGCGCAGAAACAACCATTCTATAATTATTTATTCATTGGATTTTATTTAATGCCTTTCAGAAGTTATTGGAAAGGAAATATAAAGTATTTGAGCCAGTGTTTTTTTTTATTTTTTATTTTTTTGTTTTGTTTTGTTTTTTTTAGCAATTAAATTGCTACAATTTTTTTAATTAGATAAAATATTGCAATGCATATAACATTGTATATAGTAGCAACACATTAAAATGACATTAACAACTTCAGAATAACATTTGAGCACAACAGGACAGACGTAAATCAGCCTGGATGATGCCGAGGGATCGGGGAGTCCATATGATAACATGACAAATGAAAGTTCTTGCAGAGGTCTATGACACAATCCAAAGCTAAACAAAAGCTATATTTGATCCATCAGTTTTCTCCAAGAAATTAGCTCCTTGGCCCCTCCTTATGTTTCCAATTCTGGATTGTGCCGTAGATTGCAACGACACTGATGCGTGTCAACATAGTAAAGTCAACAAAAGGGCAGGTTGGGACTAATGGCATTCAACCATTCAAGTTCAAATTTCATGCTCCTCAACATCTCCCACTCTGTGATTTGTTACAACTTTATACCTTTAGCTTTGTTTTCCATATGTTGGGATTAAACTTCATAAAAATGTTTGGGTTTTCCTAGTTATAAAAATACATGGTTAGCCTTAAAAACTATTCACTGTGTGAAACATAGGTAAAAACTAACCAATCATTGCGCTTGGACTGCAACACGATGTTTTTTCCACAGAACAACTGCCCAACAACACACTGTCAAAGAGCCAAACATAATAAACATTTTCTGGTGTGAGTGGGCTACAGGCAATGCCAGTCAAAGGTTTAGACACACTTTCCCATATAATAAGCCACATCAAGAAACAGCATCAGCTTCTCTGAGCTTGACCCCATTTGAGATATACAGTATATATAAAAAGAAGGAATTCTGTCCAGCATAGTTTGACAGTCTTTATGTAGACCGGGCATGCATCAGGTCATTGGGCACACGGGGAGAGGGACCTATTGTGTTTGTTATCAGGACAAAGTAAAAAAAAAAAAAAAAAATCATCACCTATGATAGAAAGTTACAAAGTTATAAATGACATTGAAAACTAATATGTGTAATATGTGTGAGGCAACCTCAATGCAGAGCATCATATCTATGTTTTAAAGCAGGGGTAGGCAACTCCAGTCCTCAAGGGCCGCAGTCCTGCAGAAGTTTGAAGTTGTCTCTGCTGCAAATACAAGAAATATCACGCATGATGGCTTAAACCCCTTATCCTGACCTCTACTTACCCTGATGCCCCCAATCACTATGGAAACGGGGTAAATCTGGACTCATCAGTCCACATGACCATCTCCCATTGCTCCAGAGTCCAATCTTTTTGCCTTATAGCAAACTGAATTTGGCCACCCTGATTAGTGTTTCTCTCTTTGTTTTACAGCTGTTCAGTCCCAATCATTAGTTTCCTTTACACTGTGCATGTCGAAACGCTGGTAGTT
Source organism: Telmatherina bonti (assembly GCF_933228915.1). NCBI lineage: Eukaryota > Metazoa > Chordata > Actinopteri > Atheriniformes > Telmatherinidae > Telmatherina > Telmatherina bonti. The sequence goes on along the minus strand of NC_136613.1, from coordinate 25,993,145 downwards.
TTACTAACTAAACATAACCCTGAATTTTACAGTTTTTTTTTGTTTTTTTTAAATCTGATTTCACTGAAAATTTGTGATGGACTGGCAACTTGTCCAGGTTGCACCCTGCCTCTCACAGATGATTGCTGGGATAGGCTCCAGCTTCCACGCAACCCTTAAATGGACTAAGTGGTTTAGACAGTGACTGAATAAATAAATAATTTTTAATTTAAACAAAATTTGGATTTTAAAGCTGTACTTGGTAATCTTGCTCAGAGACATTTTTTTTAACTCCTGGTGAAGTGGTTCCTCATCCTCATAGTCTGTACATTTTGTAATCATGAACAATAATACATATTGTTAGACCCCTCAGTTTACTGTAAATCTGTAAAAACTCTGACTAATCCAAATGTTCAGACTGAAATGAAGTTGTTCACTTCTTATATTTCGTAAGCTTCTTCTCCCGGCTCCCCTCCTCCTTCACCTGCAGCACATACCTGATAGCCACACCCTACTTATAAATAGCATGGTAGCATAAAAATACAAAGTAGTAATGAAGAAACTCGGAATGCAAACATGGCTGGGAAAATGCACAAAGGTTTTTTCCCGACCCGGCTCGGTTTATTTGCCTCCTCCTGCTAAACAGCCAAGAAATAGAAAATCATTGGTGGAAAAAGCTGCAAATAAAAAAGCCTTGGATCATGTAAGGAGCAAAACCAAAGAGGAGGGGGCAAGACAGGGTGCCATTTTCAAATCTTGCTCGCTCCCCAATATTACCTACCTCAGCATTAAGTGACCTGCAATTACAATATCCTTTTTTTTTTTTCTTTTAACTCCATTGCTGTACTTTACGTGAACTATTTTACAGGAGTTTGCATCACTTTAACACTTACTAGTGATACTGCTGCATGCCAAAACAAACCACTGAGCTTGAACGCTGAATGTTCAACTAAAGGACAAAACAACAATCACTAACTTTTCAACATTCCCTAACTATAAATTCACAAGTAATTTAAAAGCTGTCAAAGCTCCCATCCTTGCCTGCCCATGTTATAACGTATTCAATGTTAGTGTTAGCTAATATAATTGGACGTTCTACTGGCGTCACGATAAACATACACGTGATCCATTGTGACAAAGTAATAAAACATGGACAAAAAAATGGTGCAATTAGGTTTATAATCAATGAAGATGAGCAATTAATGCCCAGTAGGAAGCTATGAGTCTGAGTTTTAATCAAGGCAGTGTTTTCGGTGCCCATAAACCTGACAATGGTTGGCAATGAATAATGCATGCTCCGTTAATGCTGATGTTCCTATCACCCAACCTGATGATATGGCTGAGCACAATGGACCACATTAAAAGCAGTGGTTTATGCATCACAATGGGAATGGTAGTATTACATCTCCAGACTACAGCACTGATGGCTCTACTGTAACCTTCATGACTTTTACTGCTGCTCGTAGCTTACAGTCTAATTATTTTTATGACAAGGTGTCAGTTTCTGGTTTGCACAGTTTTCTGAATTTGTTAAAGGAATGTCTTTCCATGTGTTATTTTTAAATCTAAAATGAGGAAGAACACTCAAGGTAGGTCATGGTTAGCTTTTCTGATGGTTCAAACCAGCAAAAGGGAAATGATTTATTGCATTAAATAACATTAATCTGTGGTCATACTTTACTATACAATCACTTTTTATTTAATCTAAATGTGTAAATGATCATACTATGTGCCAGAAAGCAACTACTCCACAGAACTCATAATCTTCTGTTCGGTACTTCTGACTCATAGCAAGTAAGACCAAACTGCATGCAAATGTATACAACTAAAAGTAAAAAATTGTCCTCGCAGGTAGAGGCATTAAATGTTAACAGGGTAAGTTTGAGACGAAATCACAATATTACCTTCAGGACTGACACAGGTCACATTCTGGGCTGCAGATCCAGGACCACAGGAGTTTTTAGCTGGGATGCACCTTCCCTCCTGCCGGACCTGCCACAGGTAGCAGGCAGGATCCTCGCAGGGGATGAACTCCATCAGATGAGGGCAAGTTCCCAGAGAACCACCTGACTCCCACAACACCTCTCTCTTCCTTTGTCTGAAACCTGATGGAAACAAGGTGGGAGGGAAGCTATTGAAAATGTCAAAGGTGATAGATTTTTCTTTTCTTTTTCTTTTTTTGTGCAAACCAGCAGGTACAAAAACATATTTCAACAAAAGAAGAAAAGAACCATATACAATTGTTCAATAGTAATTCATCAGTATAGTCCTTTTTGTTGATAGAATTTTTACACCTGAAATTGATGACTAGCTGCAGGATTCTTAAAGTTAGTCTGGTAGCTTGTTTGTAAGTCTGCTCTCACAAGAAACAGTGATCAAGGCTGTCATGTTTCTCATGAAATTTAAAGAAGAAAACAAAAGACAACTTTCAAAGGAGGCAGGATGGAGAAACATGTTTGTTTTCCTTTGATGTCAGTGTCAGGTCGCTTTACAGAAAAACAAAAGATCTAGGTTGAACAATTCTTTAGAAATAGGAAGGGGTTCAGTGTCCAAAGTGGTTTTGTTATTTATCTGTTTTCTTTTTTTTAACCAAACTTTTCTAACGGAATCAAGTTAGCAGAGAATGAGATATGGTGTCACAGAGGAGGAAATGCTGCATCTATTTATCAAGCTCTGTTTCAGAAACAGCAGCTCTCCACTCAGTGATCTGTAAAATAGCTCGGAGTTGAATGAAACCCAGAGTCTATGCCCATAACTTCTGCATGAAAGCATTTGAAACAGTGAATGCAATTTTCATGGGCATTTCCTTTGGTCTTGCATGTTTAGTATTAATGCAATATTTATACAACATTTGATTGATAGCCAAGAAGCACATGGGATCTCATTTTCTGTTTAATAAAAATGGAAACTACGTTTGCAAGATCTGGTGCAGGTTGCACTGGGATGAATTCTGTCAATGAACATGCTGTAAAACTCATCTTTTAAATGATGCTGATAGTGATTAAATGATAAACAAAGAGGAATTGCTTCAGTTTGTACCAGCTGATATCCAGTAAATCTTACATTTCGAAGGTGGGATGCCAGAGATGGTAAGAAAAAAAATATAAATTCAGCAGAAAAATAAGTGTTAAACAAGTGAAAAAGTGTGAGTGAGTCAGGTCAAGTTGCAGTAATGCGTGTGCAGTTTTCCACAGTGACATTCTGTCTGTCCAATTACCGAGTCTCACTTTATTTTTATTGCTGCTGCCGACTCTGTCACAAATTTATGATCCTCTTTCTGAGCTGTTCTGCACACTTTATATACGGATGACATAGACATACCTAAATATGGAACTTATAGCTAACATAGTTAAATAAAATGAATGAAAAAAATATTCCTTCTATGTCTTTATTGGCTTGTACTTGCTTGTGGAGTTTTATTCATATTTGTCACAGAATATTGATTTCAGAATATATGATTTTTGCATTTTAGATGTTATCATTTCAGTGTTTCTTCTGAACTGAGTAGAAGTAGAAATGACCTGATCTGAAATTAAAAATTCAAGAAGATCTACAGGTGACAGTAGTGAGAAAAAGTTTAATCTTTTGTGTCAGTTTATGTACCCATGCAGCTTCCTCGCTCAGTTTGGCAATCTTATCAACTGACAAGACATGGGAGGCAAAAAAAATACAGTCTAAATCTGTTGATGTCACAGTATCCGTCTCATATGCCACACTTACTGAGCCTGTGATGAGTCATGATCAGGGAGAGGATCATTAAACCGAACCCTCACTGGAAGTGTACCTTTTCTTAATTTAATCCTCATGTACACCTCAGGTATTTTTGTCCATTCTTCTTCACTTTATGTTTTATTTCACTTGTTGATCATTTCTGCTATGTTGCAGTTGGTGGTATGAACTTTTACAATAACTCTTATTTTTAGAATTTTTTTTAAATAAGAAAAAAAAAAAAAAGAGAACAAGGAAGTGATTCAGATATTCAAATTTGTGTTTAAATGGTTAAAATCATAACAATCATTGAATGTTTGGTGTTTTTCAACAGGAAGGAAGTTCTTTCAATAAGCTGTGGGGAAAAAAAGATGAAAATATACTGTTTTATGATGGTTTAAGCAGTTTTGGTGGGATGAAATTTTGACCATTAAGGTCACCAGAAGATATAACATTTGAGGGCGCAAGAGTTCAGTGGACTGAAAAAATAAATGAACGTGCGCACTCTGATGCAAGTCAACAAGAAATAAAATGATCAAAAGGATAAAAAAGAGAAAATCCTTTATTGAATCACCTTACCACCATTTCAGTCTACACTTTCTTATTTACGATTCAGGGTTGTGAGAAATCATTGAGAATGTTTTGTTTTTTTTTTATTATTAATATTCTGTACGTGACTTTAATCATTTCTTTCTTTAGAATTTAGGTTCCAGAGAAATAGTTTCATGGTAACTATTTCTATAAGTAGAATCTTGCTGGAGTACAAGATTCTACTTGTACTCCAGCAGAATGTTCTGCAGAATGACAACAAAGATTGATTTGGTTCGGTTGGGTTGAACATAACATAACCTTGTGAATATTTTCTTCTAACTGTGTGTTTTTACATCAACAGTAAAAGATCTCTTTTTGTAGGAATATGTCCACAACAAACTGGTCATTCATATGGATGAGTGTTAACATGTTTTTCTGTTCATGTTATTGTGTTAAAACCACCGGTGATAGAAATGAAAAGGAAGACATTGTCTTAGTTCTTAAATGGTGCTTAACTAGATTAATGCTTTAACAGCTTTAAGAAAAGCCCTTAGAACAAGTATTTATCTGACTAATTCAGCCTCTTGAGGGCCATCTCTGAGGCATCAATAGTCTGAATGTATAAAATCGGGAGGAGAGCACTTTTTGAGTTATTGTGGACTTGATTTCATACCTTTTGTGTTTATCTGTCAGATAAAATATTGCAGAATTTACATTTACACACTTGAACAAGCCTCCTGAGACATCATGGGAATTTCCTTTTTTGATTTTAGCATAGCCATATTTGTTCCACTTCAACAGCACACAGCCTGCAGTGACTGCCTTTGTTAAATATGAACAATTACAAACTGACTCTTCAGTCCTTGAAGAAAAAAAAATCCCCTCTTTGTAGTATTTCTTATTTTTACCATCTCATCCCCCAATGCTCCATTTTTAGCAGTGCATTTCCTTTTTGCTTTAAATTTGTCGATGGCGATCCTCATTTAACACGTAATTAGAGTTATTGAATAACATGAATGTTTTGACTCAGTCATTCCTACCATGGCAGTTGCCTAATCAGCCACATCATCAAGCGGTCACATATATTGATGCATAACCCTTTCTCTACAATATTGATCATCCTACAGATTATTTTTTCATAAATATTCATTTTTCCATGTAAAGGTGCTTACTGATTGGACTTCTTCTAATCTATTGCTTGCATTGACTGCTACTAAGCTCTTCCAGTCCCCTGATGACAGCACAGTGTTCCTGCAGATGGAAAGTTAAAGCATAAAAGTGCTATTTTGAAGCTGCAGCCCGTCCCCTCTGTGACACCTGAGCAGGAGCATCTTTTCTTTTTGAGCCACAATCATTTTTATCTCAGCTATGACACATGGAAGAAAGGTCTTGCATTCTTTTCCTCCACAGGTGGCACTGTCTAACCCCTGGATACCCACTCTGCAAATTACATCCCCCCCGACCATCTAAAGGAATGAAGCGGCAGTTGAAGAGCCTGATCTGTGAGATGCTGCCCGAGTGTGCTCTCCAAGAGCAAAGACACTGTGGATCGATTGCAGTGTTGCCCACAGCACTTACTGCTACTCACATCCAAGCCACAAAAAACAATTTTGCTGGGCATGCCCTTGTGGATATTAATAATTGAAAGGTTTCTTGGCCATACCAGGTTTATTTCAGGGAAACAAGGGCCAAACCAGTGAATTTTAGCACTTTCCTTCCAGCTCTGCAAGCTCTGATAGAAGCCATACAAATATTCTCTCCAGTAACCTACCATGTTCAATTTATTCTCCCACATACTGCAGCAGCAAATGCGATAGGACGAGATAACGTGAAAAGATGTGAAGCCGCTGAGAGCCGATCTAAATTAGTCATTTTCGAGAGAGCAAAGCCGGGGCCGGTGCAACCATTTTCGCTGGTTGTCTCTGCCACCTGAAGACGAGGATTCAAGCGGGACTTTTGGTTGGAGATGGATCACAGTTTTCTAAACATAAAAGCCATTCGATGGGAGCGAGAAATTCTCTGAAGCTCAAGGGCTACAGGCAAGTGACTCGGATCATCACAATGCCTCACAACTCGATATCAGTTCACTGCATTGCAGGCAACACTGCTCACTGTGAGTGACTTTGTATTGGTTTCATACTCTATCTGCTACGCGCGCTCACTCTTTATGAATGCCATTAAAAGATAGCGTGCCACAAGAGAGTCCGTTACAAAACAGCAGATGCTATTGTTTTTCACCCACTGAAATATATTAATGACAGTGTCAGTTAGAGGAGCTGGCTCAAGCCACAGAGATGCAGTGTTTGGAGAGTGCGGCCACTGACCTGAACAATCCACACTTCAGTTGCACCCCTGGGCGCTTTCATGTACATTTACTCACTGCAGAGACGAGGTCACACTGCCCTTTTAGCTCAGCACCAACACACTAACATCTCAGCCGCTGCCACACAGTGAAACACACACTACATTCCACATACAGCGCACGGCCCCTTTAAAGTGGTCCGATGTGACATGCTTTCACCTGAAAGACAAGTGCGTGAAGACAGCACTGAATGCTTCTGTACGCTGATGCTCAGACAGGAATCGTGTCATCTGGTAATTCTTTCCTCACCTTTCTTGAGCACTGAGAGCTAAACTTCAGGTGCCATCTCCGTTGCTTTCTTTCATCTGGAGTGGTTAATGATGTCTCTTCTTGCAGCACACAGTTCACATTATCATTCGGCCATTTATCAGAGAACAATTTAATCATTTGAACCAAAAGGAAAAGTTGCTGCATCCTGTTCTATAAACACACCTAAAACACTCCCTGACATCCTCAGCCACACACATCGCACCTCAGGACTGTCGAAACGCCACACAAGCTGCCGTAAAGTCTAAGCACATGTGTGATATCTCTCGGATCAGTGCAAACTGATCATACTGGAAGGGCATACCGCTACAAGTGATTTTAGATCTGTCTGCTATAAAGTAGTGATTATTTGCCAGCAGGCCATCTGCACAACTTTAAATCACATCAGCTTGTTAGCAAACAATTTGTAAAATGTTTCTGGATGTTGTGTTTGCATCCCTCTGTCCACCCATCTGCCAATAATGGATCTGAGAAAACAGTTTTGCACATTTGGAAAACTGCTGCAACTTGGGAAATATCTGGTGGGATGGAAAATATTCTATTATCCACTTCAGCTGTTATCAAGGTTGTTCCATCTTGCTAAAGCTGGTGGTTATTGCGATAACTAGGGCTAACAGCAGGTTGCAGTCTGGGATTAGCACCATTTCTGGTGCTATAAGCTCAAATGCAACAGGAGATAAACTGACAAATATAAAAAACGGAAATGGCCATTTGTTTTCTTTAAGCAAACAGATACATAATTAAGTGACATTTTCAGGTATTGTTGAATGACTTAAGTGTATAAACAGTAGTCTGTTTAAGTTAACTATTTTTATTTGTCCATTCTTCTCCACTTTAAATGGTATTTTAAAACAGCCGCTGTTGTCTGAGACTGAATTAGACACCACTACAATCATAAACCCGCTCTTTTGTTGTGCATGTTGTACCTTTCTTTTGCAACTACTTGCTTAAAATGGTCATTTCTCACTGTAAGACTCTTGATGCAATTGCTTCCACATAGTATCCATTTTCCATAACGTCTTGTATCAAATGCATACTTCCGTAAATCTTTCAAAAGCTGAAGCTTGTTCATATGCATATCGTCACTTCAGCATACCTTTCTTCCCTTGGGTTTCTTTACAGTCGTCATGTAGGCAGGAACTCCATGGTGACCACTGAGAGAGCGTGCAGCGGTGCTGGCAGGGGATGGAGCAGTTCTGCACGGCCAAGGGAGGCTCTGCACCTTCACACATCCTGGCATTAACGGGCCTGGACACTGAACAAACAGAGGATGAAAGGAAGGATAAACCAATCTCAAGTCAAACCACACAGTCAGCTGTAGAGTGTGTGTTTGTGTGATTGCTGCCGAGTAATATGTTTTGGATTGGACGCCTAGCAGAGATTTGTGCTAGATGATGTGAAGAGAGGGAAGAAGATCAAGAAGCCTCACTGCCATCAGATTGCACAGTATGGATGTAATTCAGTTCCAACTGGGAAAGGCCACAACTTCAAATGCTCAACACCCTGGATTGAAGATGGCTACTTTTGCAAAGCTTTTTGTGTAGAAAAAAAAAGAGGAAACAGGGATATTGCTTATCTGAATACTAGGTAGTCTACAATGTAGAGAGCAGCTGCTCTCAGGGAGTGAGGACAATCTGAACAGGGAGATATCAAATCAACACACACAGTGTAAACCAATTCACCGCTAAGCATGCCTGACACCATTTGAAGATCACAGAGAGCTAAGCCACTTAAAATAGGTGCTGACATTAGACTCTCTCACAGAGTAAGAGGGTATTTTTCTGCCTGTCCACAACATGGGGAGTTATTCAATCTAACATTCCATTTTGATGCACCTCCGCACATCAAGAGGCAAATTTACATTTAAATGAGAGCCAATAGAAAAATTTGCTAAATGTCCACAGAGCATTTTGTCTTTTTACCCAAAGTAATTTACATGGTGTTTGATCTCCTTTTTAAAAATGAAATGCTTGCTTAGACGCAGTGATAAAGTGCAGTACAGATCCTTCTGCTTTGTAACCTGAATTGTGTTTGTCTATGATTGTCAGCTGTGTACCTGCAGTAGCCATCCTACAGCGAACACTATTCCATATTACATGTCCTGTGTTTATGTTAACCAAAACTACGAGGGTCATTTCGAGGTAAATATTACGTTTGAGGTATCGATTTTTGTCCTTCACATCTACTAGTTCAAAAAACAGCTTTCTTTAATATTGATACAGACACACACATTGAACATACCAATCTCCAAGCATTTCTTTGAGCACACAAGAGGACTGTAAGGGTCTTGGCACAACTGTCAGAACACATCAGCAGGGACATGAAGCCACATAGAACTCAGGAGTGCACCGTAACAAAAAAAACAGGGGAAGGTTAAGGTCTTATATCAGTATTTATTATGCAAAATGACTCACTGTGTTTAATTAAAAAGCAAAATGAAATGTCCAGTGGTACTGGCTTCATTTTATTGGTAATTTATAAGTGTAAAACTTGATTTTCACATTTCTTTTTGGATCATTCACATGACCGACAGACTAAAATAATGTTTTAAAAAGCAGATTAGTGACAGATTTCAATTCATGCTGTAAAAAACTCAAAACATGGAAAAAGGATAACTATATAAGTTCAGACATATCAGACGTTACATAAACACTGAATGTTTGTCATTATGAAAACTGACTTCATGCTGCTCGGTTGTTTTATTGCACTTTCCTGGAAAAAGGGGTGTGTATATTTTATGAAGCTTGGGCTTAGAGTGTTTGGTTTCATGAAGGGTCTGAAGTGGAATAAAAAATCTTAAGCGGTAAGATAAGCTAATTCACATGCAGATTTTAGATCCCCTGCAGCTTAGAGCCTCAGCAACTGTACATTAGTGAAACATGTTTAAATTGTATGTTACTGTCCATTTACACATGTCGTGCTGCAGCAGCTTCAGCTTCAATCAACTTGTGTTGATTTTTTTTGTTTTTTGTCCATGTAACCAATATCATGTTCTGCTACTAACGTCGACTTTAATAATTTAAAACCACAACTCTAAGTTTCCTTGCAATTTATTAATATTGTATCTGGAGTCACAATGTGCTACCAGAAAGCCCTGGGTCAACTGAGATGAAGGTGCTTTTCTTTTCTTTTTTTCATATTTCTCCTCACCTTCCTTCCTGTGATGTGGAGCTGAATCATCAGGGACTTGAACACAGTAGGTCTTCCTGGTCTGGATGCCCCCTCCACACAGAAGACTGACATTAGCCAGCCTCTGATCTTGCTGGCTGAGTAGGGGCAGGATGCGGCATTCATCCCAGTCAGTGGTCCTCCACATGCACCTGACATAGCACACATAGCCATGAAAATAATTATCAAAACTATTAGTAAATAGACGAAGGGTCAGTGTTTGTAATGCATCTTAAATTATATTCATCACAATTTTGGCGAATTTCAAAAAACAAAATTGTTATTTATCTACACAAAGTGAAAAACTGAAAGTACCTAAACAGGGTAAAGTATCAGTTTGCGCACGACTGTGACAGCTGCTTTCACAAAGTCCCACAGAGCAAGAGACAAATTAGTGTGTGCAGTCTTTGGCAAGAGCTTTGTCACAGTGTATCACGGGGAGGGAGGCATGATTATTTTGATTCGAGAACTTCCAAACAAATGTTTGGTTTCAACTATGAAAAATCCAGTCATGCAGAAAGCAATAATATTTGAGGAGATTACCAGAACAACAGCCTCTAGTAATCTATCAAATGCTTAATTTCTGTAATGAGTTTTCCCTAATCATGTAAATCCTCTGCTCCCAGGCACTCCATGTAAATTTAACGAATAAAACAAAATTAACCAGCAGGGAATGTAATTCTCCATTGACTACTTTGTTCAGTGCATGTAATGTTAGCTAAAGCCTATCTTAACTTCGGTGCCTGGAAAACAAAGAGGGTAAGGCATGCCCTGTTTATCACCATCCTATCTGAGCCAACGCATGATCGGGATGTTGCAGCTGGGAGGTTTTTCTAATTAGACAACAGTTTAAGAAATGATGAACAAAATAGTCAAAGTTATAAGAAAAAGGAAATATTTGCTTCCTCTTTCCTTTTTCTTATAACTGTTCATAGAAAATTTCAAAAGAGCAAAAATGAACAAAAAATTGTTTTTGGAGTCACAAACTTTATTAATTTAAATCTGTGTCAGGAAATGTTACGCATGAACAGAACTTCAGATGAAAGGTTTATGTGTTGTTATAACTGCTATAATTGAAGAATCACCTGGGACATTTTGGAAGTAAATCTCCAATGATGTTACAAGCTTCTTTTTCCTCGAGGGCAGGGCAACGCTTCCCCCTTCCATGCGGGATCTGTGTCACGATCCGTGACCGAACACGGTAACCAGGAGACAGATCGTTGGACCGACAGGTCTTAGAGCAGGGACTCCAGGATGACCAATCAGATGGCTGGCAATCCTTGGCCATCCCACATGCCTGGAAGGCCAGGGGCGAGCTGTCCTTGGTACACAAGCTGACGATGGAGAAAACTGCATTATTAAAGTCACTTAAAAGACACTTCAAAGAAACTTTTAGCTACACATTACACAACTGCAATCCTCTCACACTTTTAAAACATAACTGGGAACTAAGCAGAAATATGGAGACGTTCTCCTGTACAAAGCCGAATGAAAGTTCAGCATGCAAGTTTTCCACAAACCACATGGATGGAAAATTAACTTCCTGTCAACATGCAAATCTTACACATCAGCTGCCCCCTGATAGAACTGCATCCAAGTTCTGTAGAAAGGTTTTATTCTTCTTTTGTTACTCTCTGAATATCACTTTCAGTCCGTGGTATGTCCTGGTGCTGACATATTGTGCTATTTTTCCCATTTTCTTTGGTTACACACGTGCATCATAGTCACTTGGTCAAAGAAAATACAAAACCTTGTTAGCCTTAACAATTAAACATCTGTTTAGATTTAAGGAAAACATCATGGTTTGATGGGGAGCAAGGACTTTCATAAGTTCTTTGCTCCCCACACAAAATGTGTCACATTGTGACAGAGACAATAGGTCTTTGACTAATGCTAATGCTCAAATAGCATGATACTGAACAGATGTGTCTCTTAACATAAGATGACGTCCTTTTTTCAAGGTCACTGAGCTGTCACGAAGCAATAGGTGCCATCAGTGGGGGATTTTATTTGGATTAGGCTGCAGTGTGTGTTCTTGCTCCTAATGAAATTCAGGTTCCCACAATGATACACCTGCAGAACATTAGGTTAATGACACACAGCTTTTAGATTTATATCAAGATGTAATTATACAAAGATAATGCTGGATACTGATGACCTGAATGTGTGTCTTCAAACTGAGTGCAATTTTATATATATATTATATATTATATATATATATATATTACTAATCTAGATTGCCTCTATGGGGTTTGAAACATAATTGGTCCGATTTAATCAAGTCAACTTTTAGAGAGCCAACTAACTTACGGCAATAGTGATTTTCTGAAGAACAAATGTCCTTTGTTGCTTCCATTTCTGAATGACAACATTTAAGCCTCTCACATATCCTCCAACACCACAGTCAAGCTTTTACAGAAGTGCTACAAGGAGCTGTATGCTCCTCGACACGTATAAAACAAGTGCATTAGTCATGTAATTACAGCTTCCATTGTTCAATATGGGCAATATAATTAGCGAGGTTATTAAGATGCGAGCACAATACTCATTTTAGAATTTTACTTTATAATTAGGTTGAGAGAAAAGTAGAATGAGGCAGAATTCATGTGGGAAATCCATATATTCAAAAGCTCCAATCTTCCCTCTTAGTAAAACCATGCTAATCAGGTGCCGTGCAGTAAATGACCCCATCATACTGTAGCCATGAAGCCAAATGAAGCATTTAGCATGATAACCAGTGGACATAAAATTCATAACAAGGTAACCAAGTTTGAGACTCTTTCTCCAAAACAGGAAACACAGATTTGACCAAATTCATATGACGCTTAATGTCATGGTTTTATTTTGCGTTTTTTTTTTTTTTATTTTGTAGTTTTTCCTCAATGTGACAGGTTTAAAGTTCCTATCCGTCAGCTCACCTGATTTCATTTGGTTCATTGACTCCACCTGCGTTTTATTAATGACTGTGAAATCAATCTCTTTGTTTTCAGTTCACATTGCCAGTTTATTCTTCTAGCCTTGTTTTCTTGTGCCAAGCCAAGCCAAGTTAAGTTTTTATTTAAAATTCTTTTTCCTGCATCCTGCCTGCTTCCTGTTCTGCTTTTGGTCTTTCAATACCTTTCCCCGACACCTAATTCTTCACTGTACTAATATAGTACCATGTCCATGACATTGTCAAAGCAATATGATGAAATGAAATGCAATGTTCAGGTGGAATATTACTAAAATACTGTTTTTGATATTCCAACTTAATAGGTGGAAGTTTAAAATTGATTTTAACAGGCAGCTAATAGTGTCACTTTACTTCAAGAAGATGGTATTTAGTGGCATTTAGACAACAGGCCTAATATAGCTGCAATGATTTTCTCACTCATTGAGGAGAAAGCACCTGGTGTTTTAGTAATATGTGTGTACAGCGTGTGTGTTTGTTCTTGCCTTCTACTTGAGTATGTGCAGCAAAATCCATTCTTATCAAATCCAAATACCAGGTTTAGCTTAAAAAGCAGGGAGCGAGGGGGAGCACCACTTGACATTTAACACAATAATACCTCACTTCCCTGCCAATACACTCATGAAACCGCAGCCCTCACATAACAGATTTATAATTGAATAAATAACACCTCATCAATAAAGAAAGCATTTTATGTGTTTTGAATGAACTTTCATAGGAACAAAACATGTCTCGTAGGGATCACGAGAACAGATGACCAATGATCATGTCTGCATTATAATACAAATACATTTACTTTGGCCTATTTCAACCTAGTTATGATACCTATTCCTTGACTTTTAGAGCTTTACATCGAATGAAAAAAACATAAACTGATGTATGATAGATACACATATCAGTTACCAAAGGAACTTCGGCTTTTCTTTTAATTTTCGAAGTCATAAAAAGGTGTAATTGAATTTGCAAACCTTTCTGAAATATATACACAAGCAAAAACTTGATCCTCTTTGAAGCAGTGCATTCTGTTAGAGTTAATATAATCACATTAATTAAGTACCTGTAAAATGTAAATTCAAAACACAACATAATACCAATCCTATTGAGTGTTTATCCGGGTAATCTCCCCAGAACAAGAACCATCAGCGACCATACCAGTGGGAGGCATCCAAGACAGAGTCTCAAGTACGATTAGATAGACTGCTCCATGCCTGGACATGATTCACACTTTCTGGCACACCTGCACTTCATTGAAGCCTGGTAGCACAAATGAACCAGCTGCTAATAAATAGGACCAACACAAAAAAGTTAATTCATGGTGAGACAGTCTAGATCACAAAAAAAAAATAAAATAAATAAAAATAAAAATAAAAATAAAAAGGGTGTGATACCATTCAACTACCAGCCAATTTCTAGCCTCTGTGAGACATACAGTGAGAGCAGATAAGCTAAGCAGGTACATGCTTAGCACATTTGTAGGACCAACAAGGAAGTTGGGAGGAAGTAAACACCAACGCTGGATGGATAGAACTGTTACCCAAGACTGTAAAATCAGACAGATCTCGCTACATCACAGGTACATCTGTTGAATGGAAATTCCAAAGGGCACTACCTTAATGGTCGGTTGGAAATGGCAAAGCCATGTCCCATGGGACACCTAGGTCCAGATTGAAAAAGTTGAGTGGACATTGTGGTGGTTAACAAAAGAAGGCAGGAGACGCATGCAGTCATTTAAAGCAATATGAACGTTAATTACATGGAACACAAGGGGCTGGAGAAAAATCAAGGCTTGAAAGAGAAAGTACAGAAAATGTGGAAAGCAAAGCCCTATTAGTGCCAGCAGAAACCATGCACTCCACTGCTTCCAAACTGGAAGAGCAGCTCCAACAGAAACCAGGAACAACAAAAATCTCTATCTAGACACCTCACACACTCACACATATGCGCTTACACAGAAAAGTTTCCAAAACTTCACTGGCACCCCTGTCTGAATCAATCAGTCACATTTCATTTTATCTTTCATAAAAGAACTAACGCACCTTGGGTTTCCATACCTCTGGCCAGGAATTAGATGTTAGACATGATGTTGATGATAGCATGTTAAAAAACCTTAGTTTGTTTAATTATTATAAGGTAGGGAACTCACCAACAGCTTTGTGTTGCTGAATGTTTGAACCTCCCTTGAAACTGCGTGTTTGAGCTTACTGGGTGCAACAGCTGGCCCTCTCATAATCCTAAACCTTTTGCATGAATCCTCTTCAAAAGATTACCTTGACACAGAGTCATCTTAAAGCTGAGAAGTGTATTACACACACTCACGGCTGGAAATGTGGATGCTCAACATTGGGATTATTTGATAAAAATGCATGAGTAATTGTAAAATTAAACTTAACTTTCTTTTGAACAAGAAAAGAGTCACTAGATGGCAGGGGAAATTGTGGTGGCTTTCCATCGGATATTTTTTCAGCTGTGTAGGCAAACATGAAGATAATCTTTGCACTGGATACCTTTAGGCTCAGCCCCCAACCCACACTCAACATGTGTATGTCAGCTGCATTTGATCATTCTCACACAAACGTGTGAAAATAAAACAAGAAACAATATTTAAAGAGTACCTTTATTTCTTTATCTTTACCAGTGAGCATTGGGAATCTTACATAAACCCAGTAATCTCAGATTTGGAATCAAATGTTTGCTTGACTATCCATGTTGAACATAAGCATTTTCACACTTTCGTCCCTGCACTATTTCTAAATACAACATGTGCTTTTATTTCTCACCTTCTGAAGTGCGATACAAAACTTGTGGATGGCTTACCTCAGCATAACACTCTTGCCATCACTTCTTGTGCAGCGTACGTGTCGTGTCTGATATCCCACTTCCAATTCCCAGGACATGGGATGCTTGATATGCACATGAACACGCTGATGGTGGGTGTGATGTGAGTGGTGGTGAGAAGCCACAGTGTCCAAAGTGACAGTGTTATTCTCATTGGAGCTGGTGCTGAAGTCTACTATGGTCCTTCCATTTAACAGGGCATCCTTGTGATGTGGTGGTCGGCAGTCACTCCAGGCCCCTACTTTAAGGCTGTACTGGTACTCACCCTCTGCAACAGGGCAGTCAACAGAGGTAGTACAAGTCCTGGTCTCAGTTAGGTTAGGGCAGTTTGCCCCTCCGTACATTGGTGTGGCCAGGACGTGTCGAGTCCGATGCTGTAGGCCAGCACCGCAAGTTTTGCTGCAACTTGACCATGAGGTGAAGTCTGAAACCACACAGTCCTGGGGGCATGGGATTAAGCATGCTTGCTCCACCGGGGGTTTCTGGGAAAAGAACTCACATATCCTGGAGGTGACTATGGTTCGGTTTGAAGTGCGGACGCAGTGGATATTGCGCCTCTGAATGCCATGCTGTGCTGTAACGCATTCAGTCGTCCTCAGTTTGAGCTCATTAGAAAAGAAAGGAACAAGAATGCAGCCCCCCCAGTCAGATACCTCCCACTCAAAGAGATCCTGGTGCCAATCGCACACCTTGAAGCACTGCCTCCGGCTTTCTGGCTTTTCCAAATGCTGGCAGTGAGAATGATGGGTGGTCCAACCTTCCATGTGTACACACCATACCGTCCTTGTTTGAAACCCACCAGAACCGCACTCCTCTCCGGTACACTGACCCCAATGGCCTGCAACAAAGTAGACAAAGAAAGAGGGCATTTTCATTAAAAACTGGAGCTTCACAGGAAAAAAGCAATGATTTAAATTGCAGCTATCTTGTGGCTTGCAATCAAGCACAATTCAAGGCCATTCAGTGAACCTCCATGATTGCTTTATTCATGAACTGAGGGGAAAAAAAGAACAAAGGAACACAAAGTAATCAAACCAGTGGCAGTCATCAATATAGAAAATACAAGGTCAGTTTCTCCATCACAAGGACTACATTTAATCGATCAATATTTTAGGTTATTAAAAGGTTTGGCCAGGACTATAACACCCAGGTAATATTGTGAGGCATGCGAGTTGCTTGCTGAATCACAGAATTTTGTGAAGGCACTGAATAAAGCTTTAATTTCAATTATCTAACTTGTAAATCAAAGCTCTGTTCTCTCCAGCCTCTAAAATCTGAGAAGGACATACTGCCTTGGACTTGATTGTGTGTAGCGTTAACTTTGAATAATAATACTCTTTAAATAATACTCTTACAAGAGTGGGTATACACACAGTTCTTAAGAAGTTAATTCCTTAAAAGTAAAAGCAAAATATTTTGTCTCTATAAAATACAGACACTGTCAAAGGATGGCTTTTGTAAAGGAAGACGTTTGACCGAAGACTTGATTCTTTTAACAAAAGTAGCTGCAGTCGCATCACAGGACTTTCATTCCCAGCACTTGGAGGATCTGAATAATCTTCATGTCCTCCAATTAAAAAGTGTCAGTCAAATTAAGTAGAAATGTACCCAAACCAGGAATTTCCATCTGCAACGGAGAAGACATTCTGACTGATATTGTGGAACACACTGTAAAGCAAAACCCCAGGGAGAATTGCTCATTAAAAAAATTATAGCTAAAGCAACTGTTACGGTTCCCTGCCACTTTACCTAATTGCTCCCTTATTTTGCATGCAAATCCCTGCAAACCTCCAGAGGATTGGCTCTGCTCACCACACCCTTGTGTCCTGCCAGCTGATTGGATAATTGCCTGGCCTACTGACAACGTTGCAGCCACTGCTGGGGAAATTTAAACCAGCTGCAGCTGTGAACTGGTTTGCAACTGGCACAGATAGCCAGCCATTTTATTGTAATTGATGGAGTTCTATCATGTGCTTTTGGTGTTGGTAATTTGTGTAGACCTTGTTTAGTTGGTGTTTTTGCTTCTCACAACATTACAACTGTTTGGTTTTGTGTTCTTCCAACATGTGTTGTTTTGTGTTTGCTTTGTTTATTTCTTTCCCGTAGTGATGGCAGAAATGGAACGTTTGCGAGATTGAATCGTTTGAAACGATTGTTCCAATAAAATAATTGATCTTTTGGAATGCGGAATGCATTACCACAGTGACCACCTAGTGGCCAAAAAACACGATCTCAAATGATTGAACTCAATAAGATAGAATGTTTTGGTGTGTCCTGATGTGTTTGGTCTGTTGTAACTTCTTTTCTTAGTTTCTAGAGATGTCAGTATGGAAGTATGGACTTCAGCATAATTTCAGTGTATTTCTCAATGGGAAAACATAATTGGGGTCAAGTTTCTTTACAAATTTCCTGATACCGTCAACATCCACAATTAAAATTGGTTGTGCGTCCAATTAGGTTAGGTTGACCAGTGCCTTAGTTACCCTGTCAGGAAACAACAAAAAAGAAGTGAGGAGGAGGAATACTGCTAAAAATCTTTGCATTTTATAGCTAATATTAAAATGAATCCTTATGTGCGAATGTAGATATAATAAATGTGCCTTTTTGTGCTCAGTTGTGAAATTCATTCATTCTAAATAGTAGGCTTAATTAAAGAATAAACTCAAATGTGTAATAAATTAATTATTCATTTCTTCTTGAATTTGTTCTTGAAAGATTCTGATCGTGAATATAATTAGTGCACCATAAACAGAATGCTGTCTTAAATCAGCACTGGACTGGGTTTCCTAAGAATGATGGAGACAGGATGTTTGGTCCGCAGGTGTGTCCACATTGTTGTAGTATTACAACAAATGTTGCATGCAGTGCATTTAACCAATTTCCCTTCAAGGAGCTCCAATCCCAGACGACTGACCTGGAACACTTTGTACTCCCTTCCATTCTAATACTATTCTCAAAGAACGCTGAGAGAAGACTTTCTAAATAAACAGTTGTTTAGGAGAGATTTTAAATATTTCATGCACATGAAGAGACTCTGCTGCTAATCAGAAAAGACAAGCGATCATTTTGAACAACAGTTTATTTCATTTCAGTATATTTGTCAATGTAGTAAACATTTTTACTTTCTCTTATTTATTTAGTTGTTCCATTTTGGACACAAGTTTGAAAAGGTCACTGAGTTTTATGTTTCACTAAGTTATGACCTATGGTTCTAACTAACGCGGGGCGGAACAACCGTGTCATTTCAAAACAATTGGTGACGTAATGGAACGCAATATGGAGCAGTCACGTGACATCCAAGTCTCGATTCAGATCATGGAACGTTGTTCCACGGTAGTTTCAGTACAGACTGGAACGCCATTTCGATCTTGCCATCACTAGCTGTTGGTGGTGGTAGTTTGTGTAGACCTTGTTTAGTTGGTGGGGCTTTTGCTTCCGACAGTGTTACAACTGTTTGGTTTTGTGTTCTTCCAACAGAGTTAAGAATGTGTGGTTTTGTGTTCGTTTTGTTTATTTCTTTTCTGTAAATGGTCTTTTAGAGCCCTTTTGGCTCCCTTTTCTGTGCATTTATTGACAGTGTTTTAGTTAAAGTTAGAATGTGTTGGACTAGTTAAAGATTTCTGTATTTGTACATAGAACTTTATATGTTGAGCATTGCTACTGGAGCTGCTAAACTTTCTGTTTGTGTTTTAGCTTAGCAGGCCAGTTTTTGTTTCGCACATTTTGCACTTTGTTTTCCTCTTTTGAACCGCCTGGTTTTGTGTGTGTGCATGTACAGATGTTTTTTTTGCACTTTTTTTTTTTCTTTTAGCAGCTTCACTAAACCCAACACTTGTAATATTAGCACCATTTGTTTGTTCACTATTTCCACTTGTAACAATAAATTCTTGGCACTTCCATATTTAACACCTGTCCACAGTCTCCATTTGTTATGCCTCACATCTCCTTACAGAGTTGGGACTTATCAGCAACTTTGTCATCTCAGAGGGGTCCATTTACCAACATGGCAAATACTGAATTCATTAGATACCCAAAGCATAAGATCTCTTTGCAGCACATATGTTGTTGGCTAAATTCTTCTAAAAACTAAAATTGTTCTTACATTCACCTAAGCTCCAGACACATCTTACATTGCATGTTTGGATGCTGACTTAAGTGCATAATGATCCCAAATATGCTTATTGAAAGACACAGTTCCACCATATTGTTCCTTGTTGCTGCATGAAAGAGGCAGTCTGCATCACCTGCCATTTCTTCTACATTTGCTTTGTGGTGGGAAGTAAAATGTGATCATAGAAGGAATAAAGTTGCTGATGTAGCTGCAGTGAAAACTTCCAGCAGCTTTTAAATGGGGTCCAGAATGTGCCACTTACATAAATTCAACCTGACCACAGCCTGTTTTAGTGGAGATGAGAACCACAAACAGGTAACAGCCCCATAAAAGCTACAGCAAAAAAAGAGGAAGAAATTCTGTAAAAAGAAAAACTCCAAGAAAAGATGTCAGTTGCAACAATGTGGTTAGAAGCCTACATCGAATAATGGTTTTTCAACAAGAGGAGTTGGTCCTTTGTGGATCAAACTCCTTAGTAAGCTTGTTATCAGCTAGAAAAAACTCCCACTACAGTTTTCTTTGATTGCAATAATTCTTTTCTGTTTCAGATTTTTTTTCATTGACCGTACATGGAGCGCTCGTTGAATACTAATTCTCATTTTGTTATCCAGTGGTCTCTAGGTGAGGTTTTTTCTACTTCAATTTTCCTACAAATCAGCACTGGAACAAACACACAGCTTCTATGCAAATGCTACATAGAGGGCAATCAAATTTCAGCTTTGGAGAAAGCTAAATTAATTTGTCCCAAAACTTTTTTTAAATTTAATTGTTTGACCTTCTTCCCTTGGCTTTCAAAAGCAATGGACACAAATCTATGTGAAAAATAATCATATCAGTTTCCTGATATCATGTAGTTATATACGTCAGTCATGTTCATCTCCCATCCAGTTATTTTGCAGCATGCTGTGAAACGGATAATTTGATTCATTTCTTCTAATTGGAATTAAATTGGTGCGATAATGAGATACTGCTTCCCAAATTGCTTTTGAATGACAATGTGCTGAAACTGTTCTTTGTGCTTCTGTGCCAGGGAAGTCTTCCGTTGACACTTTGTTTCCCGGCCAACCACTCAGCCTGACGGTGAAATACTCTGAAGTGCAGAGTTCTTTCACACTTCATTAAATCTCACTGCTGAGTTTCTTGGTCTTGGATATGCCATGTTAATAGACACTTACAGAATAGCTGCAATGTTGTGCGAATTTTGTTTTGTGCAGTTGCATTGTTGTCAGAGCAGGTACAATGAGTCGGTTTGTTTTAAAAAGAACTCAGACTTCCGTGACTTTGATTTAGATCCATATTGATGCTTTCACATTGCAAAGAATTAATTTCTCCATTAGAGAGGAGGGCAAAGTTGATTCAAACCATTGTTTGTTCTAACAAGGCGGTGTTGTAGAACACTGTTCATGAGAGCAGCATTGATTATAGTACACCAAAGAAAACCGCAAGAAAAGCTTAGCTAATACTTGTCTTTTTATTCTTTAATAAATACTTATTTTGCAATATTTTGTTTTGTATTTGTATTTTGGAAGCTAATCTAAATGCTCAGTTACATTTAACAACAAAATTTAACAACACACATTGGCTATTTCTTAAAATCTGTATAAAGAAAAATACTCATAACTGCTGCATTATTTGTGGCCAAACAAATTTAGAAACATAACAGCAGGCTGGGACTGGTTGAGTTGTGCTGCAAACCCATTTGATGTTGTAATAATGACACAAGCCATTTTCCAGTGTTAAGAAAAAATAAAAAGCTTTGTTTTCATTTTTCAGTTTGAGCTGCAGTTTAAATGATGTTATTGTTTACAGTGTTGAAGATACTCACAGCTTATTGAATGGGACAGACGTGTTGTTTCAGTCAGGAGAATAAAAACTGGATGAAAGCTCACCGACACAGCTAAGCCGCAAAAATATCCACACCGAAAAAATTACACTTATGTATTTATACATCAAAGTTTGATTTCACGTCGTGTAGCAACACCCTTGTGAAGAAAAACAGAACCAAAAACGGATAACACTTAATTCACAGCTTTATTTTAGCTTTCAACTAAAATAAGATATGAGCTGTAATTCACCGCTAAACCTAAAGAAAGCACATATCCTTCAGCTTGTAAGGACCTTATTGTCATTGCTGGTCTTCTTCATGACACTCTTTCATCAGCATGACCACCTTTGTTCAAAAGTGCCAAATATGAGTGCTTGGTTTTTTTTTTTGGGATGTGTGATTGGGAGTGATTCTGCTGCCAGGGGAGCCAGCTAACACAAGCACTATAGTTCATCTCTGAAGCTCTGAATAATCACACTCTCGATCTGTCAGTATCTGCATCTGTCAGCCCCTCAGGAGGAACCAGTCGCCCACAGCTCCTTCATTCCCGTCTCACTCAGTCGTCTTACTTACACCTCAGGGGGGCCCCGGCACCCACTGGGGCTCCTGCTATATTTACCATTCAATTTACGTCCTGAAAGAGAACCTTGAATGAAGGATAAGAAGGCTGAATAGGCCACACCACAATATAAAGAAAAAGCAGGCATTAAACTTGGCCACCGTAGCGCAACTAAACACAAATTCTCCTTTTTCAGCATTGTTCAGCTAAACCCCACAAGTTGGACAAATGACAGTAAAGCTGCACAATAACAGCAAGTAATGTGACAAAAGCAATTTCCACTAAACACCAAAAGTAGACAGATGGAGGCAAAACAAGATGCAAACGAAAGAGCAGTAAGCTGTCAACGTCCGTGCTCCACCACGAGAAACCTACACTCAGCACTGTTAAATCTTTTGCCTGTCTGATCCCTTTAATTACTTCTAGTAAGAGCATCACTGAGTCAGGCCAGTAGATAAAGTGTAAGATTTCTCTGCTCTCACAGCTGTAGGTGTTTCTCATTTAGAGCATTCACCAGCTCAACTCTAGACATTCAGATTTTCTTGTTTGTTGAGTTTAACACAATAGCAAATTTGCCAACATTGACAGCCGAATGCATTTTTGCATTAAAAGCAGATTGATTTTAGACTGGCATTCTTTGTATGATGCCATTTTTAAGCGGTCACACTGGACCAGCGTCTCAAAAAGCATTTTCAACCATCGACTGATCAAATAACCCAAAATCCTTAAATGGCGCTGTTCCATATAACTTATTTAGCTAAAAATATGGGAAATACATTTCTCTGCTGATATAGCTTGAAACGGTAACAGCAGCTTCAAGTATTAAGTGTTGAATCAACATAAGTTGTAGCAGGTAAGTATCTACAATGGCACTTACATAAAATGTTTTCTCTCTACTTTCTTTTTTTTTTCCTGTATCTTCACCGTCTCCCTCTAAGTGTGACTGTTTGTATACATGTATCCATTGTCACAACACTTTAATTAAATGATACCTATGCCACTAAGCCTAATTATGCGCAGAGCCGACCGCCCTGTGCCACACACCATCAGCTGTAATTTATGAGCGCTGAGGTGCATCCTCAATTACAATGTTCATATATGCAGAAATTCACCAGATTATCACGAGGCAGTCAATCCATCTCCCAAACACCTGACTCAGCTCACTTTAATCAAGTGTTTACACAGCAGGTCCAAAAGAAATTCACGTAATGTGCTTTGCAAAAAAAAAAAAAAAAAAAGTCATCACTGGGCATATTAAGGGAGAGAAACACTCAGTACCCCGAGGTAAAAATAAAAACTTTATGTTTGACCTCCCTGCTTGAATATAAAACATGCATTTTCATAAATTCACAATAATTCATTATTGTATTTGTATTTTTGGTTGATAGCAAGAGACATAATACAGCTTCAATTTCCCACACTAATGAATTATATACCTTGGGGCTGTTGTACTATAGACATATCCCCAATAGGCTTCTGTTATAATTCTGTATTCAGCATCACTGCCAGACCGACTTGAATGGCTAATCAGTAACTGCATGGCCAGAAGGATAAACTAAACAACACATGCTTCGCCTACTGAATGACACAATATTCAATTCAATTCAATTCAACTTTATTTATATAGCGTCAAATCATGGCAATGCCATCTCAAGACGCTTTACAGACAGAGGGGAAAACATAATGAAGGCCAATTCATAACAGCCTATATAAGGAAACCAACAGATTGAGTTGAGTCCAACTCAATCTCCCATCCTGAGCAAGCACACTGGCAACAGTGGGAAGGAAAAAACTCCCTTTTAACAGGAAGGAAACCTCCGGCAGAACCCGGCTCAGGACAGGCAGCCATCTGCCTCTGCTGTGTGGGGGGAAGAGGACAGAAAGACAACAGACAACAGGAACTGCTACTCCCGGCAAGGGAGACCTGCTGAGACAGGAGACATACATGTTAATGATGCAACACTGTTATGGGGGGGGGGGGGGGTAAAATAAAGAGATAAAGAGAAAAAGAAAGAAGCTCAGTGTATCAGGAAATACCCATTTGGGTCCCACAATCACCAACTTAGTAAACGCTGTCAAGCAAAACCTCTCCACTGTCAAATAATCAGCTATAATTCTAAGATCCATTGTATTTAGCACAGAGTCATTTCCTGCCATTACTGAAAATGTGATTACTTGTGTGTGAGATATTATGAAAAAAGAAAGATTTGACCATGACTTAGCCGTGAAAAGAAACACCTGGAAAGCCCTCATTGTAAATCATGAGGATCTTTTGATCGCATTGTAGATCTATAAGAAATGAGTCACTAGTATTAGTATCTTCTCTTTGGAAAGTGATCGATCAGGATTGTCAAGAAAGTATGAAATGCACAGCAGTGAAGCAACATGGCTACATAGCACTTACAGTGTTTCTCCTACCATTATATAATGAGGTGCCCCATCCCCTGGTCTGTGTATAATGATGTTGTTTTTCGTATAGTGCAAAGTCACAACAGAAGGCGTTTAAGGACGTGTGTCATCTACAGCAGTATTTGTTTAAGGATGGTAACACACAAAACACAATACAGAAAACTGTATTAAAAGAAAAAGTAAATCAATAAAGAAAGAAAGGCAGGAAAACTGAATTAAATAAATAAATAAAAGAATCGAGCGCTGACCTCAGTTCCAATACACACACAAGGATGAAAATGTGTTTTCTGCATTTCTTTGCTTTTGTATGATGTCTCCTTGTTGGCACAATGCCTTCAGCCATGTGTATGTATGTACACAGACTGGTTGCATGTCCTTTTGAAACGTGTTAAATATTGGTGCCATTTCTGAGCAAAATTGCTTTCAGGTTTGATAAATCACTTTGTGGGTGCTAATTCAATATATTTACATTTTCTTTTCCAACCACATGCAAAATAGTGTGTGAATGTTCCATATTGCATAATTCTTGCAGCAGACATACTAAGAGCATGCAGACACACTATTTTGCAGCTTTGAAAGATGCAATCCTCAGTGCACGCTGTTTGTAAATCAGATTGTACATTTTTTTGCATGTGTAATGATTTTTCATGTGTTTTAGTACACACAAACCTTTTAGTACATCTGGCCGTCAGTGTACCTGCTGCTGGATTTGCAAAAACAAATAGCTATATAGAGGAGTGAAGCCCATTGTGGCGTGTTCTGGTTACGGGAACACAGGATTCTTCAGCCAGAACAAAACAAGCAGCATCAAGCTTTGTTGGGCTCAATGATTATTCTGAGAAATCCGGCATTTTCCTGCAGGCAATGTTTGTGTGGTATCTAAATCACTGCAATGACAGGCAGCTTATCAGCTGCTGTTTACTCAGCCCAGTCTCAAAGGGAAGCATGTAATTGGTGTCTACATGTCCAAAATCTAATAATGTGACAATAATGAGGCAGAAATTGAGATGCTTAAGTTTTTCACTGACTGCTGTTTTACACAAGAAATTTTTACCAAGAATATTTATGTTTAGTTTTATGCCAAACTTTAATCAATTACAAAAAAAACATTTTAAAAGTAAAAAGTCGTTAAGCAATATTTACAAAAATCATTTTCGTCTATAGTCCATGCATGTCAATTACCTAGTTTTGTGCAGGTTTCCTTATATCATGATCACACATCATACTGCTCTCCCTCAAAACTCTGCTTATGCACTCACAAAGTCGTTGCTCTAATACAGATATGTTGTGCTTCAATTCAACCCCAGCTCACACTTCTCAAATTCAACCTTGTACGTGCAAAAGTCCTGCACACAAGCTTGAGCTTTTCTCTGTGCACTCAGATTCCTTCTGTGCCCTTTTACAAGAAGAATTGCTGTTGGATTTCTTTCTGCATGCTCCTGGATTCTTAGAAAAATCATTTCAAATTTTTTCAGCCAAAAGAATACCAGATATGACAGTGGTCAATTAAATCATCACTGGATGCACTTGTTTGACTTTAGGGAGCACACTGCAGAAGATAGGTAACTACTCTCAGAAACAGCTACTTACTATCATGGATTAAATGCTTTCCCTTTATACCCAGGTGTTTACAGTCGGTTCTCAAGGGCTGCTGTCCTACATGTTTCAGTGTTTTCCTACTCTAACAGATCTGGCTCAAATGAAAAGGATCCTACAGACTGTTAAACAGGGCGGAGCAATACTGCAAATTTTTATACTTACTGTGTCACTGATAAGTCTCACTGATACTGCTACAATATCTTCTTTTTTCTATAATTTTAAAAATAATTTTATTATTTATTATTTATTTGTTATTTGACTATTTCTTTCCTACTGATCATGATTAGTATATTATTGATACTAATGATATTTTGGTCGATCGAGTCAGGTGTGTTGGAGAAGGGTCACATTGAAAACCTGTAGGATTGTGGTCCTTGAGGACCAGAGCTGGCTACCTCTGCTCTATACTTTAAAAAAGGTGGGCAACTCTTCAAGGACTGCAGTCCTGCAAGTGTTGGAAGTTTCCCTGCTTCAACACATCTGACATAAATTAATGCGCTATTATCAGACTTGTGCAGAGTCGGATGTCAAGCTCTGCACCAGTCTGCTCACTAAGTCTTAGTGTGATTCAGGTGTGCTGCAGCAGGGAAACCTCTAACACTTGCAGGATTGTGGCCCTCAATGACTGGAGTTGCCCACTTCTGCTTTAAATTCTGACTGACTATGGCGTAGGAAAAGGAGCATAAAGTGGGACTATTGAGCACCAAAAGAGGCAATGTACTTGTAGCAGGAGCTTATAGCCAACTACTGATCTGATTGATGATAAACCCACACTAATAACTGAGCAGCCAGAAGTGGCAAATGAGAAGTCTACTACTAAATTGAGATGGATGGCAATTCCAGCATGTAATGCAACTGCAGTGTAGGGGTTTCTGCCATACTGGCAATTTCCAAAGCCAGTTTTGGTGACTTTGGTGTACACAATTTCAACTTTAGAAAATGTCCAAAATGACACCTAAAATGATGCCTCTGAGACTTTAGCCACATTCCAGAAACTGTAAATACCTAAATAAATCCCTGTATGCATTGCCAGGTAGTAATAATAATATGTGGAAAACCTAATGGTGATAATGCCAAGGTTGTGAAATTAACGTGGACTGGCTGACAGCTCCTGTCTAAATTCAGACAGAGTATGTTTGCTTTTTCAATTTTCTTCTAGACATTTTACAAGGTGATTGCTTGAGTCACATTTGTCTTTGGTTTTACTTTGTGTGTGAACCTTGGTTATAGCAGAGGTCTGTCACAGTTTCACATGGGGGATGCTGAAAACACAGTCTCATTTTTGTCAAGGCAAAAAAACAAACAGACAAACGTGGGAAGAAAAAATAATTCAGCACAAGACAAGAACATCAATTTCCTGCGTTTACTTATCTTCGTGATGAAATCCTGGACTTACTCACTTTAGGAATCCAAATCACTAAGAATGACAATGTTACCAGAACTGCTTTAAAGTCAAATGACACAAATCTGAGGTAATGGGGAGACTGTCAAAACAGGTTTACAGTTATTTGTAACATAGCAGCAAGGGGCTTAATTCTTTTATACCCAGGAGTACCAATAATTCCCAGTCCAGCAAAACCTTTTTTCCACAAACAGAAACTGTAACATGTCCTGCTGTCTTCCTAAAAATATCTTCATGGTCAAACGTACACTGCACTCACACAAAAATCAATGTTCTATTAACTAGCCTTAAAAGCTTGTAGTTCATCTACAAAACACACATTGTCCTTCCTCTTTGGATTCCTTTCCTACACATAGATCCCACTTTGATTATGTGCTGGAGAACCCTTGGGGTTTTCACAAAGAACGGATGTGTTTGCATTTATAAATCCCACAATTCTTTGGTTTGCATCACTTTAAGACATGAAAACTACATTGGGGGGGGGCAGATGTGTGCTATACCTCTGTGGTGATCAGAATCTTCTTTCGGTGTAATTGCTTGTCTCATGTGGTTTCTCAAGTCCCTGCGCTGGCCGGTGTAGAGGTGACAAGTAATTGGATGGGATGTCATTCACTCCTATGTCTCACTACCTTCCGCTGACCTGGGATTTCACTTCTGTAAGCACGGGAGCAGAACTAATGGCCATATCTGCAGGCAGCAACCTGAGGGAGAACCCTGGTGTTTTGGTAATGCAGGTGACCAGAGCTATTACAGGACAGAGATAAAGTGACAATTGTATCTCTGGTAGTGCGACAGCGTGGATGTAGTACGTCTGCTGATTATTCTGGAAATGCTGCTCAATTCAAATATGAATCCATAGCAGTATTCCTCCTTCACACAAGAAAATGTGTGTAAATTAGTTATTTATGTGACACCAGAAGAATGAATATGTTTTTAACAACAAATTAAAAAAAAATCATTTTTTCTTTTTTGTCTGTTTTTTTACAATAGCACATGTACGAATAATTTACTGATGATTTAGTATAGGTGAGTTTTGACTGGAAAAAAAAAATCCATTAGAAAGCTGAGAATAACAGCAAGAGGAATGGGAATAAACTGATTGGATTTGGGGCCATGAAGAGATACGTATCATAAGAATTTGAGAGAAGAATTGATAAGGTTGCATTCATGGTTCAACATCTGCTGTAACTTCATTTCAGCATAGACTCCTGATGCACCCCAGACATTTTCCCTCAGCTTCTTTCACACTGAGGTGCTCTGTTGTTGTTCAAGAATTTACTGAGTACCAAGAAGCAGTGGGTTGGTTCAAGTTTACACAACCAGACCTAGTTTGTGTTCCTTACTGAAATGAAAATTCAACAATTTGTTGAACTGCAATGAATCCATGTTTAAAGAAAAAGACTTTCCTAATGAGTGGATATGACATAAAACAACTCTTATTGCTACAGAGCTTTTCAAAGCTCATAGCTTATTGTTTGCTCAGTTCTGCCACTCTAATCAGCTCAGCTGCAGGAGGTAGGTACCCACGGTGCGCTACCTGCCAAAAGCAGAGCGGCAGATGGGCAAAAAACTTTCCGCAGGGATTTAGACTCTTAGAGGACTCTCAGTGTGTTTCCACACAGATATCACAGTATAAAATTAAGTCCCTAGGAAATAATTTTACCCCCCCCAAAAAAGTCCCTGCTCAAGGGTAAAGCTACACATGCTACTGACACCGTTCGCAACTCACTTGGTCAATTTCAGCAACAGCTTGTTAAAGCAATAACATGCAGGGACCTTTAAGTTCATGAAAATAATTTTTTGGCCCCTAACAGTTCCAGAAACCCAGGTAGAAATGTGGAAAAGTGATGGTGAAAAATAAAACTTGTCATGAGGGTGAGCAGAGCTCTTCCAAATAAACTTCAACAATGCTTCATGTTGTTGCATGTACACGTGGAAAATTCTTTGCAAGCACATCAACAACAGTGGTCTTATTGGAACATTATAATTTGTGTCTGAAAAAAAAAAAAAGAATTCGGCGTGGTAAGATCACAAAGTCTTCTTCCGTTTGTTTCCAATTATAAATCTAATAACAATCCTAAAAAGTATATACCAGTATGATATAAACTAATGATAACCCTAACAAGAGAAAATACTGATTAATGAAAGCAATTAGTTATGGTTCATTTCACTCAAGTTAGATACCATGTTGGTAAATAAGTTGAAAGTATACCCATGTACACACCCAGACTAACTTCTTTTTTTATTATTATTATTATTATTATGCCCCTGCATGTTGAATAACTTCAACCAGGCAATGAGTGTTTTTGACATTTCTTTCTCTCTTGAAGGTGAAGGGTAATACACTTATCCAAATGGCACATAAGGTTTATCTCTTTTCTCTTACATTTTGTTGTTTTGTTATTGCAACAAGTCAAAAGTGACTTAAACGCCTAAACTTGTTATCAGGACATAGAAATGGTTGCCATGACAGACCTGCATAATTTCCTGGTTGGATACGATATGATTAAATCTGATGTAATCCAACATTGATTAATTTATTTAGATATATTTATGTAACAACACCAACTTTCTTGAACATTAGAGACATTTTTCAGATAATTGTAGCTATAAAACGCTGAGCCCATTAATATAAATATCAAAGTCATATATCTCAAATTAATTATGTCATTGTAATCTGATATGATGTGTCTACATTCACTTCTGATACAATATTCGAAAGAGTATTTTCTATGCTTAACAGTCCAATACCAGATTTTAAATTAAATTTAAATTCTTAAAAGAGTCTGTCACAGAGTTTTATGAATCTATATTGAATGGATTCAATTTGTATCATTTCAAATCGATTAATCGATTTTCTTCTAACCCAGCCCTGGCTGCCATTTTAAGTGACAGATTCTGCTACATCATAACTGTACATGAGGTAACATAATGTAATTTTTACACATTTTCTGGCAACAGTTTTTATACTCATACAAAACCAAAGGAAGAGAAATTATCTTTAGTCATAACATCAACATTCAAATATCTAAAAATTACATTTGGTGGATTCAGGTGAGACGCTAATGTCACAGGGGTCCCTGTCTTATCTAAAGCTCCACACTCTAGTATCTGGTGTTGTTTTTGCTATTGTAACAGTTCTCTCGAGCTCAATTCAACACTTAAAAACGAGTATTACTATGTCAGGGTACTTACAATGCTCAACAAAATATTTAAAGAAATCCAGATCTGGTGTAATAAAAATCATTAATAAATAGTGTCAGTTTTAAAAGACAGTCAATTCATTTAGGAGGCTTCACAGCAGCAGATTAAGCCTTTGGGCAAGCAATGTAAAGCATGAAGACTTAAGTATCTTATAGCACACAATCATCACATGACCCGTAATTCTTGCAACCATTGTGTTAAAGCATACATGTACAAGGTCAAAGAAATATTGCCACAAATTAATTAACTATGCAAAACAGAAAATAAATTTTCAGTGAAAGATAGAGGTCATTGTTAACTATATTACATGTATAAAGGCTTGATGCAGAACAAAGAAGATGAGTCTCATTTTGGCTAGAAAAGTTGGTGGTAAATCGATCTATTGTTCTGCATGTAAACTGTGCAAGTCCTTAAAGCCACTAATGTCATAGAAAGGTAGTAAAGTAGATGCATTAAATCAAGGGTTAATCATGGGCTACCATCCTGCAGGTTTGGGTGTTTCTCAGGAACACACACTTGATATAAACGAAAATTTTCTCCAAAAACTTCTAGTCATCATCTGCGGCGGCCTGTTAATGAGCCATTGATTTGGGTCAGGTGAGTTACAGTGGGGAAACACTAAAACCTGCAGGACTGTAGCTCATGATGAGCAGAGGTGGAGACGCCTGCTTTTAAATACACCCAAAAAAGTGTCGTGAATTGATTAAATGAAAACGTACTTTAACGCAGTGATAAATCTTAAAGCAGCATCCGATCTTACTGTGTTTCTCCTCCTGTTTGAGGGAGGAAATAGAATAGACATAAGAAATAAAGAGCCAAATGATAGACGTGTCTCTGTCACCTTGACTCCATGTCTCTGTGTCTCCATGTCTGTTTCTTGCCCTCCACTTCATCAATAACACTCCTCTTCTGGGGATTCTACCTCTACCAGCCTCAACAATAAACTTAATATAGATATTGAGGTGAACTGTCTATTTTTTGTTTGTTTGTATATTATTTTTCTTTTTACATAATGATGCAATCGAGTTCAGAATTACTGAATTCTCTGGGATAGAACAAATAAAGATGTCTTGTTTTAGCCAGTTTACACAATGCACTAAACAGCTGTTCTCCTGGGAATCCTGAGTCCCAGTTACCTAATTTCACCCCCACTCATAAACGCAACAGGACTAATTAACTTAGGTGTAAAAACTTAGTTTTGTTTGTGTATTAACACCATCACTTTCCAAACAGCTAGTTTACCTGCCATATATGACTTACATTAGCAAGAGCCTAATGATTTACTCAGACCAGAGCCGAAGTGTTGTGTAAGCAGTGCAGCTTCATACCACCACCACCATCATCATCAACTAAGGGAGCTGATGAAAACCTTTCTGTGGCAAAGATGTCAATAAGTTTTGTACATTGCAGCATGTGTCGGAAGCATCAAGTCGTATTTCTTTCTTCTTCTTTTTATTTTCCTTTTTAATAGTTTTCTGCCCCTTATTGATTCTGAGAAGAACATTGATTCTGACAGATGCTTGACTCCATCAGCACAGAAACGAAATGGCTTTAATAATCTGATTAGGCTGCAGATCAGCGTGTGTGTCGGTGGTCAGGAAATAAAGAAGTGTGCTGACTTTCCTATTGACAAATGAATTACACAGACACAGGACCACCGTAAAAAGGGGGTGGGATTAAAACATTTTATCAGGCCAATTCTGTGCCTCTTAAGAAAAGAACATGCCCAGTGCCAGGTGGACATCTTTCTCAAAGTCCTGATGTGGAGATAAAAGCAGGCTTTGTGATCATGCACCGTATTTTCAACTAATTAATGCATTTACCTTTTCTGGAAACCACAATTATGCATAATGTCTACGTCCCTTATGTAGTTATCTTGCTGAGCTTTAAGTGCAGTACTCAATGCACTTAAAGCTCTGCTAGCGCGCTTTATTCACATTCCCACCTGTTGTGTTTTTGAGCAGAAATTGTTTTATTTCTGTCTTACAGTTTTATATAATTTAATTATCAATTATACTAAATGAAATCTTTAAAACAAAAGTCACTCTGCACAAAGTCACTCTGCACATTAAAAACATCTCTGGGGTTTAAAACAGAAAGATCAAACCAAAAAGACTCAGATTTGGTTTTGCCTTCTGTTCCTGACATGGAAGAATAATTGATAAATTCGGTGTTGGTATAGAGAATCTCTTTCCTCACAGGGTTTTTCACAATCCAGTGTTACTTAATGAGACAACTTTCATTGTATTAATTTGTGTTCCTCTCCTGGGCTGAAAGTCCAACTCCATCACGACCTAAAAAACAGCAGCTCCTCCGACAAAATGATAATCTGAGTCAGGCAGCATGTAGAGCTGAACCTGCGGAGGATAAATACTTCACTCATCCTCCATCTGCCATTTGCATTCCCTTTGTCCCTCGCCTATTAATCAGATACTAGCTCAGTTTATAGTTAATCAGTAGGAGGTCATATAAATAATAACTGGAAAAATGTACTAGCACAGGATCTTTGTATTTACTTTAGCAAACTGTACAAAGTACTGGTACTTTCTGCATCTTGTAATAACAATGCAGGTGGCAAAAAAGTGGCCTTGAAAATGTGAAACTGAAAAACCATTATACAAAGCTCAATAGTCCTTGGCCTGTATTTATCAGGGATCTGAATAAAACCTTCAGCTATAGCCGTTATCACTTGGTCTATTGGAAACATGCCTGAAGTACGTGTTTCCAATAGACACTGCAGACTCCATTCTAGTTGGAGACTCATTGGAGAAGACAGAAAACTAATGAATAGTTTTAGAGTTCTTATACTTGGAGGTTTAACTTCTTTCCATTTACTGAGAAAAAAGGAGGAGGATGCTTGAAATGTGCTGTGCAAACAAGCCAGCATCTCAAGATATACTAAAAAAGGATGCAGGAACAGAAAGTCCATCAGTTTTTTTTCTTTTTTTTTTTAAACTTCCCATCCAACCTTTTTGTCCAGGTTGAAATTTCTATATAAGGTAACTGAATGAGTTTTTGTGCAAATTAAAAAAAATCTGATTGTTTCATGTCAATGATGCTAAATGAGTTTCCTAATTCACTTGCTTTACATCCAGCAACATATGTTAGACATCAACTAAATTATGATAAATGACTATAAAAACATTTTTTTTTTAACATAAAACCTGTTTTATCCCTCTAACATGAGAGATAAACTATTAGATGAAAAGATACATTTGTCCAGTAGTGACGATAACTTTGATTTTTACATCTGCAATGACACTATTTGGACTTTCAAACACTGCCGAGAAAGAAAAGAGAAAAAAAAAAAAAAAAAAAACATGCCACAAGCAGAGCAGCCACAGCTTAAATCCTCTATTTTTGTCCACATTGGGTGCATTTATACATGGTAGTGGGTGGAAGTTGGCAACACTCCGATGACAAGTCGCAGTTATTGTAGTTACATATGTGACACTGTAAAACGAGACTTCAAATACAAAAATCAATGCTGATGTTGGCTACATCCGAAAAGATCACGTAAGATAAAAGTATAGATATCATCTATCATGACAGCAGTTTAGGTTTTGAAAACAATGCTTCTGCGCTGCCAAGTGCACATGAGAGATATACTTGAAAAACAAAGCAGACAGATTGTAGCCTTGTAGACGGCAAAAGGTATTCATGATAGGGACTGTTTACTGTTTGAACTGCACAATCACTCTATCAAAATATTGGGGCTTTAAACTCTGGGGAATGTTGAGCCATGACAAAATGTGACAAAACTTTCATCAGAAGAAAAATGGGTGAGGTGAACATCCTGTCGTGCCATTCACTGCATTTGTAAAATTGCATATGTGCACAAGTAAGTGCAGCACCTTTTCCTGGATACATGCACTGAACTTGAAATATGAAGCAAACAATGCATCAGATTAATGATATCCTCAATTTGGACAACATGGTAACACGCAGGATTATTAATAATTTGGGTAAGCTCTGTTGTCATACTGATATTTAAAAGCAGCAGACACCAAAAACAGACCTATAGATCTGGGTAACAGAGCATTTTTAGGATGTCCCACAAAGAGTCTTTCCTGGAAGGAATAACAATAATTTATTTAGTAAGACCCAGAATTGAGAAGCTTTAACCACAGAATACAGATTACAGATATAACCGGGATTCAGATATAAATATCTATTATCTTAGTACTTTGAACATATGAGACCTGTAACTGTTTACAGTGTAGTATCAAGTGCTCAATTCATAATCCCTCATTAATGTGATGTAGTAGAAAAGTGAAATAATGCTAGAAAATGCAGAATCAGATGATCAGGCACCTTGAATGTGGTTATTTAGCAGTTTTTGACAGTTTTAACCAGCAAAGCAACATCAGTATTGCATGATGGTGATTTATAATGACTTTTAAGTCCTAAAATGTGCACTTTTGACTATTTTTTGGGCCTTGAATGTAAAACATCTCATCTGTACAGTAGGCTAACATAGCAATTTAGCAGGTTCTGAAGTGAGACCATCAGAATTGGTCAAGCGATTTATATAATTAATTCTCTGACTGACGCATTACCTCAGCCAGGAGTAGGCAATTCTGATCTGAGAGAGCCACAGTCCTGCAGGTTTTACATGTTGACTTATTCAGTGACTTATTCATGTTAATGATTTGTGTTGAAACAGGGAAAATCTTTCAGGGTTGCAGCTCTAGAAGACTGGATTTGCACCAAATGAAACACATTGGCATATTGTGATGCAATTCCAAACAGTGGTAGTTTCCTAACCTTACTATATTGAGCATTTTAATTAATAAACCCAAAGTTACAATAAAAAAAAAACAAAAAAACAAATGTGTTTGTTTTTTTCTTTGCATTATCTCATGACAATGTGTATACATGTTGCATTCCTCACACCTTTTGTGCAACATTTGAACTCTTTTTTTCTGCTTTCATGTATTCTGTTATGTAATTGACATAACATGCCAAATATGTGACATCTTCTTGATGCACATAGGATGAAATGTTGGGCAAAATTGCAAAATACTTGTTAATTTTACTCAAAATAGGTTTTGATGCAACAGCTATGCTTAGTTTAGTTGGTTACACAATGCTATAACAAAACAATATCAATGAGTGTTCCCACCTCAGTAATCAAGCAGGAGATGAGAAAAAAAAAACCTTCAGCATCCCTTCAGAAGCAGATCCCAACTTGCTACTACGTGGAAATCCATAATCACTGTGTTGCAGAGGCTCACACAAATTTAATGGCAGCTGATTTGTGATAACAGGTTGTATATAGCTATAATGTTTGGACAAAATCTATGTTTTCTACTGGTTAATCCAAGAAACAGTTACATGTTTCACCCCTGGTAGCTCAGAAGGGACAGTTGAACAACATAAACATAAAATATAGTCATAAATCGGGAAAAGCAAAAAGATTTTCTAATATATTTAAATAAAGTCCACACTTAATTTGATACCATTTACATAAAATGATATTGTTTTAAAAGGAAAGGTCACATTCAATGTTTTGCTTCCTCATGGTCAAAGTCAAATGTCGCTGGTTTGACCTCGAAATGATATCCAGTCCAACAAACTTCAAATTTAGAAAGTAAACTCAAAACGTTCACCATCAAGGGTTGACATTCACAGGAAGTCAGAAGCAACCAACTTACTATGGTGGTAATAAAAGATCAAACATCTCTCCACAAATCCTAATTAAAAGTTCACCTGGCTCTTTTCCTCATGATTAAGCACTGGGCGTCTGGGCTCACAAAATGATATATGGCCTATCCAGCCTGTATTAATTAGGTTCTAAGAGTTTCTTGTAAAATTTGATCCTGCACCACCAAAATTTGTATCTGACTTATACGTAACATCCCAGACAGAATTTTAAATGATCAACCAAAGAGCTTGTGTTCCTTTCTTCTCTCAGATCAATTTAAACTTCAGGTATTTTACGAATGTGTCAGATTTTAGAAGTGTTTTAGCAGAGACATGATGTTAAAGGCAAACCACATCTCCAAATATTTACTCTTTATACACTTTTAATAAATAATATCTAATTTGTACCACACTGTCTTGAACCTTTGCTTTGTATATTTTAACTATACCTGCGTTACCAGATGTCTATGTCTAATGGTGTTTTTTACAAACCAACTTGAATACTGAGCAGCATGTATGTCATTTTTAATGAGCTCAGACAATGTAAATGTGGTTATTATCGTGAGGTGATCCATTGTAGATTTTCACACTGTCAAATGTAAAATTAGCTCTCAAAACACACAAACCACTAGAAAAAATCTACACTATTAGGTTGCAAACCTGATGATAAATACATTATCTAGCTCTAACATAGAATCACTTATTGCAGTCATAATAATGTTTCTTGGTACACGCGGTTGTCATTTATGGCCATTTAAGTTGCATTTTTTTGAGTTTATATCAGGCTTCTGTCAATTCTTAATGAGTATCCTAACATGCTGCTCAACTCATATGTGTTGACTTTAAATTCCAGTACGCAAGATCAATTATTGCATGAGGCTGACAAAATTTAGGTGGTGTCTGTATAGGGGTGGAGCAGGTGGCCTGCATGAGACATTACAGTGCAGTAACATTTGAAGAATTGCTTCATCCTCTTGCATCCTGTACATCAGTGTTATAACATCACTATGTGAATTTATGGATCTTCATTCACTTAAACATTCATCGGCAAACTGTGAAGTGAATTTTTATCACAGTTAAATATTCTTAAAAAACACATGACTTGCAGTAATATTTTTCTGCAATTTCCCTATACACTCATAAAGAAGTGATGTGCAGTGAAAATACACACACGCCATTATTTTACACATTCTTGGGGGAATTTAAACCTTAAAAAATGCCTGAAAAAAGGCAGATCAAAAACATAACCATTAAATAAAATTTAATGGATTCTTATTTTACCTATTCATAATATTTCCTTATTTAACTGTGTTTGATACAAATAACGGCATCCACCCTTCACAGTTGTTTATAGTTGGCAGCTCAGGTATTGTTTGAGGAACCTTGCTGAATTGGCTTGATGAATAAAATGAGTAATTCTAGATTAATTTACTGGCACCAGATAAAATTTGACTCATGATTCAGGTTTCATAAGGCTATTCTCTTTAAACTGTGTAAGGATGTACGCCTTATAGCTCAGAGGCTGTCCTTATGAGATGATGTCATTTTGTGACATCTAAACTTAGATTACTGTGTAAAACTTCAGTCAACTGGATATATAAAAGTGAAATGTAGCCCATATATAGAGCTTTATGAATGTTGTGAATTTAGTGGATTGTAAATTTGCTCGACACATTCCAGTTGAGGACATGCAGTTTGCCAGTCCGGGAAGTACAATGACCACAGCTAGACCTCCTGCTGTGCTACTAAAACAGTCATTTGTAGGAAAGAGATGAAACTGGTACAAATACTTATTTATTTTGCAACGTCGAACTGAAAATCTGAAAAAATGAGTTCTTTTCCCTTCTGAATCAGTGATGTTCTGCAGTAACTTTAGTAACTTCTCTAAAGTCATTTATTGCTTTCAGTCACCGGCAGAGTTAAATAAACTTAGTCAGTCATTGAGTTGCCTCTGTAATTCACAAACTCTGGTCTCATGCTGCCAAAAGAACAAAAAAAAGCCAGTCTGAGAGAGAATGATCCCTGATCAAGGAAAGCCCCCGAGCACCCCTACAGCAAGACTCACCAGCACCCTTTTCCCATCACTGTCTGTCTCACATTGCACCACTGTTCTCCCCTTCATTACATCTTATTGAAATGCATCTTTGGGAAGGCCTCATTGGCCTCATTTAAATCTCTGAGAACAGTACTCCCATTTGAGTTTCTCTATAGTCTCTAGTTCCAAACCTCAGGTTAATAAAATTATGCTTCATATGCACACACACACACACACACACACACACACATATGTATGTATGTATGTATGTATGTATGTATACATATATATATATATATATATATATATATATATATATATATATATATATATATATATATATATATATACACACACACAAATATATATTGATATTTGCAATACATCAGCACATTTTCACAGGAGACAATGAAATAAAAATTAATTGTCACACATACAGCATTTTGTAAATTTAAAATCCAGCCAAAATAATTTTCTGATGAGAAGATTTGTAAGAGATTTTTTTTTTTTTTAATATCAACTAGCATCATGTCAAATGACAATAACTGCAATAAGTGAGCATTTCCTTGTGTAGTTTGCAATGTCATTGTTTAGCCATCATGGTGTACTTTTTGAAGGTAGAATCCCAAATCATGTACTTTTCACTCCCAACTGTCAATATTAGTGGGTTGGAGCAAAGCAGTCATTTCTGATGTACAAAATGAAGACAGCAGAAAAGGACTGAGAAAAAAATGTTGCAAGATGAGATTACACCTGGTGATCTCTCACGTCAGCAACTTCTAAATTCTTCTTCTCCCTGATTTGTAATTAAAATATAATGGAAAATAACAAACTACAGCCCATCCATATTCTAAAATAGTGAAATTAACCAAAATGAAAATGAGATTTAGGTAGCTGAAGTTAGGCAACCTTTGTGCCACAATCATCAAGAAACACAATAAGAACTGTAGTACTATGCAAGAGTTTCATTTGCCTGAAATTCAGGGTAAGACTCCTTTTAAATATATCTTCTTTGCACATTAATGAAACAACCCTCCTCGTCTCATAGGCAAAACACTAAATTGCAAAATGTGAAGTACAAAACGTGATTGAGAAGTCACCACCCCCCCACACACACACATAGACCCCCAACTCCGCAAAAAAAGAGAAATCAACATCACTGCTGAACAAACCAAAACACCAAGCATTAACAGAATTAATTAAATTGCTCTGTTGCGCCCTCTAAGTCCAATAAGTTGATCCAGCTCTCCTGCTGATCTGAAGCCCAGCTGCTCATCCCCGGACAGGATGAATGTAAAATGAGCAAAAAGATCCAACTAAAAGAAAACAAATGATACATAAGAGGATTGTGGCCAAACTTATGAAGAAAACTTTGTCGGTAAGAAAACATTGTGGACACAAAACCACAACCAGCAGCCTCTGCAATGTCTGAACATTGTCCAAGACCATGAGTCATTATAGTTGCATCATTTTGTATGAATCATTTTATCACAAAGGACTCAATAGTTTACTTACCCTGGAAGTAAATGTACTGTAAAAATGAGTCTGAAGTACTTTTAGAAGCCAACTATATTATCTAAACTATGGCATAATCAGCAAGAAAAGATTGTTGGATCGTCTACCTTGATAATGTTTCTCTAACCAACTGTGGGGAATAACATCCCCACGCCACATCAGAACATCTTCAAATTTTGCAACACAATCACTCAACTGTCGGATGAGACATAATCAAAACTGAACGAGATCTTTTGGCTGAGCGTCAAGCAATGAGAAAAACCGACAAACCTCAAAACAGAAATTTCTGTATTGTCTAAAATAAGCTTCAAACACAAGGTGCTTTGGTGGTTGGGTTGTGAGAAAATAAAGGCAAGTGCTGATAAGTCAGAGAAAAGTGAAATTGAAAATCTGAAATATATTTGGGCAGACAGACAAATAAGGGAAAGAGAAAATCTAAATGTTTAAACTATGATGGATCAAAAATAAGACTCATCTTTAGCAAAGATGAGCAAAAAACCACAAGGAGATATTTCCACAGGGATGAATAAAACACTCACATGGCCCTTTTAGGTCAAGGACAGGTTTATTAAAAACCATAAAGTGCTATATAAAGCATCACCATGGTAACTGGACTAAGGGTTAGACAGTTTGGATTCTGGGGCATAAAAATGACCATTCATGGTCTCTCTGAGGTTTGTTTGTATTAATAATTATGCATGCAAATGTATTTCTTTAGCATCAGGGATACCCTGCATGTGGTTTAGCGAGATAACAATGGTGCAAATATTTGATCTCATCAGTTAAAATGTATCTTGGAAGTGGATACTTTACTGAATGGCTTTACACATCAATATCCAAAAGTATGAATGAAACGCAGACATGATCTTTTCAGTCAGTGGTGTTAAACATGTTTTCAGGTTTTACCTTATCCATCTTAAACCTAAACAGAGAGGAATCAGTCAGTGTAAGGAAGGGGTGGACTGGGACAAAACATACATACACAAATAAATTAAAACAGTAAGTAAGTGGCATTTCAACCCTGACCAGCCCATTTTCTGTGCTCCCTTGAAAGTGTATAAGTCCTTGAAACTACAATCATACAGTAGGTTTGCAGGAATCAGTGAGAATAATACTATTGAATAGTTTAATTTATTAATAAAACAACTATCTATACTCTATCAGGGTCAAGAATATCAAAGTGTGTTTGGTAAATATGTGTGTTGAATGTAGAAAAAACACAGCTAGAACAGACATGAGAGATGATGGATCAGATTAAAACTGTTCCTGGAGAAAGAGTATAGTCAGTGTTTGTGTGTGTGTTGCCTGCTCTCCTCTCCTGGAGGTTTTATCTAAACTAGGTTCAACAAAAAAAGTATCTACATTTTGGGTTATGTAGATACTTTTTTTTTCTTGATTAAGAAGCAATCTTTCATGATTAAGTCAGATACAAAATTATTACCCTAAGGTAATAATTTTCTGTCAGTCAGAAATTTGCTGACTCACTGTTGCTGTTGGTGAATGATGGTTGAAAATCATTTTCACACTTTCAATGAGATCATCCAGTTTAGGAAAACATTAAATAACCTAATTTAAGATCTGCTGTTTTAACTAGTCAACACAACCAGTTAACCAGCTACTGGTAGCAGCACACCAGCTAATTTCATTCATAATTGTAAGGCAAGGCAAGTTTATTCGTACCTTTCATGTAAGACAAGTGCTTTACATGAAACATTAAAATTATTACAGAAAAAAAGCATTAAAAAAAATACAAATCGCAAAATCACAGTAAAATCATAAATTATATTAAAATAATTAAAAGCAGAATTAATTAAAAGTTACTGTGAAGATGTCATGCATAGGCGCATGAGAAAATAAATGTTTTTAAACTGGATTTAAAAGTTTCTAAATTTGGTGAGTATAATTGTAATTTTACAAACTAAGGTGATAATAAAACAGCTTTTTTATTGGTGGGTTTCAACATAACTTTATAAAAAGTTTGCATATTCACAACTAACTGGCTCAGACTTACTGGGTTTACTGGATCTCTGTGCTCAGAACAGAACCTCATTGATGTGAAAGCACTGCAACTCACTGCAGATTCTAACATCATCCATGACAGCTGATAAAGGTCCCGTTGAGCCCAAAAAGTCAACTATCTTTAGACATTTCAACATGTCACTGTTCTTTTTTTTAAAATTTATTTTATTATTCAGTTTCTCTGCACCTCCTCTCTGTTTCCACTCCTTGGTTATGACAGGTATCTGCAGCCACTGGCACAGAGTCAAAAGCCGTTTAAAGTTTCTGATTGGTCCATCCTGGTATCAGTTAAAAAAGGAGGCAATTTACCACAAATCAATACTTTTCATGGGCTTCTGGTCAGAAAAGAAAGTTCTGTGCTGCATATTTGTACTAATGGGTTATTCAGGCACATGAACCACAACAAAAAGGGGGTTGTGTTAAAAAGTGTGATGAGGCTGACTTAAAGTTTGTTGCTAATCTGCCTTATGGACCAGTCAGACCAATACATAAACTGTGTTGGCATTAAAAAAGAAAACGAAAAAAAACAGCCCACAAGGAAAATGTCTAGTAGCCAGGGAGTCCCTGTGAAAGCAGAAGGGAACAAACAGGATGCAAATGCAGCTTTTCACTTTTACACTCTTGCGTTGTTTCCACCAACGAGCCGATCTCAACTCCAAATGTGGATTTTGCCTCCAAACATAATGCAATTATTTCTAAATATCACATGGGGTGAGACTGTGTTCCTGTGTTATTTTCGCATCTACTTACTTTCGCATCATTCTAATGATTATTTCAGATTTTATTAGTCTGGGTTGCATATGTGCATAATTTCAACTCTTTCCTTGAGTTTAATCAATGACTTATTCCATCACTCAAATTTAAGGATTTGCATTTGCTACTAATGCTGGCTGGATAATCCCACGGCAATCCCTTCTGCCCGGCCTCTTTCTTCTTTCTTCCATGCAAAGATCCTCAGTTTTGACTTGTCTGCTTGAGCACAGCAGTTGATCAAAGGGTAAAATAAAACAAGCACTCTTGATAGACAGTGCTCTGCAATCAGAAAATGACTCATGTGGGAGTGTTTCTGAAGAAGAAGAAGAAAAAAAAAAAAAAAGAAATCCATTTGGTCTCACCTCGCCATCTCTCCAGCGTGTTTCCTACTGGGTCAAATACACAGTAAACAGAGTAAGCTATTTTAACAGGTCTCTGAAGAGGCTGCTGTTCAAACACAGAGGAGGTTATTAACATTTCCCTTTCCTTTCCCACTGCATGCAATGCATCTCTGAAGAGACTGAAAGCGATCTATTAAGTGAATAACTCGCCTCAATGTACGAGCTACACTATAAATTAACAAACAATTAGAGATATAGTGATGCAAACTGAAGGGAACGCAAAAGATAAAATGGGAAATCATGTTGTCAGTAACCTATTTATTTGTAGCTCCATCTGCAGCAGTGGGTATCAGCACTTGTGCTGACAAGGACAGAGCACTCCAGCATGGAGAGCAGCTTGTCAGGGAAACAGCGCTATGATGGAGATGAAAACAGAGGTTTTTTTTATTTGTTTGTTTGTTTTTTTGTTCTTTCGTATTTGTGTATCAGATTCCCCTGCATATCCTCAATCTTCTCCCTGGACTCACGCAGCCCCAGTCTAGTAGAAAATCTTTTTTTCTTGTTTTTTTTTTTTTTTATGTGCCAAGCTAAGAGGAGGTCATCTCATTAAAACTATTGTAATTACAACAGGCGTGCCATGTTTTGTTAAAGCAGCAAATAGGGTTGTTTTGTTTTTTTTTTTTATTTTTTTTTTTTTTTTTATGAAACTGGAATTACAGAAAAGCCTTCTCACTTGAAAGCCTCAGAACACTGACAAAATGAGAAGCAAAATGATAGCGTTAATAATGCTGTGTGACACCGCAGCTTAATTTATTTTGCATTGTGCAGCAGAGGATGTCGGGGGCTTTGTCCGTTCATTTCATGCAAAGACAATTTGCTTTAATGCTTCTTTTATGTGTTTGACCTCTTCCCAGACATGGACAACACGCCAAACGCAAGGACGTTTCCCATCGGCCTGAAAACTTAATGCTCTCCAGTTCTTGGTAAAGCTTCAAAGAAAAGGGCGCGCTCCTGCCCGGCTCTCTTCACTGCTGATTTACTGAATTCTTTGCACTTGGGTAAGTTTGCAACAGCAGAATAGGAAAGCCTCCTGTCAGCAGGTTAACTTCATTTGCATCCGGGGATCTCGAGCTGTTGACTAATCAAATTTAGCATCGTGACTTAAGTGCTTGTGAGGTGATACGCTCACGATTCACCACCTCACAGGTTAATGTTTGCTCTTTACAAAATGACTCTTCTATTTACTAATAATATTTCTTTTAATTTAAACACCTTTAAAGTGAATCTGTATCAGTTTCCTTATGTGATTAAATGTTATAAAACTGTTTAGTGCTTTAGCTGTAACTCTGTCTTTTAATGCTGTAAAGGGATTTATACTCTGCACACCGAGCTTTATTAGACAAATGAGCAAATATGCTTTTTTTGTGAGTATTTTTGTCTCAGTATTAATTGAAGCTGCAGGAGTCATCCTGTAACAAAATGACCTTCTATTTTTGATAGTCATCATTTACACAGTCGCACCCCAGGGTGGATATTTTCAGTAGTCATACGAACACTTTATAATTACTTCTGTTTCCAGTTACAAATCAGTCGTGTCTCTTTCCCAGTTCCTTCTTCAATCCTCTTATGAAAAATTCAAACTGTGGGAGATTT
The DNA here is from genome assembly GCF_933228915.1 of Telmatherina bonti. Classification (NCBI taxonomy): domain Eukaryota; kingdom Metazoa; phylum Chordata; class Actinopteri; order Atheriniformes; family Telmatherinidae; genus Telmatherina; species Telmatherina bonti. Next base: position 25,948,274 of record NC_136613.1, on the reverse strand, counting down.
GTCCAGAATTGGAACATTTTGTAAAGGAGTGATGTGAAAGGCCTGTGCTGTTTGAAAAGGACTTCTGAGCAGAGGGGTGCTGTGAAAGCGAACTATTCCGACAGAATATTCTCATGGGATTTTAGATCTGAGTATTACCAATCTTCTGCCTTGTAGCTCTCATGAGACTAGTCATAGGCTTTTATGATAACCTCAATCAATTTCCTGCCAGTCAGTAAGAAGGACGCTACTTCAAAATGAGATATCGATGGAATAATCATTAGGACTTTTGGAGAGATGCGTCAAAGTTTGTCAAGGTTGCCGTGATAATTGGAATATGCAGCCAGCTCAAATTAGACAAAGCAGAGCATCAGTAAGTCAATTGCCATGTTTTACTCTTGTCAGTTGCAGATAGTGTGTGCGCTCACAGCAACCCTGAAAAATGCAGTATGGGTTAGAAATATGGAAAATCTAACTGGGGCAACATATTTCAGTCTCACATCAATATGCAGCTGTGAATTTTATTCACTAAGATGCTAATCTTGTGCTAGATTTGGCCAACGCAGAAGAAACTTGTGAAGGCAAATTAACCACATTACGTGACTATATTGTAGCAAAATCACATCTGTGCATATATGCAGGAGAAACACAAAAAGTTAGGTAAAGTTTCATAATGGATCATATCCAATCATTGCAAAAACAAAAAAAAAAAAAAGAAAGGTTTCATTATTAAGATTTTATATGTAAATGCATACTGAAAACAAATTTAATATTTTACTATGTTCCTTTCAAGTTCTTAAAATTAGGTGAAGTCAGCCTCAGGTGAACAACACAAAACATACAACACTGTACTGATAATTCTTTGACAAAAAAAAAGGCTGAAATGTAAAATTGTCGAACACAAAAAACATCACAATTTGAAATCTCGTAGAGTCACTTTCAACATCAATAACTTCATTTAGTGGACGTCTGTACAACACTGTCTGTCACGTTGGTACAGAGGAATTTTGACCCAAATTGCTTCAGTTTTTTTTTTTTTTTTTTTGTAGAAATTCATTCATGCACAGCTTTCTTGAGGTCCTGCTACAACATTTCAAATTGCCTGAGGTCTGGACTTTGACTGTGCCATTGATTCTCTCTTTTTTAAATTGATCCATTTAAGATTTGCTGCTGTGTTGGATATCATTGTCTTGCTCCACGGCCCAATTTAAGGCAAGGTTTCGCTATCAGAAAGATGGCCTTTTGACACAAGAATTCTGTGATTTGCATCAGACTTCAACGTATCCAGGTCCTGTAGCATCAAAATTAGCCTAAATTGCTATCCACCCGCTACAATGCGTTGTAGCTGGCATACAGTTATAGTACTGATCTGTTGTACTTGGTGTTTTTTAAACATGACACTGTGTATTCTGATCATACAACACATGTGTGTTTTGTTCTGATAGAAATTTGCAACTTTAAACTTTGCAGACATTTTAAAAGGCTCTTTCTTGTCAACCCTTCCAAGCAAGTCATATTTATCTAGCTCTTATGTGTAATCGCACCATCATGAAATGGGAATTTTAACATGCTAACCAAAGCCTGTGAAGTCAGAGATGTAATTGTTTTGGACTTTTGCGAAACAATATGACATTTGATGGGAATATTATGGGCAAACCAAATGTTTTTATAAGGTGTTTGCAAAGCTCCAGCTCTTCAGCATTGTGTTCACCTGATTTCACCTGAATGCACCAGACCAAAAAAATCTAAATAATCTAAATCTAAAGGTTCTGTTTTTAAAGAGACGCTCACACCTGCAGTTAATCAGGTGCATTTGAATTGCTGCACCTGAGTGCAATATACAATCTTAATTTCCCTAGAACAGGGCAAATCAATCCAGTCAATAAGAGGACCACAGTCCTGCAAGTTTTTTATGCTTCCTTGCTCCAACAAATCCTATTGAAATAAACTGTTGGAGCTGGTTGAGTTGAGTCAGGTATTTTGGAGAAGAAAACACTAAAAACCTGTGGAACTTCAACCCTATAGGATCAAAACCTTGATTTAAAGACATGCTTAAAGTAGCATAAGTTCTGACTTTACAAGATTTAGCTTAAACTTCAGGTCATTGAACTAGTCCATGTTCATTTCACATTTTTTTTAATGACCTCCTCCACATTCTCCTCATTAAATGTGGCATGGTCGTGAGGACTGTTATTAAGTACAGGAACATGGGCCCCAACAGCCATCTGAACAGATGCATCTCTGTATTTATCTGTAATTCAAAAGTATTCAAAAGTATTTTTAGTGCAAAACTCACTTTAGTTTTTCCACTAGAAAAATTAATTAAAACAGATTAGCTGGCACAGACCCTGAGACAAAAAGTTCTGTCTTATAATTAACACGAGGCAGCAGCGAGTGCAACAATGTGTTTTCAAGTATCAACACCATGTCATAAGATTTAAATAAGTTAAGAAACAACAGCAGTGGCTGCATTTATCGAATGTTTCCGAGATTTATTTTAATGGTTTTGTAAGAATATGTCAGGCAGCTTTTTAAAAAAGTATCATGAAATGTAAAAGGCAAATACATTTAAGTGAACTTTTTTTAAGGTTTCATATAAATACTGCAATTATATTTAGACTCAGGCATTCGCAAAACAGTCAGAAAGTTGAGAATGAACGTACCACAAAGTAGCTCTATTAAGGTGATATCTCTCTGTGTGTATGTACATATGTATGTGGGTGGGTATGTAAACTCTGTAATACAAACAATTATCCAAAACAAATAGAAAAATAAAATAAGAATCTAGAAATACAAGGGGATCATTATTTCTATAAAAGCTCTCCTTGGCAAAATAACTTTGCTGACCAGAACACAGCATCGAAAAACATCAGTCTGCTTGCTTAAATGCTGAACAAGACAATTAAAAAAAAAAAAAAAAAAAGGTGATATCTCTCCATTTTTTTTTTATCCCTTATGCCAGTTTGCTCGAGTCTCACGTTTACAACAACCAGCATCAGCGCTGCTGATCTACAAGTTGCTGATGGTTGGATGGAGACAGATGATTTGGTGTGGTGACCCCTGATTGGAGAAGACTAAGCGATAAGAAGTAATGATGCTTTTGGTGATGATATTACTGAAATTGTTATTTCAGTATCCTTGATTCTTTATTACTGCGATTCCTGCAACATGCTGATATCACAACTTAAGTTTTACCTCTGCAAAGCTGGGTTCGGTTTGCAACAAAGTTGTTTCTTCTGCCTGTCTGTTCATCTGTCACTTAGCAACATAACCTGAAAAGTTATGGATGCATTTTTCTGGAATTTTTCTGGAATTTTCTCAAATGGAATCCGGAATAAGTTATTAGACTTTGGGGATGATCCATATCACCACCTGGATCCAGTAATTCTTAAAGGATTCTTTACCAGTCCTGGGCACAAACACAAAAGGTTTCTAAAGAGCAATAACATTGAGTTTTTGACATTGATCTTCATAATTTTTTTCTTCGATTTGAGATCAGTGTTTCTTTTAAATATGATGAAAATTTGCGTTGTCATTGGTTGCCATATACATACTTGTTCCACAGACAACAACAGATTGTTCTTTGAACTGTGGAAAAGTATCCAAATCCCAGAGAGATGTGACAATTAGGGGCTATCAAGTGTGTCAGTTCTGATAGGACACCTTAAAGTCCTTCTAAATATTTAACAATTGTTTTGATCATTTTGTCAGTGGTGTTAGATTTTTTTATGATACTATAATTTATATAGATGCCATAAATGCCATGAAATGGCTGGCTACAGTAACAAATACAAACATTTGTTGGCTGTTTTGTGAAGTTCTCAATGTTTCCTGCCAGCAGCTCCTTCATAATGTGATGGCAGATAGACATACGAGCATTTATTCAGTCCAGCTGCCATTGGATTCCTCTTAAAACCTTAAGACCTTAAAGAAGCTCTACTTTCATATGACTGTACACAGAGCAAATGACATTTTTAGAGCTGCAGAATGTTGAAGATGTGAATAAAAAAAAAAAAACAGTTGGATTAAGTGCAAATTGTTGCGCAGGAGAAAATATTGGGGCTGGATTGAAATGTCCTTAAAAGACACTCTCTGCAAAACATGAAACTGGCAGAAAAAAAAAATATTGATTTATGTCCAGAGATGCACATCAAACTGCAAAGCAGAGTGTGACTCCTGTCTGAACCAGTGGTGCTTAAAGTAACTTTACTTTTAAACACTATTTTAGATTCAGAGGACAGGGACTTTGGGAGGAAAAAATCCAATAACAAACTTTATAAAAATATTATTTTCCTGTATTGCTTAATGACAATTCCCAGTGCTTTGGCAAAACATGTTGGAGACATTAACCAGACATCCCCCCTGGTACAGATCACTTTTTTTGTTTGATGGCACAAAAAAAAAAGCAGAGGACAGAATTTGCATCCATCTGCATGAATACTCTTTGAGAAATATATATAATTTTGCAATTATTCTCTCTCAGATTGCGACTGCATATTCTCATATTTCCAGTATTTTGATCTGTCATTACTCAGAAGACAATAAATGGTAGGTATATTTTCTTGCTAAAGACACATAATATGTTAAGATCATATTGTGTTAGGAGAAAGCGTGGTGAGAACAGATTTACATCAGAAACATGAATATTTAAGAGCAAATTAAACATAGAATATATGGGTGTCAGTGTGAGAAAATTTCCTGATTTGTGTGCGAGGCATTGATGAGTAATGTTAAAAGGTGTAGAGTACTTTCTATAATTATGTGTACAATAAGAGCTGATTAAAATATAAAAACTCACCTCCACAGACACAGTAGTTACATAAGCCTTTGCAGAAACCAAATTATTTATGCTTCTATATGTGCACATGCATTTACATGCATGTAAATGTTGGCAGGTGTTCTCTGTACATCGCTGGTGTGAGTCTGATATTTCACTGCATGCATGGCTGCACATATTTTGAAGTTATTCTTTTTTTTTTTTTTTTTTTTTTTTTTTTTTTTTCCCTTTAAGGTCCTGGTCTACCATTTGGTAGAGGTAAATTTAAAAAGGGACTTTGGTGAATTTTTTTTTAAACAAATTGTAAAAATAAACATGCCTGAGCCACCTTTACCAATTGGTTAGAGTTTCTAAAACCCAAACCAAGTGTGTGTTGTTATAACACTACTGTTTCAAATTTCAACCATTTAACTGTTGTTATATTATTATTAACTTCTTTTTAACATCTCAACCATTTTCTAAAAAACATTTATTCTGTTCATTCTTGTCCAAAACAAACAGAAAAACACAAACATTTTCTCTGGCATTTTTGTGAGTGAAAGTTACAGGGGTTAAAGCTTTCCATATATAGCAGCAGTAGCTGAAATCCTACTTTGATGGGGGTTTCTAGCTCTAAGGGACTGCAAACAACACCACAGGCTCATTTGGCACCAGTCTCTTGAATAAAATAAATGTGTGAGTTTTAAAAATTAAATGTCTAATTGGAAATCCCAACTTTAAAAAAAAAACAAAAAAAAAAACTGGCAGATATACAGAAGGGCTCAAAAACTTTTGTCCAATGTGGCATTTTAGAGCCAGAACGGCGATCGGACCAAACACCATGCACATCCGTGGTTAGAAGTTAGCAGCTAACTTTGCATAACTTCATGCTTTAGAGACCCCTTGCAGTCAAAGTTAAGCTCTGAACCTTGTTAACATGTGCTTATGGTGATTTTGTGTTTTGCTAAAAGCCATCATGAGTAAAATAAGCTGTCAAGGCCATGACGCGGCATTTCCCCCACAGAACTGCTATTTATAAGCAATAATCTCCGAAAGGGATTCTGACAGCCAAAAGAAGTGGCGCCATCAACTCGCAGGGTGGGACCTGTCGACTGGGGGCAAGGTTTATCTAAGATTGGCAGCACATGATTAAACTTTGACACCATCTTGCAAAGACTCATGCATGTTTGAGCTGTTAAAGTTGAACAGATGCAGCAAAAGAAATGGAAGGGTTTATTTATCCGTTGATAAAATCATTAAATAAAGTCAAAGTGCAAGGCGTGAAAATGTTATATTTGTGGAAAATTACTAAATATGTCATGTTGATGAGCACAGTTGGGTTGTAATGGATGTAAAGAGGAGTTTAACTTCAACATGAAACTACACAGGTACCATATACAGGGAAGATGGACACTGTAGTTTTGTTGGAAACTATATTTCAGTTAGTATTGGGTGTTTTGACATTTATACCACAAGGTGATTTGATAAAAATCAGCATTTTCAAGCAGGAATTAATATGTATTTAACATACACATCAAATATACACTGCTTTCTGCTGTGGTTGACAATGCAGCACTTCATTTTCGATGGTGGCTAATGAGTTATATTCAGTGCTTTAACTAAGTACAACACAAAGAAAAAAAAAAAAAGAAAAAAAAAACTTGTGCCGTTTTCTTTAGAGTTCAGTAGCTATTTAGCATAAAATTCTCAGTGCATTATTTAATGCCAATGAGTAAATATTTTTACCTCACTCAATGTCATTGGTATAATAAGTGTCAGTGAGCGATTGTAGAGTTTTTTTGGGGGTTTTTTGTCCCAGGTATTCAAGCAGGGGTGTCAAACTCCAGTGCTGGAGGGTAGGTATCCAGGTTTTTGTTGTTTTCCTGTACCAACACACCTGATTCAAATCAACTGGATCCAACAGCTTCTTGTCAGCCCATTTTTTACATTTCAGTTGGGTGTGGTGGAGCATGGAGACAACAGAAACCTGCAGGATGTCAGGGTGATGATGGGGATCCAGCAAAAACCAAACAGAAACAGAGGGCTTAAATACACTGAACACAACAAGACACAGGTGAAACAAATCTATTAAATGAAACCAGGTGAAATACATCAACAGGAAATCAATAAAGCTAAACAAGACCCAAGAGAACTAAACAGGAAAAACTACAGAATAAAACAGGAAACCTGAAACTAAAGCACAATGAGTCCAAACCCTGACACAGGATACCGGCCCTCGAGGACTGGAGTTCATCACCTGTGATCTAAACGTAAATGTTTGGCTTTAAGTTTTGGCCTTTTGTACATTTACTTGTATGTTTATAAATTTCGAAAGTGAGCTGAGGGGTCACTTTTGAAAAACAGTTTTTAAAGAATGAAAAGTATCTGAAAGTCTAAAATGGTGGAGGAAATGTGCTTGTGGCATGCCAACATTAGAATCACATTTACATTGCAAAGTTCATTACAGGAATACCATCTCTAGTGAGAAAACATGAGACACAGCTTCATCAAGATTTTTTTTAATTCAGTGTCAAACAAAAGCATAAATATAAAATATTAAATCTGCCTGAATAAGTGGGTGTTCAAGGTTGAACTGAAGGTTCTTTGTTATTTTCAGATTTATGCACACCGAGGGTTTTGCCACCGTCGGAATTCAGCATATGTGAATAATCAGGTCAAAGAGGGCCACGTAAACAAATACTCTGATGCTTAACAACGTCCCATTTCTTCTGAAATATTTTATTATAGTTTTGTATTCCTTCTGATGCGTTGCTAAAAAAATAAACCAGGAATGTCCAAAGTCGGTCCTCGAAGCCCGCCGTTCCGGAGGTTTTGAATGTATTCCTGCTTCAACACACCAAACCCAAACGAAACAGATCTAACCTCTCATAGAATTCAGCACAATGACTCATTCATTTGAGTTAGGTGTGTTGGAGCAGGGATACCTCAAAAACCTGCAGGATTGTGGCCGTCGAGGACTGAACTGGACAACCCTGCAATTAACGATCACGAGTAAATACATGATGTAACACTGCAGTTTTCTGCTTTCATTTCATTCTTAAATTTCAGATGAGTACATTTTTATCTGTCCCTTCAGCACCCATCCACACTAAGGTTTTAAATGCCTTTATAGAACAATTAAAGCAGCAAATTTACAATGCAGTGTATCACAGAATAATTTTATAAGTGTGAATGTGGATGTAAATTTCAGCTGCAACCATTTATTCTGTGATGCTAACTTCTTTAGAATAATTCATTTGCCTGATGTGTTTTTTTTTCTCTCACTTTGTCACCACATTAAAAAAGGAGCCCTGTGTAAATTATTCAGTGGCATTTGGTTAAAAGTGAAATCCTCCCAGGCTTGATCCTTGCACATTGCCTTCTCTAAGCTTATTTTCAGAAACAACAGAAGCTCAAGCATCAGTGGTGTTTGATTTCAGCTTTGATGCTGCAAGTGTGTGGTGAAAATTGCAAATAAATACAGTCAGACACTGAAATGAAATGTAAATGTTGCCTGGCTATATCAAAGTACAAGAGAACTTTTTTTTTTTTTTTTTTTTTTCATGCCAGTCATCATACACTCAAAAAAGACAAACAGCCTGTTTGTCCAAGTTACTAATCTCTAACATGTAGTTTCTACATAAAAAAAAAATATGATTTAAGATTTACATAATTAGTTTGAATACATCTTACTTAAAACTTTACAAGAATATATTTACTTAATTGATGTATGTTGAACTAACTTGAAGGAATCAAGTTCAAATACAGACGTGGATAATCTCGGAAACTATCGCGAGATCAGATTACAACTTCAGGGAAGGAGAGCTGACGGCGCGTGCGTTGCTGCCATTTCCTTCAGACAAACCTGAGGAGCACTTGTAAGGGTTAAGGTGAGCTTACTCTTATGTAATTTAAAAAGTGTTACCATGCTTGAACGTGCCTTACTATACATACATGTGCATCTGAATTTAAGTATTTGGTAAATGAATTTATGACTTTACAATGAGAGAGGGGGGGGAGCTAGCCGTTGGTCACCGTGATGCTAACGACAAAATGTAACGGGCGGCGCAACAGTTAGCTTAATTAGTTCAACATGTTAGTGCAATTTATGTTAGATGATCGTGGTTTCGTAAGTTTACCATGTTGTTGACATTTTTAGACGTATTTTTAATCTTTTAAGACGAAAATGGAGAGATACAGTTTACACGGTTTTCGATGTAACGCAGTGAAACACTGAAGATTTTCTATGATATACGGAAAAGGCAGGTGAAACCCCGCGCAACCACCGGGACACACGGAGTTATTTGCTGCACCTGTCGCTTCATCTTAGCTTAATATTTTATGGCTATAATCCAGCTGCTATCTTCGACTCTCTGGAAACATCAGGTTGATGCGACACATTTTCAGATGCACGCTCGCTGTCTACTTATGGGGTGGTGTTATGTGTTTGTGGGTCAAGGCGCATTAACGCTGTTTGTAACACAATTGTTAAACACGCGACTACGTAGGGATAGAAATGTCACACAGTCATGTAAATAAAATAGATCGCTTCAAACTGTGCAGTTATTTAAAGACAAGGGGCATACACATAAATACATCTCTGCAAACAAAGGGAACCGCACCCCAACTAGTGTCAGGGTCTTCAGTCACGAGAAATAGATAAGAATGTCTGCGTTTTCAGGGTGGTGAAGACAGAAACATTTGCTTTATGGCAATGGAAGCTTGTGTTGTTCAGCTGCCTGCTCATGCAGCAGCATGTACAACCAAGCAAGCAGAATTTTGTGTTCTACTTATTTCTGAGGCACAATATAGCTTAATATGAATAATGTTTGGATGATGATGATAATATTTGGAGGAAGGTTTATTACTGAATTACTGTCCACCATATCCAGCAGGTGAATCAGCTGAGACTTTGGAACAGATAAGACTCAATCTGCTGTCCGAAGTAAACATCCGAAATAATGAAAACAAAGTAGCTGCCATGATGGACAAGACTTTTGCACTGAGACGTCATGAGGTGGTCCAAGATGCACCCATGGTAGCGGGTTCCAAAGCAAGGTGGCCAGGTCTCTTCAGTGTGAGGGAGGCAAGTAAATATAATGTAAACACAATGTTGGACTGTTTCTCAAAATGCATGACCATCATTATTCTTTTTTTTTGTTTAATTTCAGGTGAATTCAGAATTCAAGAGAATAACCACAGTTGAACTGCAGTCCAAGTTCTACTCACAACTAGATGCACACTCGGAAAACTTGATGAAGGTGTTTGCCAGAAAAGGAGGAGTCCTTGGGAAGAAGATAAAGGCAATGATGGTTCCAATGACTCAAGTAAGATAACATGCCAGGAAACTTAAGTTTTGATGTCCAGAATTTCATAACGATAATGTCACTAAGTATCAGAGATATGTAAGCAAAGAAGACACCTCAATTATTACTAATTGAAACTCCCCAACTTGTCATTTTTTTCATGTTGATAACTCAGTTGCACATAAATGTCTGCACTTCTTGTCATTTTAGACCAAAAAAGAATTATTGAACATAGAATTACAACAAAACAGGTACCAAGTGCTACAGTTAATATTTATGAAACCTAAAATTGGAGTGAAAAATAATTTGTCTGACCTAATTATTTTTTGCATTACATTAAACATTTTATTCACCAATATTCTGAATGCATATATAGTAAGGCTCTGTGTGGCTGATCTTTGTACCAAACCACATAAATCTTCAAGAGCTGTATGTTAGACAACTTGATGTTTTTTTTAGTGCATTGTTATCACTACTTGAACAGTACATGGGATGTCTTTTCCAGACACACTTGGTTGCAGTTTTTTGTGTATCATTATTGCCAGCTTTCTTCAAATGTAGGATTTAGGTGTTGGATAATTTGGATAAATGGTTTCATTGACAGTTAATTTATTCCAGAAATTCCTGACTAAAATGTCATTAGGTTTGACCAAATCTAAGCTAAATTAGTTAACAGTTGGCTAAAGAGAGATCATTATTTTTTCTTTTTACATTGATGGGTAGGAGTAGTAAAACAGGTCATATTATAACCTAATAATACAACCTATATTTTTAGAAAAGTATATTAATTCATATGGACATTACTTTGAATTACCTACACCGATATTTTTATAACATTACATTTCAAGATACAAGATAAGAACTTGTATTGTAATTGAGCCAGCATCTCAGCACAATGAAATTATCAGGACAGTTAAAGATGTGAAATTATGATAAAAGTAGAAATTACTTTATGTGGCTACTACAGTATAGTGTAGAGCTTAAGTAACCTTTTCCAGACCGTGTCATTTAGTGATCATCCATTTTTCTAGCTTACATAATCCTACGCTATTTCTAGGTTAAGATTCATATCTCCTATGGTCAATGAATAACAGACAGGGTGTACCCATAAAAGTTTCAGTCTCATCATAGGGTAACACAGAGGACAGACATCTGCCTAATGAATATCAAGTAAAGATATTCAAATCATATGACTACTTAAAGCCACCCCCTACATTTGCACCTAGGTTAGTTTTAAAGACATTTTCTGTGCCAATTGGTTTTGAACCTAATGGTTTGGTCTGTGTGTGAACATCCTTTTCTATATTTCATTATTAGGTTGACAGCATTGATGTGAGAAGAGAATGCATCCTCAGAGGCTTGACTGTGTATCTGAATGAGGATCCACAAAAATTTATCAAGGACTACAGGGTAAGTTTAACAGTCATCATGTAATATTAATAAAATAATTATACATCATAAAAAATGTGGTCATCCCTCACACATGGAAGGTTGTAAGGGATGAAATTTAAATAGGACAGACGTTTTGTTTTTTTTTCTCTTTTTTGTTAAAACTGTCTCTGTCTCTATAGTACATATGTACTATAGTACATAGTACACTCTATAGTATACTGTGGTGGGTGTGAAGAATTTTCCATGATGAAGACAAATGTGTTCAGATAGCTCCAGTCTGGTTGTCTCCAGGTTATGTCCAATGATATTACCAGCTTTATTGATCATTTTATTGATCCTACTGACATCCCTGGAGTTGTTACTGCTCCCCGTTACACTATAGCATACTTGATGACACTGGCCATCACGCTCTGGAATACCATCTCTCACAGGTTGCTGCAAACATGGAAGGATTGAAGCTTCCTTTTACCAAATTCTTTCACATCTGACCATGAACTATTGTTCAGAAGTACATCCCTCAGCTGTGTAGCAGTTAAAATTCATTCAACTCTTACACAATTTCTCTGGTTCCTTTTGTTCAGGCACTGTGGAAAAACACTTAAAATGGAAAACTATATATTATCAAATTTCATGTTTTTGAATTGTTTCAGTTCACATTATTCTAATATACTACTTTGAGCAGCACAAGCTCTTAGATCTATGCCACCAATTCCAGAAGTCTTGTGCAGCTTTGAACTTCCAGAAGCTTTGAATATGAACCCCTCCCAGACACTTCACTGCTCCAGGTGGAGATTCAGCTTCGCGATTTATATCAACAGCAGCGGCGCCTGGTAAAATGTACAGTTTTAACCTGTAATATTAGTCAGCAGTGACGAGGCATGGCGAGGTGTCGGCTGCCAACGCATGTTAACAGTCTTGTAATCCGTCCCTCATCTGTCTCTCCTGCACACAAGCAGAGTCAAAGCGCATGTTTTAGGCAGCATTTGACGGCAGGCGGAGCCTCTGTTCCTGCAGCAAACTTTTATTCCGGATTAAACAGACACACTTAACAGGCATGTCGTCCACCAAGACATCGGCTAGTTCTTAGATACTTTGGACATGTTTACAAGTCACTCCTTCTTTCTACGGGAATTCTTCTTTTTAATCTTTTATAAGACAGAAATTTGCGACCGTTTGAGAACTGTTTCTCCACACATTGAGCGCGTGCACAAACACGTTGGCACATTTTAAAATATGATACTTTTAAAACATATTTTAAATCATTTTCCTCATGCATTAGGTAGTAACAACACATGCAACAGCTTCATGGTTGAGTTTCTAGTATTTGTTTTACAAATTATAATAATTTTTTAAAAAAAATCGTTAGAGTACTAGATAACTCAAAGAAATAATCGACAGAGTACCCGATTACAAAAGTACTCGATAGTTGCAGCTCTAGTTCACTACCATCTGAGTCTTCGTCATTCATTTGTTAGAGCATAGCAAAGCGTCAATCAAAAGGACACACCCCTAATTATGCCGAACTTTGAGATTAAATTACTTTAAAACAGGCGAGTTAGAAAAAAATTCACTCCCCCCACAGTTGTCATGAAGGTAAACCGAAAATGGAATTTTTGTTCCAGGTTGTAAACATGTTTATTTCTGCCGTGAAGTTGGCCTTTATAACATGGGAGTCTATGGGGATTTGCTCTGTTTTGGAGCCAGCCTCTAGTGGATGAGGGGAAATTGCAGTTTTATGCACTTCCACATAGGCTTCACTTTTAACTGCCAGAGGTTGCCGCTTGTTTAAAACATGTAAATGTGAGGGTTTCATAATAAAAAAGCCAACCCAGAAGCATTACAGACCTTGTTGCCTCTTGTCTGTTAATATAATTTATTAATGAAACGTAATTAAATAAATGAATACCATGAATAAATGAGCCAAACTAAGTTATTGAAGTCCCATCTTTAAGGTAATAAGAATTTGATATTGTAGAGCAGAAAACAAGGTGCTGCGTGGGCCAGCTCCATAAGGTCTCACAGTAATCCAGCAGGAGCCGACAGTCCTCTCATTAAGGAAAACCTTTATTGATTTCTCAATCTTTTGCAAATCATTTCCCCTCAGCTGAATCTTATTGCTGAACGTTCCCACGTAGCCTAATTATTCAATTGTGGAAAGTACCTCTGGCAACAACACAGAAAATAAGTGTTTTTATTGCCCAAAAAGGAAGAACTGTGAGGAGCAGCTAAGGTGATACATAATAGCAGAATAAAAACAAATGTAGGATTTTAATGATGCTGCTAGCTTCTGTCTCCTGCACTCAAAAAAATGATTTGTTGGGTGAACATAATTTTATTAAGGTAAGAGGTTGCACGAAATAATTTTATCTGAAGCTAGATATTTTAATTATGTTGACTGAACAAATAATTTTTAAGTGAATTCAAATAAAATTGATTATGGAACTCCTACTCAACTATTTTGAGTATATTTTAAACTAATGTCATTGGTATATTCAATTAAACCCATTTTAAATGTACTTAAATAAATTAAGTATGCTTTTTTTTTTAAAAAAAGTGCACTTTTAATTAAATTAAATACTATTCTTTTTTAAAGTTGACAAGTGAAAGATTTTTAGTTATACAACCCACTGAACCACAAAATGTGTTTAGACAACCATCTTTAATATCGTTTCCATATTTAACATGTCACATCAAAGGTAATGACTTCAGAATGTTTTTCACCATTAAAAAAAAAGTCAAACCTGCAGTGCATAAATAACACTGTTAACATTAACAGATATATTAATCTGTTTGCAAAAGAAAAATGCTGCTTTGATTGTGTAAACAAGAACCATTAATAAAGAAAAATCTGGTACATTAAGTCTGCATGTACATAATACAATAGAATTAGTTGAATGCAAGGTACAAATGAGCAATATTTATTTATCTTAATTAGCTTTTAATTCTAAATATCAAAAACAAGAAAGCAGTAACCTGCTAATCACCTGCCGACTGTAAGCATAGGGATGGAATGAACAACATAAACTGACACTGTGTAGTGTCCTTATCAGTGTATGCTTCACAATAGTACAATTACTGTTGCAGTTTAAGTGGTAGGCATCCTTTATAGAAGTTACTCAACAGCTTTTTTGCACAAATATCAATGTATTCAATTGAGAACTTTACGTAGAGGAAAAAACAACTTTCAGCAACGTTTAAATCCCAAACCATAAATACTGGGCAAACATCTGGAAAAAAAAATTACAGGTTACTGACTCTGAAATAACCATATTATCAAAAAGCAATGTTTCATCTCTTTGTTGAGTATAAGATTAACCTAAGTGCATATCCTGTCACTTTCTTAAAATGTTGGTCTGAAACAGGCAAGAGGCGATCCTTCATTACTGCCCTAACACATAACAACAAGCATGTGTATAAAAGTGTCTCCTTACCACTGCCTGCATGAATACAGCTATCTTCTACAAATAAAAAAAGAAATTGTGGAAGTCTTTGTGATGCTACTTTAAAATTCACAGTAACCATTTCTTTCACAACTCACAACACTGAACAACAATTGTGGCTGAAGAATCTTTACAGTCCAACACTGATTTTGTTCTTTATTCCAAGGACTTTGGGGGTAAGCTTTTCCCCATCCATTTCCATGAGTACCTTTTGAATGAATTCATAGTAGTGTCTCAGTTCCTTGGGGTAGGCCAGGTTCAATGCATAGATCACTCCAAGCATCATTGCACAAGCTTGGGCTGCAGATACAATGTTGTCCAGGATGATTGCTCCATCAACACAAATTCCAATGTCATCATGGTGTCCAGGATCTCCACCGTCCTTGCTGATGACGTAAATGCCCATAGACCACTTCTGCATGTCTGTCTGGATGGCATTTCCTTCGATGTCCTGCATATTTTAAGTAAAAAGGAAAAAATGGAAAGATTAGAATTCTTTGCCACAAAAACAATATTTTAACTGGACATTTTACATCTGCACAACAGTCATTTTCAGATTTCAATCAGGGCACTGTCCATTTGTGCATCCAGTGTTTCATGGGCACTGTGTGTTCCAAGGTGTGCTTTTATATAAGCAACAAAAACAAAGCATTTTACTCTGACATGAACAGGTAAAGCAGCATAAGACTCATCACTACATGTAAAAGATTTGAGAATTATGTACTGTAACACTATTTGCCATAAACTTGCTTGTATGAATCAATGCATGACAGTCAGGTTGGCTCAAACTGATTGTTAAGTGCCTTGAGATGACACTGTCATGAACTGGTGCTATACAAATAAAGTTGAGTTGAAATTGAATTAACACCAACTTATTCTTTTAACCCTGAAAGACCCCAGCTTGTAACAATACATCACTTTAAGCCATCCTTAAAAATGACTTGCCAATGTTATTTTTTTAAACTCTAAACCACATTTACATAATAATTGGGTCTTATCGTTTGTCCTCACACCACTGAAAGACAAAAGATGTTTTTATGGCTCGATAATTTGCTCACGACTTTACACTACCTGTAAACTTTTCATCAGAATAATCTATTTTTATATTGTTTGACTAGATTGGTCCTGACTCAAGTAGATAAAATCTTAAAAACCGTATTTTTGTGAGATTATGAAATGAAAATGAAAAATACTTTATTAATTCCCAAAGGGAAATTCAATACATTATGTTTGGAACATATAAATCAAACTAGATTTAGAGCTCATTATATCTGATGTTGCAATACTGCAACAGTGGCTTATGGCCAATTTACACCAAGCGTGTGTGCAAGGCATTTTGTCTCCGCCGCAGTTTTGCTCCAGCCTCTGTGGCGTGTCGATATACAGATTACAGAGTCCCTCAGATGCGGAGTGGCTGTAACTGCAGTATGGATAACAGTCAGAGTTCAGGAAGTAGCATGAATTAAGCATCAACATTTACTACAGCATCGAGTGTGGATGAAGATGCTTAAGTAAAAAGAAAAATATGTCCGTCTGCCTGTGGGAGGATCGTTTTCTGGTCGTTTGGCGAAGGTAGAAGGGTTAGAAGAGGTAGGAGAGGGAGCTGGTTTCCCCCTAAACCAGAGGAGAGATTTTATATTTAAATATACCGCATGTTTTACACTGGTCCCGTGTCCGATTTCCTGTCTGGCTCTGTTTGAACTAGTGGGATTGACGCGGTCTGAAAGCAGTCTGTCAAAAACAGATCTGCTGTGTATCTTAAGCAGAGAGCGGCAACATGTTGCATCTGTGACGGACACGTGCCATTGCATGCCCAGTGTAAATCACACCATTGACTAAAATGGGCGCGATCAGCTCCAGTGGCCGTGGTTTAAACAGAACGTGTTGCTGACAGACCTGGTGGAATCTGGCCTTTAGAGGGGTACATGAAACAGCTTAAGACTCTGCACCTTACTTTTGTTCATTCATGGAGAACAAAAATGGCCATAGAAATATAATAAATGTCATTATTTAATGAAACAGATTTAAATTATGTAAAAAAGAAAAAAAGTAATAAATTAAAGTTTAAACTATATTCATCAGACAGAAAAGTACTGTTTCTGGTATTTATGGCGATGGGCATTCCCAAGCCATGACGTTCTGCCAAGGAATTTTGAAATGAAAGAAAATGAACAGAAATAAAAGAAGTAAAACACATTTTTTAAAGCATCCTAAAACCACAACTAGCAGGCAAAAAGTGTTTGACTGCTTATTTCTATTTGTGCATTTTACAGATTTTAACACAACAGACACTTCTGTTGTACACTGAAGAGACCCAGTGGGGAGCCAAAACTAAAGGGCAAACAACTTCAGAATCTGAAAAACAGGTTACATTCAGAACATTAAACTTACCATATACTCATGGATCAGATGTCCATCATCCTCACCAAGGTAGATGCAAAGTGCTCTAAGAACTGCTGCCCTTTTTGAATGAACATCATTTGATGCCTGTGTGAAGAGATGCACTGATTACAAACATTTCCAGTCATTAAAATAATTACAAAAATGTTTTTATTTACCAATCCAGTTATCTTAACAAAATCCTTATCCCTTTGATAACAAAATAATGGTGGTGTGGCTATATGTGACTTGAATGAATGTAAAGACAGAAAGAGCTGTACTAAGCAAACGCTTGGTGAAGCGCCATCTGAGTCACATTTTTACGTGTCGCGTACACCTTTATTATGTGGCTTCCAGAGATTGTGAAATGTGACAGAGGGAACCTGACCAAGCATTAATTTATGAGTTTAGAGAACATGTTGGCTAAGCATCAAAAATCTTGCTCAGTGCAGGTGGTGTACATGAACTGTCCCACCAGAGAAAGGGCTGGCTGTGCTAATCTACCAAAGCATGTCAACATGTCAAGTATTTCTTTGGAAATGTGTTTTATTTTAACAATCTAGCCTATACTAGAACTGAACATCTTAAAGTACACATTTTGACAACAATGACTGAACAGCTACCTCTTGTAAGATCTGCAGATGTTTGGCTAGTTTCTGACCAGTGACACCTCCCTTCTTCTGGAAAATGGATGTCAGATGAGGCTGAAGACTGTCCAACCGTGCCATGAAGGTCGTCTCAAGTGGATGTGTTGTAATTCGCTGAAATTCAGCATTTATCTGTTGCATAAAAAAGTGGCAGAAGAAAAAGAACACAGCTCAGTTATTTACAAAATAACATAACAGATAGAGGAATTGCACAATGAAGAGAGTCCCACTGGATGGAAGCAAATATGCATTTTACCTCATGAATATGGAAAAGTGCAGGCCACCTCATTTTCATCTCTCCAGCACCTGGACTTCCATGCACCACCTCTTTTCTTCGGTAGGAGAACGTTTTAGACATCTTCTCTCTGACAACTGATTCCCGGTTTCTTTGTCTGACATCAGTCAAAAGTTCAACTCGCAAGTTTTCCAGACTGTCATCTGTTTGACCAGTGGGGTGTGAAGGACAATAGTTGACCTCTGCCTTTTTAGCTTTCTTTACATTTTTGGCTGGGAAGCATTCATCTCTTGATTTATTTTTCAATGCATTAACAGTCACTTCAGGACATCCAATGTTTCGCATCTTTGTCCGGTAATTGGCCATCTTGTATTTCAGGCTAATCATCCAGCTGTAGTATCCAGTGGCAGACTGATCTTGCAAACAAGGAAATTTTTTGATGAGCGCCTCTGCTACATCATCTATCTGCTGATTTTGTGGATATGCTGTATACTGGAAAATTTCTTCAGCCAGTTTTTCAAGGATGTCAGACTTCAGCCCTGGTGAAATCTTAAGACTTGTGCTAGTTTCTCTGAATATCCCATTTCCTTGTTGAAGCTGAACCTCCACATTGTATGGAAAGCGAGGAATGGTGAAGTCACGTGGCCATGCACATGTTCTCAGCTCACTGTCTGAATGAGACAGAATGATGGTGGTGTCAGAGTCAGATGAAGACAATGAGGACACACTCTGAGGTGTGTGAATGCTTGTGGGGCTTGCAGAGGATCCAGCAGGGGTTGCAGAGTTTGGCCTTGAAATGGGATTCATATCCAAAGAATTTTGTACATACACAAGCTTAATTGTTCCTCTGTCCTGAATGTCTTGCACTGATGTAATGTTCATGAACTCATTGTTGAAATCAGGATCCATGAATTGAATGCGTAAGTCTTTTTCAATTCCAAATGTATCACAAATTGTTTTGTGCAAGTCCATTAAAGTCTTTGGCTTTCCTGAGTGGAGATCAAGTCTTCTGTAGTCATCCTCTTCTACGATGACTCTCAGCTTTATGGGCTCTGCCATTCTTCAATCTATACATGAAAAATAAAAATAAACCAATGAGTAAACCGAAGAACATATAAGAACAACATGATATAGTGTGATATGACCTTGTATATGTATGAATCTTTTAAGTGTCACCATTCGACGGCCTCCAATCCTGTAATCTGCCAAGGGGTACGGGTCCATGAGGGCATCAAATTGAATGAGGGAGACTTGAGAGGTTGGGCACAACTCAAATGACCTAAAATGTTCCATATACCAAGCACTGCACTCTTTGACAATGAAACTCAAATTTCCCTCCAAAGCAACCATCTGGACAACTTCTGCAAAGTCTGGCAAGCCACCAGTAGAGCCACAAACAACAATCATGCCCTCTCTGTATGTCACTCCATTGACAGATGCAGTCTTAGTGAGTTGAATGTGTGCAATATCAGGGTGTTTTTGTTTCAAAACTTTCTGTACATCCTGATGCAAAATGTCAACAGAGACTGTTGAAACAGCTGAGACAGTCAAGTTGCATTTTTGGGTTGTGTTTGACTCCAAGTAATATGCCATCATGAATTGATGTTTTACTGTCAGTGATAAGAGTATGTTCTTGAAGCAGCGTGTGTGACGAACAACCTGTTTAAAAAAGCTATGCTTTGCTTCAAACCTAATTGTCCACAGACAAACAAGTGGACCAAAAAACCGAATCATCTGTGGATAATGTTCGAGGAAATGATGTTTTGGTAAAAGTTTTATACCTGGAAACACATCTTGTAGTCTGCATCTGTGATCACAGATTCTTTCCTCAAGGAAAGCAAATGATTGCTCAGTATGTACTGGTGCAACAACTAAATCTACAATATCTTTCAGGTCCAAAATGACCTGCCAGGCGGGCTCATTTGAGGGAACCAAGTGTCCTACCAAAAATGGGAGAAAACGCAACAGACTCCAATTTTCGTGAGCGTTTCCTCCAATAGTCTTGTTCTGCATGGAGGCCTTTGGAATGCAATGTGGTCGGTTTGTCCTGTCTATCCCTTTGAAAGGAAAATTCAAAATGGACTCATTGAGACTGTCCAGTGTGAAATATTTTTTGGACATTAAATGATTCAGACAATGTGACAACTCAACTGGTATTATACCCTCAAAGATGTCATGTGCAACATCTGGGGGATAGCCAGTGCAAATGTTGAAATGAGAAAGATTTGCAGAGAGAACACATGGCCTTTTAACACCATAACAGGGTTTCACGTTGCTCAGTGCTGTGCGAACATGTGTTTCATGTGTCTCCTTCCTTCTGAGAGTAAACGCATTTGAACTCACTTCCTTCTGCTGAATTTCAGACTTCTGGGCCAAACAGAAACGGCAAATGTATTCACCAACAAAATTCTCTGTAAACCCAGCAATTCCATGTGCTCCCAAGTTATCTGCTATTACACACTGTATTGTGCCCTTCACAAGATTGCCAAGCTGTGCAATAAAAATACCGTGACTCTCTAAAGTTACAAGATCCTTCAGCAAGGGCTCTAGGACCTTTTCATAACCATAACTCCTTACATCTTCAGATCTGCACAGTAAAGCTAAATGAATGGATGTCAATGAGGAATGGGAACCAGGCGGTAAATTGCTGAGAGTCCAATAAACAGCACAGATTTTATGTTTTTTGCGAGATGTGCCAAGCGGATTGCAAACTTCAAAATCATCCACATACAAATTAAGTAACACACTCAACTGGCCTCCGGATAAAAAGCTGTTTTCTTTAAAGAACAAACCATCTCGGTAGGACCTGTAGATCACCTCTGTTCCTTTGTCCTCTGGTGTGAAATTACTGCCTAACACTGCATTAAGAATGTTAGTCTGTGAAAAGTTGGTGCAGAACTTTTAATACTGGAACATATTGCAGTGTTCGTTTACCTTTATCATCCAATATATATTCTATGGGTTCTATAACTTTGAAATGATCCTTGTAGTATTTTTTGCGCCTAAATGATGTTGCCAAGGGACAGCCTTTACCAATTGACTTGCATATGGGATTAGACACACAGAGAGTGGATGAGAGTTCTTTAATGAAAGTTTGATCAACTTGAAGGCTGTAACTACTGAGCGTGTCTTGTATCACATCTGCTGTACTAGACAGAGATGCTGTACTTAACAAGTACTGAAATTCTTCCAGCAACTCATCAATTGCTGCACTGGGAACATGAAAAATATTTTCTAGTTTTAATAATAATGCTGCAAGTTCAATTACATTGGTCTGATCCTTTGTGGCATTCAAATCAACATCACACTGGCTGTTGTCACAGCAATCGTCATTGTCTGAACCACCAGTTTCAGTCACAGAAAGTCCATGGACTATACCGTCCTTAAAATCTACAAAGGAATGCACACTGTGCTTTCGACTTTTGTGAGACTTGAATGTACTATATATGTTGGTTTTGTATTCACAGCCTTTAAAAACACAATTGACTGTCTCGTTGTTTTTTAGATGATGGTTTATATGTACAAAATAATCATGCTCAGTTCCTAATTCACTAAAGCCACATAGTTGGCAGGAAAATGTAAATTTATCAGAGTGCTTTAAGGCATTGTTATGACTTCTTGACAGGTGTGTCAAAAGTGAATTCCAAGTCTTAAAGATGCAGGGACAATCTAGATGTATACACTTAATATGATGGCCACGTCCAAAATGACTGTCTTTTTCTGTAATGTTTAAGAAGCTCTGAGCGTCTAGACAATTCAACACCACAGTCTTTACACTGCCACATAAACTAGACAAACACATAAAAGTAGGGATGAAAAGAAGACAGAGAATCAAACATTACCTTAAGTGTTTTACAGTCACTGCATCACCAAGAGCCTTACATCTTGAGAAAAAAAAAAACTTTGTAAGTTAGTAACTTTTACCTTGAAAATACTTAATGTGAAGGTACATTAAAATAAATTTCCCCTAAAGCGAGTAACTGTTTAACATACTAAAATGGTGTTGCTGCCCCATAGGACAATGGTAATCATACGTTACAGGCGCCGAAAACACATTATTGGCAACCTACTTTTGATTTTATGAACACTTTTAAAAATGAAAAGCATTCTTAGTTTAACCCATCTTTTGCTAATGATCACGGTGAGATTGAGAGACATGCTACAACATAAATTTGATTACATTTCCTTGGCACAATTCACAGTTTTGTAGATGAAATTAATATATTTTTATAACTTGCATGATTTACAAGATGAACATGGCAGTAAGGATTTTTTATTGTACTCACCTAAGGAAAATTAAAAGTCTGAAGCTTGGTTGAAAATCCGATGTGATAAACCTGACAAGGTTCAACAATACAAAAAACATGTTATCAACATTATTTCTGTAAAGACATGTAATGTAAATCTTCTTATTGGATACAAAATCATGAGTAGAAAAAGTCCACATCTCAACTGTGCCTCAGCATGACTGAAATATGCACCAGCTGACAGATTAGTTAGGGAAAGGAAAGAAATGCTATGCTATGTTATGTTAGGTCATCTGTGTATGGTTTTAGGTGTGGGACTCAATTAAAAACTCATCTAATTACCACAAAGCTTTTAATTTATCAGTCTCAATGTCATTTTAATCGCATATTTATTGTCCCAAAAAGTATCTTATTAGTATATTTAAATTTCACAAAAGGAAATAATAGCCACAAACAATCAAAAATACATTTTTTAAAGTGGAAAAGAAATATAAGCTAGCCAAATTGAGCAAACACAAAATGTAAGTGCCATTTTTTAATACTTTAACTAACATGCTTCCCTTTAAATAAGAGTACAATATGTTACAGTACTTTTCACTTTTAAAATGTTGTCTTCATTAACAGGAATTACTACTACTACTGTTATTTAGAAGATGCTTTGTTTTCAAAGCAACTTGTGTAGGGCCATTATTGCAGGAATATTACTGACAAGACATTGTTTAAATAATATTCTGCAATAATAGCCCTTATAGACTTGCAATCAGAGAGCAACACGAGCAATAAAATCAAATGGATAAGTGCCGACCACACTGCTGAGTTTAGTTGGAATCGGGTGCTATTGTGTACTTCAAAAGGTTTCTTTGTATGTCTGTTTGTTTTAGTCCACCCCCCGCCCCCGTGTCATAGCGAAGAGTAAAAGACACGTTTTTTCACGTCTGCCTTTAGAAGTCTCGTGTAACACCTGAAAATGTCGCTAGATGTTTTATTTAAAAAAGAATTGTTGTTAGAGGGGATGGGAAACTCGCTGAATATAGAAATAAAAGTCACCGAGTACTCCTGTGTGCATCAGTGTAATCGGTATACCCGGAAATCGGCACTGACAAACGTTCCGCATTGCTTCTAATGCAAACTGTCATTAAATGCGTTTATGTAAAAAAAAAGAAAAAAAAAACTCACGCAATAAGCATCAAAGTCCAATCCGCTTAAGTTAAACTTAACTCACCATTTCTGATACCCCGCCCGGAGCCTAATTATTTGACTATAACACATCGACTTTGACTTAACACACTAAAGCATTCCCATAAGGCTAGCTTAACCGCCCGAATATAATACGTCCTTAGCTGTAAATACTTGAGTATATATTAATTTTAAACAATTAAACAGGGCTTATATCGTGGTCCATGTAAAACTACAACATACCAATGATTTTTAAACACTTACCAAAACACGTAGAGTTCAGCCTGTAACGAGGTAAACAGCGTCTGCAGGGTGTCCAGATTGCAGGTAACTGACCGGCTGCGTCCCAAAATTCTGAAATGGCGGTATATTATTGCGCATGCGCAAAATTCAAACTCGTAACCCGATAGTATGCAACAGTTTGTTACACTTAATTTTTTCGAGTTGCATAGAATTAAATAAAATATGGTAGTCATATCTTTGACAATATGTGTTAAAATTACTTATAGTTTATAGGTGGAGTTAAATAACACAACTATTTCTGTTAACAAATACTTAAATAAGATATGTAACATTTACTAAGGGTCAAAATCACTTTTTTCAGTGTGTGTATTGTAAAAATTATGTTGCAGCTTTCCCACTTAGTGTTAGCAATACTTCACTTTTCTAAACTAGTTAGATTCCCCATTGAGCTGTGAGAAAACAAAATAACAATAACAACACATTAAAAACAAAACAAAACATTGTTTTCATGGAAAACAAACAAACAAACAAATAAAAAACATTGACACACTCTGAAGCCTGAGCAGAATTGTTGCATGTACCTACAAAAGGAGTTATTTTCTTGTTTTGTTTTTTTAACATCGGTGGTAAAAAAAAAAAATTGACTAACTTTTAACCTTAAAGAGGGTGAGGACATGGCAGCCTCTGGGGTTCTGTTTATCGAGTCTCTGTAGGTTAGGTGTTGTTTTCAGGTGCAACCTCAAGAGGCTCAACTGGATTAGTTCTGGGAGATTTCAGAGGCATAGCTTGTTTTTCATTCATTTCTTTGCTAGTTCTCATGTTTTTTGTTTTTTTGGTTTTTTTTTTAAAGGAGGCATTTTGGAGTGCTTTTTTAAGAAGATGATGCAGTTTGCTGAGGTCTTGGTGAAACGCCTGTGAGATGTGTCTTGAAAACACCCCTTTTATTAAGTTCTGCCGGGTTGGAGATGTTGCAACTTCATGCTGAGGTTTTGCTGATAAACTTCAGGTTTAGAAATGTTCAGATTTGGAAAATTACCACAGAACTAAATTACAATATTTTTGCTCTCGTAGACACAATTTTTATTATTCGTGACTTCAAGAAGGTTCACTACATAAAAGTCATGTCGCTCTAAACAAACACCCCCCATGGAGACACATTTGACCAGACAAACATGTCTTCCCAGCAGAGCGTTGCACTGCTCTGATGATAAATGCGCTGCTTTTTGTCATTGTTATTATTGTTGTGGCTCATCAGTTCATCTGTTATGTAGCATTTTAGATGGAATTTACAAGGAAAACAGTAAACAAATGTTTAACCCAGTTTAAAATCATTTTCCTAAACTCATAAACAAGTTGAGGGCAATTTACTGTAAAACAATGGAGCAATTCTAGTAATTAAATTAAACTAAACTATGCACAGATGGATACAGACTGCGCTGTGCCAGTTGACATCACTGATGTGCCGCACAGCTTTTAACAGAGAGAAACAGTTTAACAACAACCCTCACCATATGTGATATGCTTCTCACAGTTAAAGCTAAATAAGAAGCAGCAGGAAACTATTACCTTACATAGAGAAGCTGTAAATTCTTAAGGATTGACCTGCTTGTTAACTCCTTTTAATTTCTCACAATCTTTTCTGATATACTCCATTTCAGTGTGCTGTGAGTGAGTTAGTGGTAAATTCATAACTCAGGGCGGAGAAGCAGCGACTATGGATGCTTGAAAAGGAATGTCTTTGAGCGGTCATTCTGAAGAGTTAAAGAAATAGTCCTATTAGCCACAGCACTTCAGAACTCTATTCTGCTCTTTAAGACACTGATGAAGGTCAAGCATAAACAGCTCCAGCTCCCTGTTTGAGCCCGAGACTCACAGCTTAGCCACAGCTCTGGGAACCAGCTCACATGAAAGACTTACCCCACAATGCTGCTGGCCTAGATAGGCACACCAAACACAATGGAGTGGCTGTGCTAATTTGCAGCAGATCTAACCTATGCTGACTATTTCTATATTAAAAAGGCTTCTTGCGAGCCAAATTAAGAACTCAAATGCAAAGTGCTCAGAGGTTTATATGCACTCATTATGGACATGAATGTCATGCTAATATACGAATTTGAGTTCCTTCTTTGATGTGTTCTTGATCAAGGGCAAATGATTTCCACACAGGCAAAGAGATAGTTCTTTAGAAGATAGTTGTATGGTCAGACAGAAGAATACTTGTCCGATCAATTACCAGAGGTATATGTTTGGAGGAGTAATTTTGTTTAATGGTCAGAATACAAACACATACATGCAACTGTATACACATACATGCAAGCAGGGAAATGTTAAATATAAGGAAGGACCTTCCCAGAGTCATAATATAAACCTGACAGTTTATGTGAAATGGGATTACAATGGAAAATTTAATGGGAAATCCTCAACTTTAAATTTAAACAAAGCAAACGTCAATACGTCAGACATTAAATGTGCAACAACATGCATGTTTTTTTTTGGGGGGTTTTTTTTTTGGTCCATTTAAACACAACTATACAAAATACATTCCCATTATGCCTTTGCAACATTTTAGAAGTTATTGCACAGCTGATGACACTGTGTCACACAACAGTGACCCGTTTAGCTGGATTTCACTTCAAAGCTTATTGATACCAGTTGTTCCATTGCCGGAATTTCTCCACAGTCGGACATAAATAGGATACACTCAGAGGTAAAGCATGGCAAGTTTGAGTCTTTCTTTCTTGTTTCTAAATTGATTTTCTTTTTCAGTCAAGAAACAACTCATAAGCCATCTTAGCTTTGCAGGGATGTCAAATCCTCACACTTGGTGTCCCGGTTACATCCCTTTTGAACATAAGCTCTTTCAAGTGAAATTAATCAATCTCTTTATCACTTGGGCAGTGTCATTACCCAACCACAGAGTGAGAAATGAAAGCACTAATCGCACAGCAAGTGGGGCTTTTGTGTGGGAAGGCCACATTTTCCTCCTCACGCTGCTTTGCAAATGCATTTTTGACTGAATTTGTGAAGCAAGAAAAGGTTGAATCAGGAGCTTACCTCAAACTTTTCCTTCAAAAGAGAAGGAGGCTTCACGTCAGCTTTCGGCACAGTTTTCCTACATTACCGGTAAAACATTCCCGGAACATAAATGCACATAATTTAGTGTGCACAAATGTCTTTTAAGCGCCAACATATGCTTTATTATGTAACAATTCTTGCCCTGCTTGTCACTTTGGGAGTGTGGATGAGCAGTCAGTAGAAAAAAATATAATTCTAACCAATGTGTACCAACCTGCAAGCTTGATGATGTAAAGCAGGCTGAGATTTACATTCCACCTGTGTCTTGCTAGTGCAAAAAGCTTGCACTGTGTGTATATATATATATATATATATATATATATATATATATATATATATATATATATATATATGTATATATATGTATATATATATATAAATATATATATATATACATACATACATGTATATGTATGTATATATATATATATATATATATATATATATATATATATATATATATGTATGTATATATATATATATACATACATGTATATATTAAAGTAGGAATGACTGTGACAGATATTTTAGAAAAGTCAACATAACAAAATGGGTGTGTGTGTTCACAAATGCAACACTGTTTGACCCTTTACAGTTTCAGGCTAAATGATTTGAGGTGTTTAGTCTTCACATTCCAATAAATGACTGAGTGAGACTGAACAGATAGTAGTTACACAAACATGACAAGTGTAGAACAAGCAGCTGTACGCATGAAAGAAAGGAATTCTAAACAAGACCCACTGGTTTTACTCCATGGATGAAAGTGACTGGATGTGGATGTCAAGTGCAAGTCATGGGTATATTTTAACAGTGGTGAAGGATTTAATACTTTACCTGCTTTCCACAAGAAATGGTGGTTTTTCGGAAGCACAATGTCTGAAGGGACTGGAATGGAAAAGAGAGACAGGAGGAGGAAGAGCCTGAGGAAGTTCCCAGCTTGCCGTGTCCAGGCAGTGACCCCAAAGTCATCTTTTAGAGTCATAGTCCAGCTCATTGCTTCCTCTGTTACTCCTGAGAGAAGGAAATGAAATTCATCAGTATCTCTCTGACATATGACCAGAAATATGGGCCAGAAAAACCAGAGGAATGGGTTGTTCAGAGCTCTTTAGAGGAAAGAAAAGAATGCTGCTCTGAAAAAAAAAAAAAAAAAAAAAAAGGTACTACTAAAACCTCCAGCTCAGAAACCTCAGTGTCACCGCTAAAAATACTACAGTCCCTCACTGATGAATCATAATGTTGGCTAGATCAAAATATGTGATGTTATGGATAATTTCTCTGCTATATAAACCAAAATGCTTGCTGAGTGAAAAAAAAATAGAAAAAAAAACTAAGCTTCCCAAGGTAGGAGCAATAGCAAAAACTGGAGGGAGAGGAGAGTCTGAGCTTGTAGTAATACAGGGTATTAGTGCCTTTTTATTGCGGCTCATTTATTTCTATCTCCAGCTACTGTGAATCATGTCCTAGGAGTTTTCAGGATTAGTACTGGATTCACTGGGCCTCTGATTGTGTTGCACTAACAGCAAAATAAATGAATATGAATTGAGTCTGTAACGCCTGATGCTTCAAAAGGCAAATGCAGTGTTTTGTTTTTTTTTCCTCTCTGCTATGTGCAAATTTTCATTTCACAAAAACTCATTTACACTATTATTACTGTTATTGTTGACTTGCATCCCACGCAGTAATTTCTGCAATTTATCTGACATTCTGAAATCATTCATGCAAAAATATGTTGTTTTTTTGAAACAAAGTCAACTAAGTACATCAGGAATAAAATGGCATAAATCTGAATTAAATAAAGTGCAACTCTTAAGGAGCTGTTGAATATAAAGAGGTGTAAATTTAGCGGCCATTCTAGGATCTGCTAATTAGCTTAAAGCTAATGTGTTCCTGAAAGTTGTACAACAAAACAATTAAAAAGTAACAAATAAAGAAAAGATACTGTTCAATGTAACTCCAAACCTTTTTTTTTTTTTCTCACTTAGAGAATATGTGAGACTGGATGCGCCCATGTCGGTGCCTGTCAGCAGTTGACACCATCTGCTATGTGTTCAAGGAAGTGCTTTTCTGCTTAACATATGTGGGCATTCATCAGTCAAAGCGGGCATTTTTCAGGGCATCATTGGTTAGAATCACCCTTTTTAACAACTTCTCTGTGTGGGAGTTAGTTTTTGAAAGAGAAAAAAATATATATATTATAAAGGGAGAGAAGAGTTCAGTTATGGACAGGCAAAACTGTACACATATGAGCTGTAATTTTTGTCATGATGATGAAGGCGTTCAGTATCTTTCCAACCACTTCCAACCATCATTTCTTCCTCAAAGACAAAGCTTTCCTCGCTATCGCTTCAGTTCTTGACAATATGTTGGTCTGTTCTTCAGAATATTTCAGGAGTCTCCATGGTCTTGTCAGATGTTTTTTCTGCTTGATGGATGCCGATGATTTCACGCTTCTTTAACAAACTGAAATCTTTTCCATGATCGCAGGATGCATCTTTCCGCATTGTTGTTAAAGAAATAAGAAGCTACTCATTGCATCGGATCGTTTTTCTTTAATTAAATCCAGGTTGCGACCTTTTTCTTTTGCCACGACAACATGAAAATCTGTTTTTAATTTACTTTTTGTTCATCCCTGAGAAAAAAAATTATTAAAGGCACTCTTTTGTAGTGATCTGCTGTATTAAACGTCACAAAGTATCTAATGGTAGATTAACTCTTGAAAGTCAGTGTGTCTGGAAAAACTGGGTTTGGAATTATTTCTGCTTGATCTCATTCAGAAAAATTATATTTAGATTTTGCTGCTTTAGCTCTGTTATAGTTAGTGGGGGCAAAATTTGTTTAATGAGAATGAAATGTAGGGGTGGAGATGGCTTAGAGCCCAGAAGTGAGCTGCCAGATGCACAGTTATTAATGGACTGTCCAATTTTCCTCCACTACATCCTCCTTTGATGTGTTTATGTGAAATTCTCTTTTGGAATTTCAGACTTTACAATTTATAAACTTTTAAATTCTGCATGAAACAAATTCAGAATTTGGAAGTTTAAGATTCTTATTAATAATATCAGAATACCAGTTAGTTGGATGAAGATTGCAAACTTTTCTACCTTTTTATCAATAGGTATTTTAAAGATTTTATAAAATTTTGAATGGAATTATTCAATTGTTCATCCCACTGAAGATGCTTCTGTCTTTTGTGGCCAGGATATGTACACTGTTTGGTTGAGTGAGCAAATTGCTCGGGCACTTGCACTGCCATATGCCAATTAGACACCTCTGGTTGCTAATTACCCGCCTTCCTTTCAGGCTGCACTGTTTGGAAGCCATACCTGACTGCACCCAGATTACGTCTTCCCTCCAGCCAGTCTCATTTAAATATTCGTCGAAAAAGCAGCATTCTCTTATATTCTGCCAAAGACTGTCAAAGCTGATTGGAGAATGTATAATATTGAACAAAAACAAGCAAGCAAAACATGTACGACTTTATTTATTTATTTATTTTTTAAGTTCACAGAACGTTTGAGACAACCCCATGTATGATATGTGTGAAAGATTTAACTGCAAAATTCCTGTCATACAGCTCAAGCCTGAACTTAGTGCATCTTGGTGGAAGAGAAATACAGGCTATCTTAAGAATCTTCAAAAAGAAAAAAAAAAAAAAAAAGGAGAGACAAGCTCTTAAGCTTCTAAATATCTGGGTCAAAGGAAGCATGCCAGGCTCTCAGTGGCTGCAGAAAACCTGGCGAACAGCAGCATGGCTCAGATGCTGGTGTGCATCCTATTAGAAACTCCATGATCTGATGGAATGCAATCTGCCTCTCTGTGTCCTGTGGTCCTGGTGGGGAGCCCACTCACTGGATTCAGAGAGTACGAACCCTGCAGCTACTGTGAGGGAACAGATGAGGAACACACTACAACCTTCCCTTTCACAGGTGGTCATGACAATTAAGGTTTGATTAGATATTTCCAAATGAAAGGCAGAAGCTAATTAGGTATGCAAGGGGCTCTGAACAGTCACCATGTGATCCTCCAGTCTCTCTTTAAATAAGCCAAACACCCTGTTCTGTTTGGAGTGGAAACAAACGAATTTGATCCCAGTCTGTTTACCAGAGATGCCGTCCTATCCCTTGATATGCACACAATTACATCGCCAGTCGGCTCATTCTGTCTTTACATTCTCCACTGAAATCTGCGCTCGTATCCCTGCTCTTGCCTTTGTGTGCTTTTCGATTGCTGGCAATAAAAGACAGCAATCTATCGTCATCCAAAACAAGCTGCAGTTTTTGCAGTTTTGTTCACAAGCAAAAATGAGCATGACCACAAAGAATTATAACGTACAAACACAACACTTTTTTTTTAAGACTCCTTTGATTACAGGTTTGTTTTAGCCAATTGATTAATTTGTCTATGTATAGACTGGTATTTATGAAGACAGTACAGCTTCATTGTACTCTTAAATTCTGTAGACGCCATGTGGATTATCCTATTCAGAACTGAAAAATAAAGCCAAAAAAAAAAACAAAAAAAACAAAGAGAAATGTCTTGATGCATGAATGGATGGTGGAAAACCCCCTGATGTTCCCTTCTTAAAGGCTTTTCAAAAGCCCTTTGCACCAATTTCAAACAATATCTTTACCCCCTACCATCTCGATAAGACACAGATAAGCACGGCATTATTGATTATGCAGGTTTTACGTTCACTGTGAATATGGCTACACCTTGCATTTGCTAAAGCTAATCACATTTTGGGAGCTTTTGCTTTGTTTTACTTTTTGTAATTTGTGTTGGACTGGTTCATATATGCTACAGCGGCACTGGTGCCAGCCAATCAACGTTCCTGATCGATCTCATGTGTGATGTGAATAATTAGTAAGTACAATTCAAAACATCAAGCCCACCCACTGCCCATAGGAAATATTGACAGAAAAGCATAAAAAAAAAAAAAAACCAGAATGAGCCAAGAATTTGAAGGGGAAAAGGAGTAGTCTTCCTTCTCTCATTAGAGGGAGTGTTATATTGCAATACTGATACTGTTTCTTATCTTTTTTTTTTCTTTTGCATTGCTACTGTGGTTCTACTTAATTATACACTTGACTCCTTGTTTATGTTAGGAAAACATCAAGGTTAGTTTTTAAAATGCACAATAAAACATATATTATTCCAGAAATGTTTTTTAAGCTGCTGCAATGATGAGTCATAAGACCATCAAACTACCTGCTGAGGAAAACTTAAAAGTTCACAACGCTGTAGGGGTACCTCCCTGCTGACCAAGCATCACTTTGTGCCAAAGGAGAACAGACTGTTTTCTCATGAACATATAACGCAAAAGGGCTCTGTTGATGTAATATGAGCTGAAAACAACAGATTGGAGAAAAATCATAATTTCAGTCCAGCCTGGATGACTTCACCACACGATTTATGCCCAGTGTCAACAACTAAACAATTTAAATGCGGAAATTACATAATAATTTGAGCTCGGTGTTTTAGATTGATGTCTACCAGCTGCAAATCTATCCATACCATAAACACACAGGCGAAGCTACTGTTACTAAAAAAAGGAAGAAAAAAAAAGAAACAGCTGTGGATACTAAATCATGTAATTATCAGCATATGTATGTGTTAATAGGGCTAAGAAGAAAATGTTAGGTTTACTCTTATGCAGTTACTGCCTTATGTAAGATATGAGCGTGCCTGTGTACGTGACAGGAGAGAAAAATCTTCTGTCTCAGCCACAAAGAAACAACCCGAGCCAAAGTGAAAGCCAATTTCAGGGCATAATTTTTGACAGTGCGTGATTTGTAATGTACACCGTACCTGTGTAAGATGACTTGCAGTCATCCCTTTGGGTGATAAGGTAGGTACAGTGGCAGATGGTTTTTAGTAGTCCCTCCACAGCAGACAGCAGCAAGGCAGAGGAGTTGTCCGAAGATGTTAAGTCTGATGGGGACGGTAAATCACCTGCACCAAGCCTTCTGCCTGCAGCATCATGCAGTGGCTTAATTCACTGTGAATCAATGTGTTGGGGGGGTTGGGACTCTGTCACACCTCCAGCAGCACTGAGCACACTCCTGGTGCTGTCTCTGCCGAGCACCTGCTTGTTGAGGTCCTCACTGTGGTTTGACCAGCCCAAGGAATCGTAAAGGGTCTGAGGAAGACAAAGGATGACAAAAACAGGGAATAAAAAAAGGAGACACTGATACAAACATAGAATGCAGTAAAAATTTGACAGTTCATGCTGAGATAGTGTCAACACTGTATCTTTTCACGATAGCAAGCTGTGGAGCTACAAACATTAAAAATGGGTGGAAGATATTGTGTAGATGCAGGGAGGCTCCTTAATATGACCTGAATTCGGCGTCCTTTTATTTTGCACAGTATCAGCAAATACTGGCCTTGAGGTATGACTTAGCTGTGATTTACAACCCACTCATCAGATCTCTCTCTTTCTTCTAACACTTCATGCTAGCCCGAATCTCGGAGAGAAAGTGTCTGGGCATACAAAGACATATGTTGTTATTAAGTTTAAGGCTTGCTACAGTATTCAAGGAGACAGGTAATGCACCTTGTGCATCACATAAATGAAATGTTAGGTGTTTTAAAAAAAAAAACGCTTGCTGAAACTGCAGTGGTTTCATGAATGTGGGATTTATTCTCTGTGTCATGTTACATCAAAGCCAGGACTTAAGCCAAAGAGTTGAAACTTGGAGTTTTTGCTTCCCTATGACATTCAATGATTACCTGTCAACCTTTCAGCCAAGACTGCTCCAAGAGCTCATCCTCAGTATGCTGATTCAATTAACACCTTCTGTCTTTGTGTCCCGCTCATCTCAAAGCACTTTCTCAGAGGCTCAACCTCTACACTCTGCTCCCTTACTAACCTGCTGGTTCACACAGCCCTGACATCCACAGTTTCCACCCCGACCCAGGCCTGATTTTCCCAAAGTGCTTTCTCACCATTCCTTTGTAGCTTAAATGTGTTTCTCTCCTGCTGCTGCATTTTAGTCTCCAGCTGCTGACTAACTAAATAAAGCCGACTAATAGGATGAAAAAATGCTACTTCCTGTGAAGGGAGCCACCAATGTTAATCATTTAAGTTTAAGATTTAGACAGGGGTGGGTAAAGCAGTTCATTAAATATTCATTTAGTTTTCACATCCTCTCTTACTGTGAAAGTGCAGCATCACTTTTTTTGTTTGTTAATAATAAATTCCACATTTGTGTCATAAATAAATAAATAATCTTGGTTAAAAGGGACTATGGGACATAGTACCAATGAACACATCACTAAATGGTACACCACACAATACAATACAATCAATGGGAGATTTACATGTTCCTATAATGCATGCATTTATGTTTAGATTATTTAATTTCAAAGAAATAGTTAAAGAACGTTTGGATGGATTGACCTTTCATTTTAAAGAATATCTTTCAGAACGCATCTTTACATTTTTACATAAGTACAGACAAAATCATCTTGTTTAGTTATCAAAACAGTATTATCATTTGTAATTCTTTTTTCCCATCTTTGGTTACTACCACTTGTCTGGTATTCTTTAAACATGGCAGCATGTGTCCAGTGTCATGCTTGAGGTCAGTTGGATAAACATTTTTGGGGTCTTCTCCTGCTTTAAGGATTTGATGTTTGTTTAAAGCTCAAGTCATCACTGTTGCTAGGGAACATCTCAAAAGTTATTTCAAATCACAGCTGCTTGATTTGTAACTTAACAAATTACTTTTCATCCCTTTGCATTGCAACAGTGATGTCACCGGTTCATGTAGAATGCCTGCAACAGCGGGCCCTACACTATTCCTAGCTTTTATTTTATATAGGTGCAAATTTGAGGCAATAAAAGAATATTACTCTGCAGGAGTTATCATGCAAAAAAGACAACACAACAATATATTATGGTATTTAAGGTGATAGGAAAGTAAGGCGACTTAAATGCACTATAGTCCATTTGCTCTTGCATCAGATAAAATAATGTACCCATCAAACACAGAGCTGCAAGGTACAGAGACATGGACACAATTATTTCCAAGCTGATGAACAAGATTGATTATTAAATAGTACACAAGAACGGTTTACTTGCAGCTTTACAAGAAGTCACAAAGTTTTGCCAATGAGTTACAAGAGAAAATGGGATCATTCTGGCTTTTTGCCTTTTAATTGAATCATTCAGGAGATACCTTTACTAAAAGGAAACATTTCAGCTACTGAGCTTCAGTACAGAGAGAACTCCTAATCACCACTGACTGCTTATTTAATCTAAATATGTGTGGAAAAGAATGCATATACATATACACCATGTATATACCCAGGCTTGCTCTCCAATCTATAAGTTACGAAAACTTAACACTACTGCCCACAGCTACCTTTTGCCCCTGAAAGTGGACCTTCACAGCTCAGTTCACTCTGTTCCCTCTTCCAGGAGCAAACCAGGAGTCTATGGATAAAAGTTCGAGGCAAAGAAATGTTGGAGACAGATGTCCTTGCTGAATGTATCGAGCAGGTATTTCAGCACAATCAAAAAAGTGTTGAAGTTCATTTTAAACTTTAAGTTCTTTAACAGAAAAGTTGCATCCGTTACACAGCATGTTTTCCCGTCTCCATCCTGAGGAAAGTCAAGTTCCCTTATCCTCACATGACATGCAGAAAGAGCATATTTATTTGATCTGAAGAGGAGTAATCACGGTGAGATATTTCCCCGTTTATGTTGATCATAGAGATGTTTACTCCATCCCTGTCAGTATGACTGAAAGTGCATGTAATCAGTCTTATATCTGCAAGGCCAATGAAGGAGATAGCTTCCTTCTCACTTAGCTTCAATGTTTAATTAAAATTGTAAATGAATCTGATGACTAAACATAATACAGCAGAAAAATCTGATGATTATTAAGGTCATGTGTGCAAAAATAATAAACAGATGCTTCAAAACAAACTTCAAATGTCATGATGTGATTATATTTTTGTCATTTTTTTTAGCTCTTCAGTCTTAGCTGTAGTCGGTTAAATTACAAATCCAACTGTGGCAAATTTCTATGCATGAAAAAAGATTCTACACATTTTTCATACAAAAATTATATATAAATCATTAGTTTGAAGTGCTGCTGTGCCTAAACAGGACAGCAACTTTGGCTTTTCCCATTAAACTCTTACATGTTTTAAAAAAGATTTGTAATTTATTTTACAAATATGACATGTTATTTATTTTATTGTATGGAAGTTCTACAGGTAACGAGTTCTGTTTCATTGCATTAAACATGTCAAAATAACACCGGGGTAGTTTTTTCTTTACAGCAGTCTCTGCTCAACACCTTGAGTTAAGTCACCTTAAGTGTCATCCCTTCACTCAGACACAAGTCACTTCCAACCCTAAAGCTGCTTTTGGTTTTCTCTATTGCTTAAGGAACTAGTTTCCTTGTCTGGTTTGATATTTTCTTCCAGTCTGAAAGCTAAAAGCTGGCTTGACATAGTGACACAGCCCTTGCTCTGCAAAACGTGGTTTTCTTCACCATAAATTCCATCTGTGCATGCTGCCACACACCCTCTGTCTCTGTGTCCACCCATTTCACTGCAAGGATGTTGCAGTTGCAACATATTCCACCTGTTTAAAACTCAAAGCTGTTCAACAAGTTGAGAAAACACAAACACTGCCAGGTTTAGATATTTATTCTAAACATGACAATATCCAGAACAATTAAAAAGGAAGAAAATACAGCTGATACTCCACTCTGATATCTAAATCAATTTATGAAACAAAAACCTGAAGATGTTTTAATTCAGGGTAGAAACATGTAATACTGAATCAAACTGTTGCAACCATTTGCTGCTGGGGATGTTGAATTTACATTTATTAATAGTCTGCAGCTAAGGCAATTATCCAAAACTGGTAAATCCTTATCTGTCTCAATAGAAACAACCCCTTCATAGCAGAAAACTTATGCAAGACACACTCACTTAAGAAAGTGTATTTACTTTGTCGGTTGCTCTCTGTATTTACTCCTGAATCTCCGAAATCACTACCCACCAAAACTTTGCATTTCATCAAAACGCCATGCCTGACAATAAATGCACAATGAATACATTCCCCAGCCTCTTAAAGTGTTGCATGCTTTGTTTTCCCTCTAGAAATGTAAGAAACTATGTTTTGGCACATGGACAAATGCACATACATATATTATCCTATTATGGAC
Source organism: Telmatherina bonti (assembly GCF_933228915.1). Taxonomy (NCBI): domain Eukaryota; kingdom Metazoa; phylum Chordata; class Actinopteri; order Atheriniformes; family Telmatherinidae; genus Telmatherina; species Telmatherina bonti. The sequence goes on along the minus strand of NC_136613.1, from coordinate 25,911,209 downwards.
CAGACTGCATCAATAACCCTACATCAATCAAACAGGCTTTTTTGCAACACATCCAGATATTCAAAAGTAATTCATTTGGACTGTTAAGATGTTGTAGTGGCAGTGTCTGAAAGAGAGAGAGGTATCGCTACCCTGCCAGTACCTTTAACAGTCAGACTCCCCACAGCAGCTGCTGCTGAAGGCAGGGTTGTCAACTCAATCAGCTGCATGTTTATCACTGTGGCTCTGAAAATACTATGGTTCCTTTACCCTGCCTGCCTATGCTGCAGGTGCAGCGGTACGGCTAGTTAAGCAAGCTGACAGGGTCGCAACATTGATAACAGCAGGTGAGAATTTTAAATAAGCTGCATTCATGCAGGCTCACCGCACAAAGATCACTTAAATGATACCACACAGGGAGTCGCTTTTTTTCCCCCTCAGAATTGAGGAATTGGTTTTAGTCTGTTTTTAGATCTTTTTTTAACCTCTACATTTGCTTTCTCACTCTGAAAGCTTGTTAAGAAAGATTGGGATTTGGACTGGACACTGAATGTCTCTTTGCAGGATTGCTGAGTTCCAAAGATTAACACCAAAGCGAATGCGATCAGACAGAGTACATTTGAAATGGGTAAAAATGAGGAGCAAAAGAGAATTTCTTAATCAAGTTACTTACATCCGATATGATTACAGCGGAAACCCATACCCCTATTTTGTTTGAATAGCCTACATTTCCGGCAGCCCCATCTGCACATTCTCAGTTCTTCTTAGTTACACTGTAATATTTCATGTTTACTGATTAGCTTCAGACGAAGGAGACAAACAAACAACGCTAAGCCGAATTCCACAGCTGTACTAACATTGGAGCCCTCCTGCTGAACTGTTCAAAATCAAAGCAACTGAAAAACATTGCGAATAAGTGTTCAGTGAGACTGGCTACAACTCAGCCTCATGTGTTTAGCAGGGAAAAAAAAAAGCACACAGACAGTCATGGATGTGTTTTAACATTTTAACGCCTGATGTTTTACTGAGATAAGCGGCTTCATATGTCAGTGAAGCTCCAGGCTTTTTAAAAAAGGTGGTCATTTTCACAGCTAGACAGTTATGCTCCGCTTACTTATGTTCATGTTTTCTCGCTCAAAGAGACTCAATTGCCTTTAGAGAAAAATGATGCTAATTGATGCAATTCCCAAAACAAAATCACAGAACTCGCTAGACAGATCATTTCCACTGAATATTTTTTCACACGATAAATTTTTCATCAAAGATTTAAAAAACAAAAAAATATTTTGCAGAATGTCAAATTAGCACAGAACAAAAACAGCAAAAAAGAAAAAGATCTTTTTACTTCTTATTGCTGCAAACATACTTTATATGAATAAGACCGTAGTAGAAGAAAGTGAAAGGACATCCCATTCCATCTCTCTAAGGAGGATTTTAATTGGTTTTGTTTTAGTTCAGCTAAAATGAAGTGACTACACCTCCTTAAGAAGCTGCTGTAGCATGTGCAGTACAAAGCATCTGAGCATGAAACAAATGCTGAAATGTTCTTTCTGACGTGAAGCTGCAAAAACGGAATGCACAAAAGAGAGTGAGAGAAAAAAAATGGAGAGCTTGAAAGAGATACACACCAGTCCTGCATAATCTGATTTGTTTTGTGCAGCTGTTCCACCTGGCCTCCTGGCTCCTGCACTCCTTCATTAAAAAAACAACTTATAATTAACGCAGCATTGGCTGTAATCCCGACCACTCTGCCTGCCCTTTTCAGCTGATAGGCACCTCTCATGGGAGTGGGGTGTGCGGGTGAGCGTGTCTGTGTCCCGACTGCCGCGGATCCAGAGGGGATTGTCGCACAGAAAGGGAGCCATCACTGTGAGGGAGAGGAGCACCGTGACGGCGTCAGGATTAATTTTTTTAGGAGGCCTGGTTGCTGAGGCTTGGCTGATAACACGGGTCAGCAGTTGCAGAGACACCTGGACCCTCAAGCCATGAGTTAATATACTTAGAGCCATGCGTATTCATTATGTGTGTGTGTGTGTCTGTGTGTGAGTAGGTGGGTGGGTAGGATGGAGGAGGGACAAATGCTTGCTTAGCCTGCAGAAGATGTCTAGAAAAGGTGGAAACTTGTAAAAAAAAAAAAAAAGCCAGTTATGAAAGTGAAATAAAAACCCTGTTCCTTGTGATATGTTGTGACAAAATCTGGCAATGTCTTTTTTTTTTTTTTTTTTTTTTTTTAAGGTGGAAACTCTTTTCTTAAAGTTTTTTTTAGGGACAAAAGTAAAGTACAGTTGCTAGGTTCAAGAATGTGAATCAAAAAAGTCAACCAAAAGGCATTCATTTTACTTTGCAGATGCATCAAACTACCTTACACACACTTAACACTCTACCCCGAGTCTGACATGAACAGATATGTAAGACAACTTGTGTGGAACTAAACTGCACCAAACAAAAAAGATGCCGTTATTAATGCATACACATTTAGTTGGCTATGTAGAGTGGGATATTTTTTACATCAAGACACAGACAAGACACTACAGGCATTTGAAAAATAACTCATCTGTCAACAAGAGTATGCCGCAAAGACTGTGGCACAATAAGAAACGCAAAAAAGAAAACAGGAAATTAAGAACTATCCAAACAAGTGGAAGACGGGGATTTAGCTCATGTGACAGACAATTCTTGTTTGTCATCAGAGACATTATTAATAACTTTCAGATTATCTCACTTCTAAATGTCAGAACATTATGTTCACTTTGTTTACTGACCTTTCCATACCCATCAACACTGCCAGCAGCACTTAGAGCGAACACACACAGTTGCATGTGTGACTGTACTATTTCAGTATTTGAAACAATAAGGCAATGGCACGGCCATGAACCGTTGCGCTCATTAGTGTGCCGAATGGCGATGTCGTCGCCTGGCATTGTCAACCTGAAATGTGCATTTGATAGGGAATGAAGTTTTCTTTTTATTTTTTTTTTCTTTGCACATCTGAAAAACACAAATTATGAGAGGTTTGATTTGGGTTGCCATTTGCAGTTGGTTGCCATTTTGCAGCGCCTGCTTCTGAGCTCACACCACCACTCCGATTTTTTTCCCCCCATTAAACTGAAGTCCATCAAAACCATCAAGAGAAAACAACAGGAAGACCAGGTCAAGCTGTCACACAACCTTTAATGTGTCTTGCAAAAATAAAAAATGAGTAGAGTCTTAACACTTTGAAATCTGACTTCGGGGTGCTAATAGAAACAAGCGTGTGGTCCTTCAAGGAGGCACCGTCATTGTGCTGGGAGAAAAGTTATTGGGGCATTAAAAACTGTCTAAGATGGTGAATCCTGATTCTGTGGCTGCACAGACTATCAAAGTGCAGCTTGGAAGGGAAGGATGGGGGGGGTAGGGGATGTGAGAAGGCATCTGTTACTGGGAACTGTGGTTCCATGCACTGAAAAGCACTGAAATGAGCAACTTCCTGTATTGACTAGTGGGTGTTCCAGGGATTAAACCTTAACCTTATTGATCCAGTTTACTTTGCAAGTGTGGATACACAGGAAAGACACTTGTCTCAAGACAGCTGCTACACTTCCTTTCTCTGGTTTCTCAGTTTTAATTTAAAAGCTGCCATAAGAGCCTGCTTGTCCTGTTTCAATCCATAGACTAAGACATGGCAACCTCAAGATGATGAAAAATCCCAGTAGCCTAGATGAGCATACTGGGCGATATTAGCTGCCTGTCAGACACACCAGTAAAGATAAATCTGCATTATTAGCAAACAGAATCTGACCCAGATGTAACAAGCAGCTGGTGTATGTACACTACAAGAATAGTGGCGTACTGGTTTGCCATCAGTCATCAGTGTTGGTGCAACACAAGGCTGATGAGCAGGAAATGGAGATGACAGAATGCAATTCATCATTAATGACAAGAGAGTTTATGGAGGGTGGAGCATGAAAGGGAAACTACTCTGTTTTGGTAGTGACAATCAGGGTCCTTTAACACAAGTGCATACAGGAGAGTTGTATCTTCCTCTTGAAGGCTTCAAAAGAGCAGCAATTTGTGGGGATTACAACAATTGGAACATATACATCTACTCATGTATGTGTCCATGGTAATAAAAAAAGCGGATGACACTTTTCTGTTGGCACACTTCAGCACACACTGAGGCTGGATTTAATTTGCAGGACTAAGTGGATTGTTACAGTCATCTTGTATTTTGCTGTTGTTGCCTCCAGGCTTTACAACAGATTCCTAAAAAGTATCATGGAGGGAAACATTGGTGTTTTTCAAGCGAGTCAAAATCATATTATTACTTTTTGACAATGACATTCTGTAATTTTTTTGATTGCCTCATAAAGTGCAGCAATTTAGCAGATATTTTCCACCTCTGTTTGTAATAGAGTTCTGCAAAAACTTAAAAAAGTGAAGCAATGTCATATTGTGCAATTTGTGTGCTCTATGTGTATAACTTGGTCTTATTTACTCCTGCTCGCAGCTAAAATAACCCTGAAAACACTAAAGTGAGACACTGAGGGGGAGCTCTTAAAATCAGTCCACTTTCAGGTTATGTTTTATTGTCACAAAGATATGTAGGGCCTCTAGATAAAAATAAAAAGAAAAGTAGTCATTTACCACTGCTATGTGTTCAGGCATTTATTATAAACATGTCGTAAACATATACTTTTTGCCATTGTGGACAAGTTTGCGTTAATTCCCTCTGTAACCATCTGCACTCAAATAATTGTACGTACCAAGCCATGTGCAGCTCCTATGTGATGCGTTATTGACTGGGTCTGTAGCAAGTTTGTTATTGTAGAAAAAAAATAAGTAAATGGGAGACCCTTTTTTTTCCATTTCACAGTCTCCTGCTGCTCCCTGCAAGCTCAGAATAGGGGACTGAAAGTCTAGTTTTGATGCAATCAGTTGGTTTCCTCAGCTAGGCTATTATTTTTTCATAAATTGGCTTGAATTGTCTGTAAAGTACCCTGAAATGATGTCGAGAATTGGTGCTCTATAACAAAATCTGAATTGTGGAAAAAAAAAAAAAAAAAAAAACCTTACAAGCCAGTCTGCTGTAGTCACTTCTGGTTAAGGGTAAGGTGATAAACAGGTTTGATCTTAGCTCCATTCATCACTGGTGTAGTTTATTATTTTTAAGATAATCCAAATGTGATATTTCTGTTTCAGTGAGACTGACTCACTGTGGTCTCAGCACTGTGAACAGTTGAATTGGTTCATGTTGTGTGCTGGGAGCCTCCCATATAGTGATGATTCAATTAGCTGTTTTGTGATTCTTTAAAAAAAAAAAAAAAAAAAAGGAAAAAAAAATCTGTGTGAAGAGGCAGAAAAAGATTAAAGATCAGTTCCCAGAGTCAGAAATGGAGAAGCTGCATTCAGCTTCTATGCTCTACATGTCTGGAACAAACTCCCCAAAAAGCCTCAGATCAGCTGAAACACTCACTTTATTTAAATCCAGGTTAAACACCCACCTGTTCTCAGCTGCATTTCAGCAGTTTTTATTTGAGGTTGTTTTAAAGGTTATTTTAAAGCTGGGGTAGGTAATGTAGGGGAGCGAGCAAGATTTGAAAGTGGAACCTTGTCTTGGCTCCTTCCCCTCTGGTTTTGTGTGAGCCAAGGCTTTTTTGTAAGAAATGAACGGTCTGAACGTTTGGATTGCTCAGAGTTTTTACAGATTTACAGTAAACTGAGGGGTCTAACTATATTTCTTATTGTTCATGATTACAAAATGTACAGACTATTATCAGGACGGGGAACCACTTCAGCTAGAGTAAAAAAAAAAATGTGAGCAAGATTACCGACCCGACAGGAGAGAATCCCTCCTGGTCAACTGTCCAGACATCAATAGCAGGAACCTTATACTGTGCTTCTCCATACCCGTCAACCTCCCGCAGGCACAAAGAAATTACGGAGGCTATTGCTTATCATCTGGCTAAAGACATGGCTCAACACTGTGCAAAACAAGCGATTTAGGAAAATGAGAGCTACACAGTACCGTCTTGCCACTATTTTTCACAAGTTGCACTACCTGTTCTAAACATGCAGTGTCGAGCAGCGGTGGAGACGGAATTACAAGCAGTTCAACAAGAGACTGATGGTCCAGCCGAACTATGGAACCATGCATGAGTCTGACAGTTCATTATGTTACCAGTGACTTCACCATGAAAAGTCAGACTGCCTTTTTCATCACACAGGCGAGAATGTGTCACAGGCATCAAGGGAGGGTCTTATCTCTTGGAGTTTGGAGGAAGGAAAAATGGTGTGCATAACAGTTTCAGACAATTGTTTAAATTTTAAGAAACGTACCCTACCTCTCATCACCTTACGCGCAGAAAAAATAATGTTCAAAATTGTTACTATTAAAATTTTTCAAAGGTTGTGTGTGTAAGAGAAGACAAGAGACATTTCTTTTTATGTTTAATCGTGGAGCCCTAAAATAACAATTAAGAAGAATTTTGTTGTCAATGAGACCCAACTACCTTAAACAGCTAAAAAACAAAATAACCTAACAAAAATATCTTTCAACATCCTGTTTATCGCATTCTATCTCTCTGTCTCTCTCTCTCTCTCTCTCTCTCT